>NC_056739.1:1120600320-1120945320 GCF_019279795.1 Protopterus annectens
GGTGCTAAGCAAGTGGTGGCTCGGAATGCAAGAATCCGATTGGCTGCCACCACTTGCTTAGCAAGAACTTTTAAAACGCTTTTTTTTGAGAAAAGTTCAATGAGACCTTAATGTTTAAACACACTGAATCGTAACTAGATATGATAAATTACATATTTAGTTATGATTTCAGAGTGTTTTACATTAAGGTGAACTACAAATCAGCTGTACACTTTCTCTCGCTTGTGGAAGCACTCGGTGGTAACGGCTTGAAAATTCCATCTTCTCATGGCGCGCTCGGGCTTAAACACACAGGCGCCATGAGAAGCTACTCGGGGTTAATGAGTTAACAGCTTGCAACTTGCCTCACATCTAACTTCCTACTCACAGACTCATAAATACTTGTTTTTAATTCTAAAGCAGACCCTGCACTTCTTTATCTAAAACATCTGTTGCCAAACAGATTGTTAATGTCAACCCTATTCTGCCTGATAAGAATGGGAAAGCTTTTGATAGATTGAACAAGAAAATACATTCTTATGCCTTTTTTTTTTAAACTTTCAGCATTTTCTGAGCTGCCAGGCTCACATGTTGAAATTTCTGTTGTCTACTTTTGCAAACACAGTAAGGTTAACAGTTCTATACTCCTGGAAGGCGAAGGCCGAGACGTCAGAGTGTTTTGCATTTTTACAGAATAAATCGCATTTGGTGAATCCTGCCTTGTTGTTTCTTCTACTTCTTCTATATTGGTGCTGTTGTTCCTAAGGTTAACAGTTAACCCTCCCCTCTTCAGGGGTTAAAAATTAATTGCATTCCTTATTCATATCTGTTTTGCATGTAACCTTCCTTAAAGTGCTCCTATGATTTTGTTGATGTTGTCTTCAGAGGTGCTGCTATGGGGTCAGTTATGAGAAGATTTGCTTGGTTATTTTCTCAATTCTTACCTAAAGATGTTAAAACTGAGATTTTAAATGCTCACCCCTGCAAGGATCTTCCTTTTTTACCCTTCTGCTGCTGTGTACTTAAAAGATTTGATAAAAGAAGGAAATTGATTTAAGATGTAATCCAGATTTTTCAACCTTCATTTTGTAAGTGTAATAAAATATTTTTTCTAACTAAGGGACCCTTTTTTCAAAAAGCAATTTAAGCAGCAAGGTGCTAACAAGCAGGATTTTTAAATGCAGTGGCAAGGACAGTCCTAAATGTCAGAACATCTACTTTCATGTCCAGGCCCCCCACCACTCTAACCATGGCAATCTGTTCAACAATCTAGGTTTGCATCTTTCCCAATGACATCGAATTATTTAAGACAAATAGTTTTAGAAAGTCATCCAACAGGAGTTACAGATGGCAAGAGTCCTTCTCCCCTTTTCAGGCTATTTCTCCTCATCCTGTAAACCAACCATGGCCATTTCTTCAACTTTTGGAGCACATGTTGTCTCAGGAAGTCACAGAACTAGTGCCCTCCCATGAGGTAGTTAAGGGGTTTTATTCAAGGATCTTTCTGGTGCCAATAAATAGAGCTTGATCTGTAAAAACAAAATTGTGCAGGAGACACCACGAAGTAGTAACAAGCGATATTTATTATAGAACTAGTGCTTTCACGTACTGCCAAGGTACGCTTCTTCAGGTTTCAACAATAGAACAAATTCATGAGTATTTATACTAAAAACTTTCTGTTAACTGTGTAATTAAAACAGGTGCATTGTATAAAATCAACCAATTAACTAATTAATTAACCATCCTTATGATTATACATCTATTCATCTCATTCTCTTAAGAACACAGTATATATATTAGATAACGTGTAGCACGAGGTAGTTTATATTAAACAATGTATGTATTAAAGAAATTCTGTTATAACACATGTATATATTTATGGAAAAAACATGAAATATAAACTAAAAACTATAAACCATATATCCTGCTCACTTCATCATAAGAACCAATGGCATTACAACGCACTTGAATTAAAACCATCACATATAAAAATACATATTCTGTATCATAATTCATAATATAATATATATATGTATGATATAAATAGTGAATATATATGTATGTAAATAAGAATAAAAATAAAAACTAGCAGCTATCAAAATTTATAATAACTAATGTATAGAACAAAATTCATAACAATATTCAGTGACAATTTAGGACCTATTACACATACTGCAAATGCATTCAAAGAGTAAACTAGTTTTCATCTGCGTCTTGCCAATGCTGGTTTTATACTTAACGCCTGATTCAGCCCTGGCTCAATGTGCGCCCTTAATTTCAGAATCCAATTTAACTCAATCTGTTCAAGGTAGCACATATTATTACCTTCTCTTTTGTTATTATGTATCAATTGTAACACTCTAAACCTGAAACAATGGTTAGAAAACATGTGGCTGTGCTTGGCTAAGGCATTAGTCAAAATGGTTCTTTTGGTGTCATAATTAAGGTTATAAATGCGGTCCTTGAGTCTCCTGGACGTCAAACCCACATAATATGCCTCACAGGCTTCACATGTAGCTAGATAAACTAGATTTTTAGACTCACAGGTAGCATAAAAAAGTGGTCTAAAGGTATATTCCAGTTCTGGAACCGTAAAAGGTTGGATCTTTGATATAAATCTACACATGTTACATATATTGCATGGTACGTCCCATTCCTCAAAAACTGCCTAATATCCAACTTTACATCATCTACTTTCTCATTACATAATAGCCTTTTCAGGTTTTTACTATTTCTATATCTGAAAGTTGGTCTGTTTCCAACTATCTGCGCTATATATATATATATATATATATATATATATATATATATATATATATCCAATAATAGGATTTTCCAATTATTACTAATTATACTATTAACATAGCGAATGTCATTTGTATATCTAGTTGTAAATGCTACCTTTGTATCATATTGATATGCCCTTGATCTGTCTTAGACCTCTCCTTGTAATTTTCAGTCTCTTTGTCAAGGTCCCAAAGTTCAAAATGCTATCCCTCTAAACCTTGTTACATCTCGTACCTCCCTTCACTTTCATAACTTTAGAATTAAAAGAAGCTTATCATTACAGTCTAGTTTGCAAAGATGTCAGTCATTTCTTGAAATTTTCTGGCTTGCATTACCAGTTCTTTGTCATACCATTTGCTCTGTCTGCTGCCCCAAAGGTATTTACAAAGTGGCTGACTCCAGTAATTGCCTACCGCAGATCCAAAGGCATGCACATCTTTCCATATTTGAATGACTATTTTACATTTTCAGCCTCTTTTTCCAGTTGTTATTGTCTGACATGTAAACTTGAAAAATCATCTCCAAATCCTTCATACAGAATACTTCTGGATACTTCCCTAGGAAGAGCTTTTCTTCTGCTGGACAAAGAAGAACTCTACAGAGAAATTTTCCTTTAATAGATACTAGTCTCTGGTGTTTGCAAGGAATTTCATAGGATTTTGGATTTCATAGCCTCTATGGATGCTCTTCGTGTTTCACTGTTGCAGTCATCACCTATGAGTTATCCCTGCTGTGGTAGCCCTCAGACAGCCCTAATACCAGAGTCAATGTTTTGTGCACCGGCTGCCGTCACCTGTAGTCAGGTCGTCAGTGCTATAAAGCAAGGCAGCCGCCGTCATTACATCAGTCTTTCTTGCCATGGAGCTCATAGCTGAAGCAGTTCACACGAGTGCCAGTTGGTCGTTACCAGAAGGTGAATTTCATCAGAAAAAGTCTAAAGCTAGGTACCCCATTGGGCACCTTTTTTCTTGCTCTAACCGATGTCCGAAAAAGTTAACACTTGTCTCGCCTATGGAAAACTGATCCCACACCGAGACTTCCATTCTTACTGCATCACTTGTTAGGCCCAAACCACTATGTCCCTCGTTGCCAGTTCTGTGCCCTCTCTAATGCGAGAACCATTCGCCATAGAGCTCTTTTTGTAGAGAATTATTTTCGTGTTCCATCTTTGAATTCCAATATGGCGTCCATCAGCCAACAATCTGTCGACATTCCGAAAAAATGTAGAGATAAAGATAGAGATAAAGATAGAGACAGGCCACACAAGGCAAAACTTTCCAATGACACTACCGCTAAGCAAGTCATCAGTTCTCCGGAATTCAGTGAGGCACTTTCGCAGCCCCTGATGCCCAACTCGCTTTCTATGCAGGCCCCTGCCGAGACCCTTTCATAGTCTGGTATGCCACAGAAATCCACTTCATCTTCCGAGCCTTTGGCTGTCTCTGCCTCGGTTGGGTCCAGAGCCGCAACGCAGGCACCGGCTTCCAAGGATGCCTTTCGCACTACCGATTTTAGACAAAAAGTGATGTCTTCACATCCATCTGTCGCTTCTCAGAGACCGACAGATTCTCTCAGGCCTAGAAGTCATGCCACTCCTAGGAAATCTGATTCCAGCCACCATCTTGCTACTACTCCCCCACCCCAAGCTGAAATGCTTAAAATGGCGGAGGATCTCATCTCCTTTATCTGAGGTAATCAGGCCCCCACTCCAAAATGGAAAAGGCATCCTTCTCCAGAAATTATGACAGACCAAGAGTCTGAGGAATCTGATTCTGCTTTTGAAGAGGAACAACATCCCTTAAATGTTAGGATAGATTCCTCTGCATCTGAATCCTCATTCTGCCTCCCCTCCAAAGGACTTCTCCTTTGGAGAACATTTTCAGTGGGAATCTCAAGACTTCCCACAGTTAAAGAAATGGCTTAGAGAGTTTCTGGACCTGCCCCAGCACAGACCCCTGGCCATCTCAACTATTTTGGAAGTGGTGAAAGATGTTTTCTATGAATCCAGCTTAGCCCCCAATGCCCTGCCTCATGCTCCAACTAAACCTGACAGGTACTGCAGAGTACCAGATTCTCACAGATACCTGTACAGAAATCCTGCTGCAGACCCTGAGGTCATTACACAGGGACCCAAAGGAGCTAAGACTAGTTCTACCAAGAATCCTCTTCCCTCTGACAAAGACTCCAGAGCTCAGGACAGATGGGATATGAAAGTATACACCTCTGCAGCCTTAGCTATCAGAGCACTCAATATGTTAAAATAACAACACACTTTGGAACAATTAAAACAGAAGATTGCTACCTCTCCTGACTGTGCCAACTCCAAAGAGCTGGCAGAATTGCTACACTCTGCTTGTCAAGTGGCCAAACACTCATTACAATGTGGACATGACACCCTAGAAGCTTCTGGCAGGGCAGCAGTGACAGGATCTCTTATTAGAAGACATGAATGGCTGAAGGAAAAACCTCTCTCACTGATCATGTCAAGTCTAAACTTATTGATGAACCCCCTAGATAAGGAATGCCTGTTTGGGGAAAAAGCAGAAGAGGTGCTTAAAAAGATGGAAGACAAAGCAAAATCTATGCAAACAGTAAAAGATTTCTTTCAAGTTTAACCTCCCAGATTCAGCAGGAACTTTCCGTCTAAGCACTGGGCCTTCCCAGCACCTAGCAGACAGGGCTAAGGTAAGCCCTGCAAGGACAGGCCATCCAGGCTCCTATCCCAGGGCCAGCAAAGAAGCAAACACTGGACCACTTCCATCTCTAAGGCAAGGAGTTATAAGACAACCTTCTATGGCAAGTGCTCACAATTACTCTCCCTCCCCTCTCCTTTTGCTCATCAAAAACTAGGAGGAAGGCTCACCCTCTTCAAGGACAATTGGGTCTCTATAACCAAGGACCAATGGGTCTTAAAAATCATTTCTCAGGGATACAGATTCTCCTTTAGCGAACTCCCTATTCCAGGAGGGTACCCAGACCTCCCCCAAACCAGGGGGCAGAGGCAGTGAAACAGGTCCAAACCCTAATATCCCAGGGGACAGTAGAACCTGTCCCTCCAGATCAAACATGAAAAGGTTTTTACTCCAGACTATTTCTTGTTCCCAGAAAAGAGGGTACTTGGTGCCCCATCCTGGCTGTATACAAACTGAGCACCTCCTTGCTGGTCCCCAGATTCAAAATGCTAACCTTGCAGCAGCTCCTATCTATGCTCACATGAAATGCCTGGCTTGTCGCACTAGACCTAAAAGATGCCTACCTCCACATCCCCATCAGGGAATCGTGCAGACAATTTCTGCGCTTCAGAGCAGGCTATCAACACTTTCAGTTCTCTGCCCTACCTTTGGCTTATCTACTGCTCCCAGAGTATTCACCAAATGCTTGGCCCTGGCTATAGCATTCTGCAGACAGAGAAATGTACAGATTTACCCTTACCTGGACTGCCCTATTCAGGCAAACTGCAAAGAAAAGTTGCTCCAGGACCTTCTCTTTGTCAAGTCACTCCTAACTTCCCTAGGGTTCACCATCAATGAGAAAAAAATCAAAGCAAATCCCCACCAGAAAAATTGTTTTCCTGGGAGCTATGCTAGACACAGCAACCCAAATGGCCTTCCTATCCACAGAAAAGCAGAGCTTCCTGCCTCTCTACTTTACCCAGCTGGCTTGCAGAAGTCATCTCACTATGAGGAAGTTCCTGCAAGCCCTGGGATACATGGCATCTTGCATCCTTCTCATCCCTCTCGCCAGGCTTCACATGAGAAAACTTCAGTGGTACTTAAAGAACCTTTGGTGTCAGCACTCTCAGTCCCTAGAGACCACTCTCCCTCTGATCCCTTGTATAAGGGCCAAATTTCTCTGGTGGGCAGAGGCCTGTGCCATGAACAAGGGTCTTCCCTTCATCCTCCGCCCTTCCAGCCAGACCATCACCACCAACGCATCAGACATTGCTTAGGGCACTCACTTAGCAGGCAGGTATACCCAAGGCCTTTGGAATGCCCAGCAACTTCACTTGCACATCAACCAGAAAGAAATGATGGCAGTGCAAATGGCTCTAACTTCCTTCCAACCCCATCTCAGGCCAGGGGTCCTCCTTATAAAAACAGACAACACCACAGTAATGTGGTACATCAACAAGAAGGGAGGCACCCAATCTTACTCCCTGTGCAGGTTAGCCATGAGTCTTTGGCTTACAGCCACCTCCATGGGGGCTACACCTAATTGCCCAATACTTACCAGGGATCAACAACACACTGGCAGACCACCTAAGCAGAAACGTACTGGGCCCTCACGAATGGCAGCTCCACAGAGAAATCTTTCTGCAAATCACCCAGGAGTGGGGGACCCCAGAAGTGGACCTCTTTGCCTTGCACCACAACCACCAGCTGCACAAGTTCTGTACCAGGGAGTATCACCTCCTAGCATGGAAGGTGGATGCCTTGACCTTCCCCCGGAGCTCCCTTTTTGTGTATGCATACCCTCCTCTGCCCCTTATTCCCAAGGTTCTGATCAAAATAAGAGAGGAGAGACCAAGGGCCATCCTCATTGCTCCAGATTGGCCCAGACAGCATTGGTACCCCTTATTACACAGTCTGACCTTACAGTACCCAAACCTGCTTCTCCTGATGTCAGACCTCCTGACCCAGGAGAGGAGGAAGGTACTGCACCCAGACCTACAGACTCTCAAACTTTCAGATTGGCTTATACACTAAAATCTAACAAGTAGTCCCTGTTAAGCAAACAGGTCCTGGACATCATCACAGAGGCCAGAAGGCCCAGCACAAGAAAATCATATGCAGGGAAATGGAAAAGATTCTTCTCCTGGAAGCAATCAAAAGGGGGCAGTACCTCCCAACCTTCCATCCCTCTCATCCTGGATTACCTAGCAGAGTTGCTGAATAGTGGCCTCGCTTTCTCCTCTATTAAAATCCATGCCTCAGCTATCGCTGCCCATTATGATTCTGATCCACTCCTCTTCTCCCATCCTTTGATTAAGCAATTCCTCAGAGGGGCTTCTAATATCAGGTTTCCCAGAAGGCCTCTGACGCCACCCTGGGACCTGAATTATGTGTTAGAGAAACTAATCTTACCTCCTTTTGAACCTGCCACTTCAACAGAGTTGAAATACCTCTTTTGGAAGTCTGCCTTCCTATTGGCTATCATCTCAGCCAGAAGGGTCTCGGAACTTTAAGCTCTCATGGCTGTCAAGCCCTTCATAATTTTCCATGCCGACAGAGTCTCTCTGAGGACTAACCTCTCCTTTATTCCCAAGGTGGTATCGGATGTGACCCTTAACCAGGCCATACACCTTCCCACCTTCTTTTTCAACCCTCAAAACAAGGGGGGAAAGAATTCTACACTCACTAGACGTGCACATACAACTCAGATACTATCTAGACTGTACTAAACCATTCAGAAAAACAGACCAGGTTCTTGTAAGCTTTGCCCCAGAGGCAGAGGGGAAGCCCATCTCCAAACAAACCATTTCCAAATGGATTTGACACTGTATCATCGAAACCCATTCCTAAGTCTATCCATACCCACTCCACTAGGGCAACCTCCACTTCCACTGCCTTCCTCAGAGGAGTACCTACCAGGGACATCTTGGAAGTGGCCACCTGGACCTCTGTCCATACCTTTACAAAGCATTACCACCTACCTCTCTTTTTTAAGTCTAGGGTAGTGTTTGCCTCTGCAATTCTGCAGGGCCTCCTGACCCATACCTAGGACTCAACCTATCCTTCCAACCTTTTCCTCAGCTTTGGGAATCCTCATGACTGCAACAGTGAAACATGAAAAACATAGTACAGTTGTGTACACTTACCATAAATGTAGATGTTTGAGTGTATTCACTGTTGCAGTCTTGGTTTCCCTCCCTCCATCCCCCATTTAACATTTTCCCCTAGGGGGACACAATCTTCCCAAGGTGGCTTTTAGTCACCAGGACCACTTCTGTCTTTTCCCTTGTGTTTCTGATGGGTTAGGGCAAGAAAAACTGATGTAATGCCGTCAGCTGCCTTGCTTTATAGCACTGACGACCTGATGTCGTACTATAGGCGAAAGCAGCTGGTGCACAAAAACATTGACTCTGGTATTCGGACTGACCAAGGGCTACCACAGCAGAGATAACCCACAGGTGATGACTGCAACAGTGAATACACTCAAACATCTACATTTATGGTAAGTGTACACAGTTGTATTTCATCGTATTTCTCTTTGCCAGACTTAAGTTCACTGGTAACCTTAGGTCAGCTTGGTTTCAGCATCAATATCCTTTATCCTTTCAGATTCCAGTACTGAGGCTTGTAAGAAGTGAAATCTTGTAGAGGGGTGGATCAGTTCTCAGTTTCCCCTTCTCTAGTCTGACTTTTCTTCAGTGTGTTACAGTAAATGCTTCAGACTTTGCTTGGGGAGCTGTACTAAAAGGGGTAAAAGTGCAAGGTCTGTGAAACATGCAAGACGTGCAAAAGCACATTGTGTCACAGAGAGACTAGCAGTAATCAAAGCTTTGAAAACCTTAACTCATCTCTGGTCTCCAGGACCTCTTCAGGTTATCACATACAACACCAGAGTGATGTGGTATATAAACAAACAAGGGAGTACTAGGGCTTATCAGCTTTGCAGACTTGCTGTGATTGCCTGGGAGGTGATAACTCAGCTCAGTTTGACTCTTCAGGAAACGCATTCTGTCAGAGCAAAATATTGTAGCAGATAAGCTGAGCAGGATCAAGACAGACCATCAGAAATGGAAACTGCACCTCAGGGTGTTCCAGCAATTGATCCAGCTGTGAGAACACTATAAATAGATGTTTGCCTCATTTCAAAACAGTTAACAAAATTCTGCTTTAGGATTCCTCACAAACAGGTTTGGAAGACAGATGCCTTTTCATTCCCATGAATGGGAATGTTCCTGTATACTTTACTACCCTTTCCACTGATGTCCAGAATTCTTCTAAAATACAGATTGGACTCTCTTTTGGCCAAGGAAACAGTTGTTAGCCATTCTTTTGAAATTGTTCAAGGGCAATTACCATAACCTTCCTCACAGACTGGAGGTACTCACACAAGACAGGGGTTATTTGATACTTCAGATTTGGAACACTTCAGTGTACTACCCTGATGACAGTATTTTGATCACGTTTAAGCACCCTTTATATGTAGACTTGCAGCAGGTGCTAAAGGTGATTAAAAATGCTGTTAGGAAATTGTATGTGGGCAAGCGGAAAAGATTTTTCTTGTTGCAGTACTAAGAGCCAGGACCCTTTCAAGGTCTGGATGCTTCTGGTTCTAGAATATTTGTGAGAGTTATTATCTTCTGGCCTTTTGTACTATTCTATCAAGATTAAGCTTTCATCTATTTCTGCTATTCTGTCCTTAGATGGCCTCTTTCTTCCTGTTCTCAAGTCGAGCAGTTTTTGAAAGGGGTTTTACATATCCAACTGCCTAGAAGATAGGTGGCCCATCCTTGAGATCTTAATTTTATGATTGAAAAACTAGCACTTCTTCCATTTGAACCAGCTCATCCCACTGATTTGATTTCCTTAACTTGGAAAACTGTCTCTAATTGTTCTAACTTCTGCAATAAGAGTATTTGAGTTGCAAGCCCTTACAGTGAGTCAAACCTACTTCATTTTCTGCAAGGACATGGTTTCCTTGAGAACAAATCATATTTTTATGCCTAAAGTGGTTTCAGAGCTTACCTCAAGCCAATCTGTTAATCTCTATATTCATTCCTGAAACTAAAAGAAAGGGAGAAAGAATCATATATTCTGGATGGCTACAGGCCATTCAGATATTACTATGGCAGAATAAAATCATTCATGAAGGCCACTCCCCTATTCATTTCTTATGAAGGTACGAAAAAATGACAGCCATTGTCAAAGCTGATGGTTTCTATATGGTTGTTTCAGCTGCTCCCACCTTGACAAGTCACTTCCAGGCAGAGCCAGTACTCACTCTATCAGGGTTTCGGCTTCTTTTGTGGCTGTTTGGAAAGGGGTGGACTCCAGAAGTATTACAGAAATAGAGAGTTGGTTCTGTGTACATACTTTCACAAAGCATTACAAACTGGATTCCTTTTCCAGGTCCAAAACAGGCTTTGCTATGATCATTTCCCAGTGTCCAGCTGATTTGAAACTCTAATTTTAGAATTTCTGCACACAGTTTGTCTTCACTGAGAGATTCCTGATCTATAAATGAATTGTATGAACTTACATATTTTTATCCATTTCCTGTCTTTTTCGACTTTAATCCTAATCCTTCAACCTTCCTTTTTTCTTTTACTGTTTTTCCACTAGAATTTTTCTGTTTAACTACCTTCCAGTCAATATCTCCCCATCACTAACTTCTGAGTCATTTTCAAATTCACCCTCCTCTCTTTCTTTTATCATTGTGTATATTTTATATATAATTATTCATCTTTTCTACACAGTCATCTTGTTGCTCTTCCTGTTGTATTTGTTCATTACTTTTTCATTTTCACTTATATTTTCTTCTATATATATACTTTTTCTTTTTGTTCTTTTATACAATCCTCCCATAAATGCTCTGTCAGTTTACATTTAAAACATTTCATCCCACATTTTTTGCATCATGTCGAAACTCACCCACATACAAAACATTTCTTTTTCACAATTACCCACAAAATGGCCCTGTGTCCCACAAAAAAATTGCTTTCGGTTGTCCCTAAATACATTACAACAGCCATATTTTGTCAGTATTACTCATGCTTGGAATATGTACAGTTCTGTTATTTTCTATTTTCAAAATAGCATTACAGTCCCAACCACCCAGACCACAGTCCACTGTTATCTAATACTTTTGAAATAAATACTTCTAATAATACTTTATTAAATATTTTTTTTTTACATTTTTTCTTTGTCTGTGAAACTGTGCATGCACTTTCTTTTGTGTTTCATGATAAAAAGTCTTAATGATGTAATTATTTCATGGATACGTCCTTTCTTTTTTCACATTCCCTCACAAAAGTTTCTAATCCTGTAGCAGTTTAAAAAAACAAATGTGACAGTGTCTTTTTTTTTTAGCAAAATAAATGCTCTTGCCTCTTGTGCCTTGATTCCTAAAGGCACAATCACTGTGTCCCATATTTCTTTTCTCTCTATCTCCTTCTCTCTCTTACTCGTGTACACTCTACATACTTCTTTTTTTCTGTTTCTGTCGTCATTTTACGCTCTCATTTTTCTTCTCTCTTCTTCACTGCTTCTGTGGATGTTTTATTATTTAACTGCTTCACCTCTTCTTTTTTAAATCTTCTCCATGATCACTCCCCAAGATAAATCTTTTCCAGTCTCTGATTCGTTTTCTTCCATCAATAAGTCATCCTGCAACCCTCCCTACTAGAGGGGTATAATAACATCTTTTTGCAACCATTCCTCTCCTCTCAAGATATCAAACAAATTTCTTAGGAAAAGCTCCTACTCATCCTCCATAATGACTTCTTCCATTTCTTTCTGCTTAAAATTATCCTTTGAACTCTTTTCATACATTTCTAAGGAGTTGGCATTTACCACCACTCCTTTCTAGCTAGTTTCCATACTGTGAACTGTCCTCCCAGCTGCCACTGCACTGGGAATAGAACATGCTCACGCACTCATCAGACATATAGACTGTGAGTACCATAACAAGTAGGGGGTCCTTTAATTATATAAAAAAAATGCTTATTTACAAAATATTTACATATGTACAAATATATGAATATGCAAATCTGTTTACACATATTCATAATTTCCTTTACAGTCATGCTACATTTTCATCCCTATTAGACCACCACTCCTTTTTCCATAACCATCATCTGATTTTACTTAATATTGCTAAAATCCATTTACCATTAATCATAACTTCATTTATTCTTTCATTCTGCATAACATAAAATAACTTTTTATGTATTCTTTAACATATGATTTACTTTTATCCTTATACTATCCGTATTTAATCATATCCATGTTGATTTATCTACTTCTTGTATATCTTCAAAAAATTTTCACATAGTTTTCCCCATAAATTTTTACTCTTTTACATTTTAAACGCACGTGTTCCGTAGTTGTTTCTTCTTGACCATGTAAACATATTTTATCACTTTTCTTTTTATATGGCATGTTTCCTTTTACTGGCAGTTTAATTATTATCAGTCTCCACAAAAGTCGTGACATTCTACTTGCTGATTACACCATTTGCTTCTTATTTTTATAGCTTTAATTTTTTTCATCTGCTAGATTTTTTCATGGTTTTACATAGTGCTATTTTATCATTATATTCTTATACCATACTTTCTATATCGATTTTTTTCCCACAAAAATATTTTTATTGGTAACATTTTATTTCTTTATTTATACACTCTGTCTTTTTAACCATACTCCAAAGTTTATCATACTTATATTTATACAGTTTTACTAATAATCTCTCATCTTTTACATTTATTTGCTTTAACACTTTGTACAAATTTAATGAAGCAGCATATACCACTGGGTTAATTAACCCTAGACCTCCTCCTTCTTTAGTAACATACAAAACTCCTCTTTTTACTGGGTTTAATCTAGAACTCCGTATAAAAAAAAAAATCTGCAGTAATTCCTTTTCAGATACTGTTGGCAACACAAATACACTTGCTAAGTTTGCTGTTTTTCCCATCAATACTGAATTTATCAAATGGAATGATAATTTATATACTTTCCAGAAAATATGTTTGCTTTATTTCTTCTGTTGTATTCTCCCACTGAATTCTATTTGTCTTTATTTCTAAATTTTATACCTAACATAGAAATTTAATTCATTGTAAAATATATACCCCAATGTCATCTAAACCTCTACTTTTCTCTTTAGTTAAAGCCATCCCTATCATCTCTAGACATTCATTTGTGCAAACTATTACTTCTTTTATCCAAATTTAGTTTTTTCCAATTATTATAAAATCATCTGCATATGATAACAGAACCGAAATTCTTAACCCTGAGGTTTTATGTATCCCACCTCCTTCGTTTTGTAATTTATTTCACTTACTATCACATTCATAACTAATGCAGAGTATACAGCTCATTGGAAATCAGTGTCTTATGCACTCTTCATAGCTATCTCTCAGCTTAACTAGGTATTTACAAGTATTTTACTTTATTATTACTATACACTGACATACATAATTTCCTAACTTTCTCACTTTTCTTTCATTATTAACCATAAGATTTCATATCCAATTGTGTCAAATGACTTAAGATCTCCTATTATGATTTTTGCTTCTTCTTTTTTGTTCATAATATCATCCACAATTTCTGTAACTATCATTACTAATTCATGACCACCTTGCCCCTTTATTCAAGATATGCTATCTTCCATGATATTTCCATTTTAGTTTCAAATCTGTTTTGTATTGTTTTCATAAAAATCTTATAATTATTTTATTCAGTACTATTAGTCTCCAATTTTGAATTCTCTTTTATCTTCTTTCTTCCATATGAAGTTAAGTATTCCATTTTATGCATAAAACCTTCATTTAACCATTCATTCAAAATCTCTAAAAAAATGTGTTTTTTTGCCAATCACATTTCATACCCTATTCCATCTGGGCCTGCAGGTGACTCTATATTTACTTGTCCTAATACTTTATCACTTAAAGAAATCTCCTCCTTTTCCAACTCTTTGTTCTCTTTTTCTGTTAACGTTTTTTACTTCCCATGTTTTTTCACTACCTTCATTTTTTTCTTTAAACATTTCTTGTAAATATTGTTCTTTCTAGTTCTCCTTTTATGTTTTATTTTTATTTCTCTCATTACACTACCATCGTCCTTTACTAATCTGATTAAGTAACTCGATACTTCTCCTTTTCCATGTAAAAACTGTCTTTGCATGTATAACATTGCTTGTATTGTTTCTTTCATATAATTCTTTTTCTTTCTCAAAGTGCTTTCTGTCATTGTTCTAACTCTTCCAGTGCACCATTATATGTTTGTTTTCTTTCTCTACTTTTCTCACATCATATTGCCACTGTAAAAATATATTTTTCTTAAATATCAACCACCATTTAGACCAATTTTTATAAAATGCTCTCATAGTGATATATGTCCATAGCAGTATTATTAATCTATTTCCTTCTTCATTCCATGCTTTTTCATTTATCATTTTTATTCCTTTCCCTATTTTATATATTTCTTGCTTTTTTTATCTCTAGCCGTATTAAAATCTTGTTCAGCTACTACTTCTCTTATAACTAAATCTTCTGATACTATAAAATCTGTTTCAGTTCTCTACACACCCCTTTTGTAAGTCCATTAATTTTTGTCCCAAAGTTTTAATTTGCACATCTTTTAACTTCTAGCATTTTTCTTGTATCGTTTCCTTTCTTTTATGCTTGCCTCTTAAATCAGAATCAGTCTCCTGTTATTATAATTGTGAAGATTGGGGAAAGATGGAAGAAGACTGCCAGCCTAGTCAAATAGAATTTGATACATAATTCTATCCTTTGTATAAATAAATGTAAAATACAGGCTTGTGTTTTTAAATAAAAGAAAACACTGTAAAATGTGAACTTCAAATTTGTTGCAACTTTGCCATCTGCTGTAAGGAAAATCAAGCCAAGCATTTCATATGTTCTTTGAAGTTACAATTATCTAAAAAATGGTGCCAAAGCGTCTGGCTGAACACATTCTTTCTATTGTTTTAACTTAAGGAATAATTGTTAGAGTGTACACGTGAAATGTCTTTTATTGTTGTAGTTTCCTGAGCAGATGTTAGCTTGCTAAATAATGCAGTGTGTGGCCTGGGAACTCCAGACTAAGTGTCAAAATGATATAATGTGAATACTGAGAAAACCTAAGTGTCAAAATGATGTAATTTGGGATGGCCTTAGCAGAGCTGTTTGTTAGTGTTTTAAAAAATGTTGTTCAGTGAGAGACTAAAAACATTTTTCTTGGACCATCAACCCAGCACTGTGTTTTCTCTTAAGAATAGCTAAAGATTAGAAAGTTAGATTACGTTTTCCTTTGACATCAGACCTGTCCTACTGTATTGTTTTAAGTTTCTGTGTGATCTCTGAACTCTTCGATATCTCTGTGGTGTAGTAGTATTGTCTTGTGGTTTAATTATTTATTACTAAATATTTTAAAAACCTTTACCTGTGGCTGGTTTGTGTAGAGAAGTAGGCTGTAGAGTACATTGCATATTTATAGAGGTTATCGTAATAGGCCACTCTAATAAGCCTTAGACTGAATAGTCACATTACAAATTGGATAATAATATTGCACACCCTTTCAAGGGCCTTTGGGTAGCTGATAATATTAGCTGGTGGCAGGAATTACTTCCGTATATTTTAGGTAAAGGGGCACAGCTAAAGAATCTGTGTCAACCTTTCCCATGGAGTGTCTGTGAAGTTGTATAAATGCTTATCTCAAAGTGTGGGTGTGTGTCAGCTACCTGGACAGGGACACGAAACACTGGTTGGACAGAGAGAGCACTAGAGGTTAGCTTGCCAGCTAGGCTGAGATCTGGACCCTATAGCTGTGCCAGTGGGGATTCTTATTAGGGACCTGGAGAGCAAGAGAGCAACCAGCCCCAGACTGAATGTGATCTATGTATGCACTTAATGGAAATTGTACTTTAATGTGTATATTGGTTATCCTTTCCTCTGCTAGGAGACGACCTCCCTGGTGTTAGTGGTGAGGATTGAGGTGCCTTGATTGCTGGGCCAGGGCACGGTTGTCACAATAATAATATATGCTGGGAGTAATTCTTGGCTAGGCTTATAAGGGCCTCTGAGCCAATAGCCTAGTATCATCCTGTGAACCTGTATTTACATGGTCTAAAATTTGTTGAAATAAGCTTTCCCTTTCTTTACAGTTAGTATAAGCATATGTTATAATTCTTTATACTTGTTCTTTCCATTTTAAATCTACAATGGTTAATCTTCCCATGTTTTGCTAAAGCTGCATCTTATATCTTTATTGTAGTTCTACAGAATATACTGATTCCAGAGCATCTCTCATTTCCTAAATTCCAAATGATCTTTCCTCCCCATAGTTTCTGTGTTTGCAGTCATTCATTTGTTTAAAAAAAATCTTGTGTCTTCTAATATAATTACATCTACATCATATGTATTATACCACTCCAAAATTCATGTTTGTCTTACTATATTCTTAATACTATTCACATTTACAGAAGGCACTCTAAAATTTTAATTTTCTTTTTTTCTTCATGTTTTCATAAGTTCACAGCTAATTACTAGGTAAGTTTTCTTAAAAAGCCATTCTAAGCCTAATCAATTTCTTTATCAAAGGTGAGAATCAGAGATGGTACCTTGTGGCTGTGAGTCAGATACCTTAACCATTATACCAAGCCCCAGTATTTAGCTGTGTATTCTTTTTTTTTCTTTTGTACTCATCCCTTTAAATTTTATTTTTCTGGCTTTTACCAATATAATTCATTTTTCCTTTTACTACCTTCCAGTTTGTCTTCTAAACTTATTTTAGAGCCTTTTTCTGTGTCATGTTTATTATTTTTCTCATCTAGTTTTTCTTCTATTTCTACTACTACTAAAATGTCTTCTCTGTTTATTTTCATCTTTTTTTCTTTACTATTTTCGTGTTTGCAATCCATCCATAAATGTCCAATTTTGTTACATTTATAGCATTTCAGTTCACATGTTTGCATCATGTCCCATTTCCCCACAGATATAACATTTTCTTTCATTACAGTTACATATTAAATGTCTTTTCCCCCCAAAAAAAGTTTTGCATTGTGTCTAGTATTTTAGAACAACCCTATTCCCCTCCACATTTGTCATGCTTAGTGTAGGTATAATTGTTTTCTGTTTCTATTTTAACATAGTATTACAATCCCAGCCACCAGTCCACAAACCCCTTTTGCCATAAACTTTTTCAATATCCAGTACTTCTTTATATAAAACTTTCAAATGTCCTTTCAAAGTCTCTTTTTCTACTCTGAAATTGTACGTGAATCTTCTGTTTTGTTTCCCTGTTAAATGCTTTTATCAGATAAATATTCCATGGCTTACAGTCTTTTTTTTTTTCATATTCTCAAAGAAAAGTTTCCATTGAAAATATAGTCTCAAATATAATTCACAAAATGTCTCTGTTAATAAAAATAAATGCTCTTATATCGTGCTTTTATACCCAAAGGAGCTATTAAATTGTCCAATGCTTCATACCTGTCTACCTTGTCTTTATGGTTTTGCACTTTTATCTTTAATCTATAAACATGGACTTCTTCAGAACCTTAAAGATTAATAATGAAAGCACTAAACCATATTTTAATTAAAGTTTTAAATCAATTTTTTGTTGCCAAGTGTTCTTGGATGTCTGCGGCAGTACCTTTTTGTTTAGTTCATGAGACAATTTTACTGACATTCACCAAAGGTTTTTGTAATTCTTTGTCTTCTGTATTTTAAATCCTTACCACATGCTTTTGTTATTCATTTCTTTCTGCCTTCTTTTGTGCTACTCCACTTTTGTGTTATTTTACTTTCTCTGTGTGTGTTTTCTTTTCCATCTTACCACTGTTCTTCAGGATTGTCTCTGCTTACTCCTTTTGTATTTTCTCCATATGTCCCCCCCCAGGAAATACTTCTTTCATTTTCTGGCTCACTCTGCGCCACCATTTCTTAAGTAAATCATCCTGCACCATCCCAACTGGAGGGCTGTAATTATTCATCCATCATTTGCAGACTCATCTCCAGATTTCTTTGAAACATTTCTTCAGAATCCTCAAAAATTCTCCGGTTTAGATATTTACTTTCTCTTTCATTTCTTTCAGTAATCCATCATCTCTTTCTCCCTCCACCTGCCTCCCTGTTTCTTCAAGTTGTCTCTGTGCCTGGAATAGAAACAGGAAGTGCTGACAACGATGACAAGTAGGGGAAGTTCCCCAATGCTCTGGCCAAATTTCCCCTTGTAGTGAAAATACCACCTTGGGTCACCCCTGAGAAGGGGCCAGCAGCCTAGTATGACTAACCTGGTTCTAACTGATTAAAAAAATGCATGGAAATCCTTGCCAAATACCTTGCTAACTGACCACCTGCCTTGGACGGGACTACTGAGGCTTGAGGTTTTATGTACACGCTGTAATCTGGGGGTATTAAAAACATTGTTCGCATCTGCCATCCAGTGAGATATAGAACAGTGCTCTAATAATCCAGTGAGTCATGGAAAAACCATGGCACAGTGCAGACTTTACTGAGAGATACAAAATGTCATCCATTTACCATTTACAATATTAACTATAACCTATTATGATCTCCTGGTTGAGTATAAAATTATTTTAGGCTAAAATCATTATGTTTAGCCAGGTGCATTTTTAACGGTTCATTTTATTATGGAGAAATGAAATGGAAGTAAATTGGTAAACTCTGCTGTAGTAACATATTATTATTTGTATTGATTTTGCAAGCAATAATGCCCAACTGGGTGTGTGTTATTTTGGAAATAACACTCTTCCAAGGGTGTACTGAGGCCTGATGCCTTATTTGTTAGCAGCAGCAGTTTTGCAACTAGAGTGGGGAGAAGAGATTATCTTGGTTCTAGCTGTTAGGGAGTACACCCAATTGCCATATCAGAAGAGTTGAATAACACAAGTGAAGAGCAAACACCAAGAAAGAATAGTCTGCGGATCCACCAATAAGTGCCACATGTCCTGAATGGTAAAAGCCGATTTATTGTAACAAAGAGAACTAATCACGAACTAGCTACAATGTAAACTCCGAGAAATCAGAATACATACTGTTGATATAATACATTCTATGATAAACTGTTAAGCGCCTTCACCCATAGCATCTGGGCTTCATCAGAACTGAACGCCAAATACAAGAAAATGGTTTAAAAACCTTTTTTGGCGCCAAAAAATTCAAACTTCTTAAAGAAACAGTTGCGCTCAATTTTCAATGGCGCTAAATTTCTAATACATATCTTCCTACAGTTGCAAAGTATAAAACAGATCATACCTAATAATCAACTATCAACAATAACTGACCTCCACTTAGTAATATGTAAACTTGTTTTAAGAAGAGTTGCTGATCGAATTTGTGTCCGGTGTAGCTACTGACATTCATTTTAAGCAGCTGATATTGCTGCTGTTTAAATAAGTGCATTTAGATGTTAGGAACGTCATCAATAAGCACCCATCCCTCCAAAAATGTTTGATTCTCTAGTAAATCACTGAGAATTACAGATTTACAGTCAGTTACAGTCAGTAATGCAAGTCATTTAAGTTTTAGTTCTTATTGCTCAGAAAATGCATGTTTATGCAACACCTTTTTTATTAATTTTAAGTGAGTTATAGTTGTTTGCCTCTCATCCATCCCCAGTTTTGCAAAATGTCTCTGATTTTGCCTCATATATTGTCTTGTTACTTCTCAAATTCTTCTTTTTCTGATAAATTTCCAAGGATTGCGGTCAAAGATGTCAGACATTAGAATTTCATGCTACTTATTGTTTATCAAATGCATATTAATGCATTAATGCAATGCTTTTCCTGTTAACTTTTTAAGTGAATTAGAGTTTTCTGGCACTTATCCCAGAGGATGAAGGCTCTGAGCTGTTAATGAACCGCAGCCTGCAGTCAAAGTTTAAGGTTTGATTAATTCCATCTGCCATATTCCTACTCTGTGCTTTGAGCAAGTCACTTAACCCAACAGTGCTCCCCTGCCACATGTAGAAAGGGGCACTTTGTTCAGTTGGTTTACCCAGTTAACAAGTCGAAAATAAAATTAGTCCTTTTTTAGACTTTCTCCTGCCATTATTTTCAACTTTGTCCAGTATACTTAATCAAAGATGATGAGAGGTATTTTTGGTCTGTTCCTTGTAAAATGTCTGGCTTTCTGGAAAATTGTTGTGGAGATTTTGTAGCCTTCGGAAAATGCTTGCTAATACAAAGATTCAAATTCTAGCAACTTTATAATTACATAAGGGAAATATTTAAAATATGTTCCTGATTTCTAGTGTTTGATTCTTGAGCTTAGAAGTTGAAAGGGCAGAAGAGAGTTACAATGTTTATTGTATTTTCATAACCATTCACTGCATGAAAGGGATGTGTAGTTGACAGAATATTTTTTCAGAGAGTTTTACAAAAAGAAGGTCAGATGCTAGAAGCTACATGCATTTTAACCATCAGTATTTACTGATTCTGAGCTGTATGTGTATCATATTGTGATGTGGTCTGACGTTTTAAAAAAAAAATAAGTGTTACGACAAGCATTGCAAATAAGTCTAAATGAGGAGGAAGTTTCCCTGTTTTTGAATTTCTCCAAATGATTTACGTTTCTAATGCTGTGATGGGGATGGACACCATTCCTGAGTCAGAGTATGATTAGAGTTCAAGATATTAGTATTGCTTCGGTCTTTGTTTGCCAAAAGTGTTTTTCCCAGACCCGTAATATACCTAGCATTCTCTCCAGCTGCAGTTCATACAGGGTTGCATGTATTGGTTGCATATTTGCTCCTACTACTATTCAAACTGTCTGCCTGGCTTTGTACCACATTGCTGTAGTTTCTGCTTGCAAATCCTGGGATTATATGACTCTCTCTGTACATACATAGGGCACTGTAATCACTGGGTGTAGCTATATCAGTGATTAATGCTACCTTTGTCATTTTCTCTTGCGGTTTATTACTTCTGTGTTCTTAAGTATTGGTATTTGAGTGATCCCATATTATCAGAATTTCATCGTTTTCAGTATTGCTTTGTGGTTTACGTTTCTACTGCTTCTGAGCTACTTCTGTATTGTAGTGTTTGCACAATACCCAGTGCAGCAGTCTTGCCACATTATTCTGCCTTTCAGTATACGGACCCTCAGCCGTGAGTGCATGTCAACCAGCAACAAGATGTGCATCTGTTTCCAGTTCTGTTTTACAGAACGTTCATTTGTCTGTTTCTCCCACATTTTCTGTATACTTTGTAAACCAACATGTATGTAGCCTGCTGTCTTGAGCCATCATTGTTTGCCTTTCATCTTTTGGTTTAAATTCACCTCTTCTTAATAATTTCATGCATCAAGTCTTGGTCAGCGTTTGGTTGTTCCACATATTTTGTATACTTGTCATTGTAAATGTAGTCTTTCCATTTTCTTTCTTGTTTTTTTGGTTTTGTTCTTTGTTCTTTTTTGGAGCATTCAGTTTTTGACTGATTTTCATCTGCTTCTGGTATGATTTCCTTTCCCATTCCTTTCTAAAATGCTTCTGCTAATCTAAGGAAACGTCATCTTAAAAGTCTTTTCTTCATGATTTAGAATTTTCAATTTTAATTTCTCCAAATGTTTTGTGTTTCTAATACCATGAAGGGAATGGACCCCATTCTCAAGTCAAAGTATGATTAAAGGTCTTGAAATTCACTATGTTTGGATATGATGATGTGATCAAAGGCGTATGTAGTGCCACAGCTGCATTCCTATGCATGTAGTCACATCAATGGAGGCCCATTCCTCCTTCATAATGAGGGATACATTATTTTGGCATGCACTTATGTTTGTGTATCATTTGATAACCATGAACATCTCTTGTTTTCCTGTCCAACTGATTAGTGGTGTTTGAGGCCAACCTGTATCAGTAAAGCTGTAAGTTAGAACAGGAACTGCAAATTGATTTATAGCTTGAACGTTATTCCTAGGTTTCTTTGTATGGATGAAAATATTCCGTCTTTGAAGTACAGGGTAGTCTTATACAAAGAGATAAATTTGAGGGAGGTGGTGGCTACAATTCAACATATGTAAAACAGCAAAGTAGATAGACCTGATGGATTTTCGGTGACTGTTTATGAAAAGATATTTAGTTTTCAGTTGGGGGCTGGTAACTGATACATTAAGATGTTCTTTGCCAATGTCTATGATGAAGTCTCTTTTATTATCTTCAGTTTTATTATCAGTTGTCTGATGAAGTTTGAATTTCTGACGAAAAACGTGTTTGTGTTACTCGTGACGTTTTATATTAAACTGTTATCTGATAATAATCCTGAGCTGTCCGGTGCATCGCTTTTCTCTACACAGTGCTTTTTTGATTATTAGTTGTGGTTGCACTGTTGGTTCCTTTGCTGTTTACTAGTTTCATATGGATCGAGAGGAGAGCGTTTCCCCGGTAGGCAGGGATGAACATCCACCGAAGGGGAAGGAGGTTTCGACACATATTGGTCAGCTTAGTCAGCTGGTTGCCTTACTCGCTCTGTTGTGCGACTCCTTGGTTCGTCACAACGTTTCAGCCTCGATTCCAGGAAATCAAGGAGCTATGTTTCCCCAGAGGCATTCGAGTGGGAATAGACCAACGTTACAGTCTTGTTCCAGTCCCTTGGACCCGTTAAATAGGGCGGATGATTCTCCAAATATTTTTTCTAACAGGAACAATGATGGGACTGCCAGCGTCAGTAACGAGAGGCGTAGAAGGGAGATTGGTGCACCAGCCACTTCTAATGAGAATACATACCAATTGCTAGCCTTGAATGACTGGCTGAAATGAAAGGTAGAATTCAAAGACTTCCTTTCTAAAGATGATGGACATGTTTACACTTATGCTGGAAATTTATCTGTTTTAAATGACTTGCTTTTCAGGTACAAAATATTGAACATTGATAACATGTATCTGAGGGAATGTTTATCTGAGAAACTTGTTCCAAAGGGGTTACGTGTTTTTAAGTTCCCCAACAATGTTACCAAAGGTTCACCTTTTCATGCTTCTCTTTTACAGTTGTTTGATAGTTGGGGCTTTGATTTATTGCGGGCCATAATCAAACAAAATGAAGCTGAAATGGTAACTCTTATGGAACAAATAGACTCTGTTAATGTTAAGATTATTAATGATTTAATGTTTACTGTTACTGAGGAAAACAAAAAATATTTTGATTTGAGGAAAAATATTGATTTAAAATGTGACAGAATTTTGGAAAGAAAGAAGATAAATAGGGACATATATGAATATCAACATAATTTACAGTACCCGAAACCTAGAGGCAGTTATAAATCTGTTCCTTATTTTGATTATGAGAAACAGGATATGCCTGTTAATTAGGATTCATTTTCAGGGGCTGACAATTTGGACCCTTTAGGATTTCCCCCCTTACGGAGATCAGAAAGGATCAAAAACCAAAGGAAGGGGAACTTCCATCAGAATGTATGGAGGGGGAGGGGCAGGATATAATTTCCTTTTTAAATAAATCACTGGCTCCAGTAGATGTAGGGCTTAATTACAGTTTTCAATTAATTGAGTCTGATTCTGATGAGAATAATGTGATTTGTACTTCTGATGAATATAAGAACTTTATTATTTTCAATTACACAGATCTCAAGATAACTTCTGTTTATTTTAGTCTACTCTCAAAGGGGCTCAATTTTGTACCTAGAACAAAATGTAATACCAGTAGATTTTTAATAGACTTGAAGATGTTTTTGAGAAAAGTCAATTTTCGATTGTTGTTTGGTGAAAAAGAATCTGAAGACGTAATTTCGAATCCAATAAAAAGGAAAAGTACATTGAACCCCCCTGTTCATGCTTAATTGAGAAATTTTGAAACTGTGGTGGAGAAGGAATTAAGACTAGCTATTAAAAACAATAGATTTCCATCTAACCTTTCTAAATCTGAGTATGATTTACTATTAAATATTAAAGGAAATCCCACCCTAAGAGTTATGAAGCCAGATAAAGGGGGTGGGATGGTTTTCATGAACAATATTAGTTATGAAGCTAAAATGTTTAATCTTTTATTTGATGAGTTAAAGTATGAATCTATTTCCAAAAATGAAATACATATTGGTTATAGGAAGATATTTTCCACCTTATATGATCTGATCTTAGAAGGTTTTATTGATATGGAGCTATTTGAATTTTTGAATATTGATAAACCCAGAATTCCCTCTATTTTCGGAATCCCTAAAGTTCATAAGCAGTTATTGGACCCACCACTAAGACCCGTTGTTGCATCAGAAGGTTCAGTGACTTCCACTCTAGCCAGATACATTGATGTTAAACTGAAAATAATTATGATGAAAGGATGGTCCTTCCTCAAGCATTCTTGGGACTTAATATATTCTGTGAAGGACAATATATTTAACAATGATCTTATTTTGGTAACTATTGATGTAGTGGATTTGTTTGGTTCTATACCTCATGATAGGGGTCTTAATTGGTTTGAGGAAGCTATTAGGGTCTCTGGTGACCTGAATGATGATGAGATTTATATTTGTATGGTCATGATGGAATTAGTTTTAAAACATAATTATATTTTTTTTCAAGGGGAATTTTTTAGACAAAAGAGTGGAGTGGCGATGGGGGAAAGGTGTGCCCCCATCTTTGCCAATATGGTATTGAATACCTGGGAAAAGAAATTTATTCGTCAAAGCCCCTATAAAGATTGTTGGGTCCTTTATAAACATTATTTGGACGACATCATGATACTTTGGAATGATTCTATAGATAAATTAGATGAGTTTATCTCTTATATTAACAATACTACTGAATTTTTAAAGTTTACTTATGAAATGAGTTTAGATTCGATCAATTATTTGGATATCACTCTAATTAAAGACTTGAATCATTTTAAATCTAAGGTGTTTAGGAAGAAAACCTTTTCTAATAGTTATCTTCATTTCTCTAGTGGACAACCTATACACCAAAAAAGAAGTATAGTGAAAGATCAATTTGTAAGGATTTCAAGAATGACCTCTGATGACATAGATTTCATGGTTGAATGTGAATTCCTGACCCAGTTCTTTTTAGAGCGAGGGTATCCTTTAGAATGTATATTGAAAATAAAAGATGAAGTTCTGGACAAGAGGAATGACAGATTCTATCCTATTCTTGGTAAAGTTGATAAGTCCAGTGACATTCTTGAAACCATGAATTCAGCTGGACTTGAGAAATCTTTTCTAAAAGATAGTAATAATTTTAATAGTGCTTTTATTACTGATTTTAGTGGCGATGCCTTGATTATTCAGAAGGTTCTGGTTAAAGAGTGGAACAATTTTAGTGAAATTAGTGATCTTATTTTTGGAAAAAATTATTTTAAAACTATTTTTAGAAGAGGACGTAACCTTAAAGACTGGTTGACCCCTTCACATGTAAGAAATAAGAAAACTAAGAAAGCTAATGGCACATTTCCTTGTAAATTGTGTCCTCAGTGTCCTTGGATGGCTGAACAAATCAGTTTATATGTTGAGGCTAGGGGAAAATAAATTTTTAGTAGATCACATAGTACATGTGACTCGTTTGGAGTTGTTTATATTGCCTCCTGTAAGATCTGCTCCAGCTTTTATGTAGGGAAGACGGAAAGGAGGATTAGGAGAAGAATATATGAACATTTGAATGACATAAAAAATAAAAAATGTACCAATGCTCTTTACAAACACACTTTATCCTGCCCCCTGGCAAAATATTCATTTTCATTATTGAAGAGGTACAACAGGATGAAAGAGGTGGGCCATGGGAAACTCAGATAGAGTATTGTGAACTTTATTGGCAATTGGTCTTAGAAGCCAATAGGGCCCCAGGATTAAATGATTCTGTCTCCCTCACATCAGTGTTAAAAATGACAGCGGCTAGACTTTAGGATTACCATTATTTTTAGTTGTTTAACATCAATCAATTTAATGAGTAGTCAAAGTATTAATTTATATAATAAGATATTAATTGTACTATATAATTAATTTATTTAAAATAATTAATATATATATGTTTTTTTTTATATTTCATATTAATATAAATATTTATTGATTTTATTTATTTATTTTATTATACATATTCAATAAGGCTCATTTTACAGTATTGGAGCTTGTTTTATGATATTGGTTTTTTAGCTTTTATATTTAGATAGCCTGATTTGGAGCAGTGATTTTGTCATCCATTGTGGTGTGTTTATATGATGTTTTATGAAGACCTGTAGAGGGTGCTGTTATCTTTATTATATGAAATGGCTGGTTTACTTATTCTGTTCATATATATTCATAACTTTTCCTTATGTTTAAGAAATTATATGAAATTATTCAACTATTTAGTTTAGTGGATGTTAGACAGGTTTTAATATGTATTAATAAAGATTTATCCATTGTTTTCCTTTTGGGACACGAAAGTTTTATGTTCAAATAAGCTGTATTTAATTAATATTTGTGAGCAACTTTCCGGATTGGATGGTTTGAATTAATTGTTTTATTGCAGTTGATATAAATTATGTGCTAGAAATGTGGTCAGTTGTCTGATGAAGTCTGAATTTCTGACGAAAAACGTGTTTGTGTTACTCGTGACATTTTATATTAAACTGTTATCTGATAATAATCCTGAGCTGTCTGGTGCATCGCTTTTCTCTACACAGTGCTTTTTTGATTATTAGTTGTGGTTGCACTGTTGGTTCCTTTGCTGTTTACTTTTTTATTATCTTACCTAAAGGGAAATAAGACATGGAGAGCACAGCAAACTACAGATCCATATCTCTGCACAAAGCAGATAATTAATTGCTCAGTGCAGTAAGGGGCTGCTTCTGAGCTGTGAATAAGATAGCCTCTTGAATTGACAACTCCTTTACTGCTGCAGTATTCTGCTGTAGAATGGAATCTTAGTAAGGATGGTGAAGTGGTGTGTGGGTGGAGAAGAGGGTGAAAATATTTGGCACCTTTGAAGGGAGGCAAAGACATGTAGTAGCCAACAGGATGGAAGGAAGGATTAACAGAACAGAAGAGGTAGGAGTAATGCATGTGGATGTGGGGTAGTTGCAGAAGGAGAATTTATCTCCAACTTCAACTTTGGGTAGTGGGAGTGCTAGATAGCAGTGGTTCTGTTTTTCTTTTTTTCTGTCATATGTCCAGACGTGCCCCACCACCTGGCCATAGTGCCCCAGCAAGAAAAGAAAACTGCATCTGCCACTACATTTGTGTGAGCACGCATGCACGCACACACACACACGCACATGCAGACTGTCACATGTCTACATAGAAAAACACGCATGCAGACTGTCACACGTATACATAGAAAAACACACACACTTGTAGAAACACAGACACATTTTGGGGTTCTGTATCAATTTCCAAAAGTCTGCCCTGACTCCTTGTCAAGATCATGTTTGTCTGGGTTGCAGGATTCAGACAGTAACAATGCTGACCTCTCTGCCCTCTCCAAAGGATTTATCCTCGACTGTTTTCTTTCAGCCTTCTTTCTCTGCCTGCCTTTCAGCCAGAGTGTTTCTTTGGGGCCAAGGTTTTATGGCCTCTTCTATTCCAATGCTGCCTTTTGCAAGACTCCATATGCAGAAGGTTCAGTGGTATCTCAAGTCATTTTGGCTTTAGCATTGTCATCCTGTGGATTTCAGAGTGCATCTCCTTCCTTGTCTCAAGATGGAGTTCGAGTGGTAGATTCAGCAACTTACCCTCAATCCAGGCCTGCCTTTCAGCCTCTGGTTCCTTCTCAAGAACTAGAACCAAATGGAAAACGCACCAAACAAGCCTGTATACGAACTACATTTATTGCAGTAAAAACACACCAAGATTAATCGCTTTCATCTTTCACACAGAAAGTAAGATTTTATGCATCTATACTTTTTTCCTTAGTGAGTTTATCAATTACACACACTGCTTCTGCGTCCTAAGGTGGTGGCTAACTGACTTCTGAATAATATCCTAGCTTGTAGTCCAAAGAGCACAGTTACCTACATCAGATGAATTACAGAAAGGATGGTTGTCATTTTTGTAAAATGGGTGGTTATGTAGTGGTTCCTGTGAAAATCTGTACCCAGCATCTTACCTGGATACCATCAGTGCATACAGTGTGCACTAGAAAGAAATTCAGTGCATTAAGATAATGATCCATACAGTCAGTGGTGGTCTTGACCCTATAGTCAATGCAGGTAAAGGGAGTGTTTTCTAAAGTGGTAGATGTTGATATAGCATTCAACAATGACAGCTCTAGTGAGGTAAGTAAACATGTTTGTGCTCAAGTACCATAGATATGGTATTGCATAAGCAATTTTTAAAGCAATTACTTCAGCAGCACTAAAAACTGAGACATCTAAGGTTTATGAAGTACCTGTTAGTTGGAGTTGTCATATACTGTCTGTGCAATAACAAAAATTACATAATATTGCCAGCAATTCCACCATACACGCTAGCATTTGACAAGGGGACTGCAAGAGATGCAGCCTTGGTAACCATCTTGAAGTATCAGTACCAGCCCTAACTGCTTGGCTAGCCGATGAAGCATGAACGTATGAATTAGCAGCAAAGGCTTGGTGATTAAACTCATGATCTTACATGGGTCCTGTAGCACCAGGTTAGGTCAAAGGGACGGTCCAGACATTTCACATACTTCTTCATCTGCTGGGACTTGTTCTCTTTAGAACAGGAGTACAACTTTAGAAAGTTTAATTTGATGCCAGTGCTAGAACCAGCTTATGTGACACCCAGTCAGGTGACACATTTGAAATGCACTGCCCTGAGAGTTGATGTTATTGCCTGATACCTATTACTCACCTGTAGTTAACTCATCTCCTTACACTTTAGGAGAACTCAGGCAACCCCTGCTGGCGCTTGATGTAGGGGGCTGTCCTTGTGCCCTCCACTATCTCAGAATGGGGTTCTTAGGATCTTAATGTACTTTTGCCACAAACAGACAAGAACTATCAGACTTTCTCTTCAGCTGACATTTACTTTAGGTAGACTCTGAGGCATATAAAGTCCACCAAGGATTAGTTTCTTGCTCCTTTAATTTCTCCCCAGAAATAATTAAACTGGTGTTTTGAGAAGAAGGATGATGAACTGTAAGATCCCATTCAGTCTGTCTGATCCTACTTATGGGTCATTGAGCAGCTTGTCAGAACCGACCCAGCAAAATTAATGCTTCAGCCGTGAATCCCTTTAAGATGTATCTTCCCATAATGCACTAGAGTCTAGGTTTACCTCAGATTTTGTTAGCCACCGTTATGAACAGACACTGACCTCACACACTATCAGCCAACTCTCCACCTCATTTTTTGCCCTCAGAGCTCTTGATTTGTAGCTAAGGTCTATCTATAACTAGTTAGGAAGGGATAATCTTGGGTAAGTTATTAGCCCCTTTTTTCCTTCCTGTTCTGCTATTGTCAGATCTTAAAAAAAAAAGGTCTTTGTAAATATTCTTGTCACATTTAGTAGCTATTTTGGCAATTGTAAATTGGTTGTTGCTTTAACAGTATTTTTTCTGTTGGACAAACTTCTTTGTATTGCATTCAGGCTTGCAACAGTGTTAGAGGATTGCTTCTACTTTCAAGATGGACAAGGGGACAAGTTTTTAAAAGTGTACTAATTGTGTAGATACAAGATATCCCCAAAAGGCACTCATGATTTGGACATAGTGTGCTTGGGTGTGGATCATTTGTTTGAAGAATGCTCTGTTTGCTCTACTTTCAATCCTAGAGTACTATCAGACAGGAGGAACAAACTTATTTTCAAGAGGCTTTTACCCCTCGATCTGGAATCTTCTAAAGCAAAGAAATCCTCAGGTAATCAAAATGAGGATTCTGAGCCAAAGTAGTGACTTGCTGAGGATTCAGAACCTTCCTTTGCTCCAAAAATGACAAGATTAGGTGCCCCTTGACTTTGATTCTAACCTATTCTCCCCAGTTGTCTCCAGAACTTCTGGACCCATTAGTGGTTCATTACAGTTCTCTGGTAAAAAAAAAACTGTGAGGCAAGCTTCTTCTGATGGAGAGCAGTACAGGATCCCTTTGTCATCTGTGAGATCCTTCAGGACCTACTAGAGCACATCACATGCAGATGTGGATCACCTGATGAGCTTCTTAAAGACACAGATTAAGATGGGAGTCATACCATCTCCTTCGGCTCCAAAAGTAGTTAGTGCAGGTCCTATGTACCCCTCCCCTTCTAACCTCTTCCTCAGTGCACATATTGACTGCACATATTGGCTCTGGTGGCTTTGGAGTTGATTCTCAACCTGAAGCCTGTTCCCTCAGTGTTGATCTTAACCCCGGTTTCAGCACTGCGGGCTTTGGATCTGACACACTTGAGCCCAATGGTGTCATGGTGGAGATCATCTCAGGACTGATGACAAAACTTTGGCGCCATCTTCGGAGTTGTCCCAAATTTCTTCTTTGATAGTGTCAGAGACTTCAATGTTTGAGTATTCAGTTATGATCCCCTACTCGAGGCCATCTACAGTCCTTTTCTGGGGGGGATGCTTTCTTTGATTCTGATTTTTTTTCCTCTGGGGAGAAAAGACCTGGCTACTGAGGTGACATCCTCAGATTTAGCAGAAGATGGGATGGCTTTCCTGGTTATGGGGAGGATGATTGCCTCTTCCTTGAGAGCAGACACACAGACCTCATTAGGATCGGCTTCATCCAATGACTCCCAATCCTTCTCAACTCTTCCCCATCAGGCATCCTTGGGTCAGAGTTGAATTATGGGCCTCAAAGTGGCAGCACTACAGGAGGAAGAATCCTCTGAAAAGTCAGGGCACACCCCTCTTGACATACCCAGCAAGAGAGTGTCTGAGAGACTCCTTATCAGAGTCTCTTACATTTCATGCCATCTGAGATGACAGTGAAATCTTTGAACTTATATGTCAGAAAGGATTGTGGCCCACTGATCCTCCCTATCAAGAAGACAAGGTACTCTTTGAGGCTTATGGCTCAACCCATCTACTTCGTGGGTGGGTCCTCCATTGTTAGATAAGTTAATCAACCTAGCCGTAAGGTGGTCATAGCAGGAGCCAGACATATGGAACCCAGTGCCATGGAAACCCAACAAGATTTTCATATCTCCCAAGGACAAACAGCATTAGACAATGTCTCCTGTGGTGGAATATATTGTAGCAGCAGTGACCAAGCAAGAACTGACCACACAGCCACTGTCCATCCCCTTAACAAGGAGTCTAGTGTGATGCAACAACCCACCCTTCATTCCCCCTTACTTTGCATTGCTCTTGCAAGTCCTGAAGAATGCTAGACCTTGTGTCTGTAATACAGGTTGTTGTGTTTTTATATTGCCAGACGTGATCTGTAGTAATCATAGAGAAGGAAGATCCTAACTGGGCTGAAGCATTAATGCTGCCAGGTTAGATCCAGTAAGTGGCTCAAGGACTTACAAGTCATATCAGGCAGACATGAGCGAAAGGAACTAGTATTACGGTATATACATAACTCTTACTTGTCCCAGCAGAATATTTTTGTAAGAGCACTATGTGTACAACTACCTTTCCTCTTAAAATTGTTTGTTCTCCATAAAGTCCTATCATTGTGGTGTGACTTCAAGACTAAGCATCCTGGAACAGATTATTTTGTGATATATTTAGTCCAATGTAGATCCCAGAGATTACAGCAATTTTCTGTTCTTAATGTTTCATAAAGAATTAAAGACTTTAGACAGGATGGGCAAGAGGTGTACTACTACTACCACTTTGCGCTTTCAGTCTCTTAATGATCTCTTTCACCAGTCCCATTTGTAGTCTTCCAGAAATACAGCAGAAAACATTAAAAATCAACCAGTAATCCATAAAAAATGCTCCAGGCTATACAACAACCACAACATTTTATCAAAATTAAGCACTTTTGTCTCAAAATTCCCAAAACTTCATGTGTGGCACTGGGCCTGGTATTATGGGGCACACCTTTATGGATAAGGAACTCCTTGCCTTCTTGTATTTGGATGACTGGCTACAGGTGACCCTGTCAGAGAACACTGTAACAGTTCTCCATGACTGGGCCTTCTGGGTCTCCAAACACTGGGAGGACACTTTTCTTGTCCCACCATAGAGAAGTGCCTTCATTGAAGCAGATTTAGACAATACCAATTTCTATCAGTTTCCTGTCCATAAAGAGGACACAGAAAATTTTAGTCTTTACAACCTGGGAAAATTTCTGATTACAGGGGTCAAATCCAGACCCAGTTGTGCATCTTGGGCCTCTTGGTTGCCATGATCTTTACAGTTCAGTTCTCTGTGAATTAGGATGTTGCAGTGGACACTGAGATATGTGTGTCTGCAAAGCCATTGGTCTGAGGCACCTGTCACTTGGCTCTAGAGTGGTTATGATTTTCATTAATCTCACTGTGGGACTTGCCTTACTGTAGCCAAACCCGTTGCAGGTTGTTATGATGGGTGCCTCACTACTGTGTCAACCAACTCACTTGGGCTCCTTCCTTATTCATATAAAGTGAAAGATCCACTTCATAAGCCCAAGTGTGCTTTGCTTGAGTCTTGTGCTGTGTTACAACTCCTAGCATAAAAATCTGCTGTATGTGAAACTGAATCATATAAACTACAATATTACAATGTTTTGTATGGCTGTACTCAATTCAAGGGGACTATATTTAGTGATCATAGACCTAAAGTATGGTGTGCTTGAACTTATACACCGGAATGGTCAGCAGTGATCTAATAGTATGTGGCAGTTCAAATGTGACCACTTGCAATAGAAGTGAAAGTGGAACCCTCATGAAAGAGTTAAGGTCAGTGTTTCTCATCCTCAAAGCTTTGGAAGGAAATTGAGGTAGGACCCTTAAGGCATGGCATGTCAGCAAACAGGACAGCAGGCAATCCTACCCACTATGCGTAGAGACAGTGGACCATAGACAGGATACTCTTACAGGCATTCACATTTCCAGGGACGTAAATGTGTGCTGGCTGACTTTTTCATAGCATCATTCCCTTTGAAGTTAAGAATAAAGGGATCCTGTCTGATTAAGGGCTTATGGAAGTGAAACATCCCAGAGTTTAGATTTCTTACAATGTGAGTGAATGTAATCCACCCTCTTTTTTACCTTTTTTTCAGTGGTGCCATGGGGGGAGTTGATGACAGGCACATTCTTTCCCTGTGGCAGGAAAGATTCCTGTATGCCCTTCTATCCTTTCTTTTGACTGCATGCTTATTGTACTGTGTTGGCCAAGAACTGTAATTTTGAGGCTGTCAGGAATACAGGAGTACAGGAAACTGTCCCAAAAGTCTAGGATGTTGCCCTCATTTGGAGCAAAAGCTGGTTTCACCTCAAAGCTTGGTTGCTTCTTTAGACTGTTTCTGTTAGATCTTCTAACCAGAGGTGCTTCAAGCAACCATTAGGCATTCCATTCAGCAGATATAGCCTGCATGGTAGATGTCGTTCATCTGTGTTCACATCTGAAGATACCTTTCTTCTTCTTCTTGAGACTTGAAATGGCAGACATGTTTACCCATACCTAATTCTACCCTGCCGGTTTTGTGGTTCTGAAGTTAATCTCCTGGAAAACACTTTTGTTGGTAAACAGTAGTTCTAGATATAAGATCTCTGAGCTGCATGCCCTTATCTGGAGAGAATCCTATGTGGTCATTTAGGAGGACTGATTATCTTTTAAATGTAATCCACCTTTCCTAATGGAAGTGGTTTCAAAACTGTTCGCAAACCATTCCACTCATCTCCACATTTTCTTTCCAGAAGCAGAATCTAGGAGAGAGCTTTTCATACCTTGGGTATGCATCATTAGATCAGGGTGTACAAGTTTAGGAAGACAAACCATTTTTCCCTTTTTACTCTTAAAGAATGGTTGGCAGTAACTAAGCAAATAATCTCCAAACAGATTTACTTTTTTTTTTGCAACAGATCAACCAGTCATCACTTATAAAATGCTGCTGTCAAAGGCCTCTTCACTAGGGACGTTGCTGCTTTCAGTGCTTCTTTTAAGAGTAATTCCATTGTGGGCATTTGAGTTGTTACTTGTTCATTTGTTGACATATTTGCCAACATTAGTACTTGTATATCATTTCTAAGAACCTGCCCCATTTGGCATGTTGGTGCCTCTGAACTGGAGCTGCCTTTTTGGATTCCACAGGTCTTACCTCCCAGTGAGGTTTAATTATACCGCTTGAGATTCTTCACAACAGTTACCCACCTCTAAGAGATTTCAATGTCAGATATAACAAATGAACTTGCTTTATGAGAAGGCTGTCTGCAGTCATTACTTCTTATTCTTCTATTTTCCCCTTCAATTCGACAGTCATAGCATCTGTCATCTGTGCCCGAGGGTTCCTGTACCTTGGGAAAGTGTATCATTCTAAATTCATGATAGTTTTCTTGTCTTTCTCATTATACTGGCTAAGTACATGTGGGTTCAACTGGGAGGCATGGGCGCTGAGAATTTCTTTTTGCCCACTTCATGATGCCTTGAAGAGATTTCAGTAATATTGCAAGACGAGGATATCAGAAAAGGAAAACCCAACAGTTACCATTGCAGAGGGCCTTCTTGCAGAGCAACTGATACACAGTGTATTTTCATGTTACTTTGAGTTATGTCCTTATGCACCTGGTAGAGGCAATAAAGGAACATGGAAGCACTGACTCTATTGCCAAATCAATTTCTTGAGCATTCTTTTGTAAATATATAAATAAAATTAGACTTCTGTGGATCAAAGCAAGCCTGGCTTATATTTTTTACATTAGCTTGCCCTTTTAAAACAGCTGAATTGAATCATTAGTTCAGAAGTTTCAGCAGGATTTGCAGCACAAGATAAGGGATTCACCCAAGGATTCAGAAAGAACCCTACCATAGTAAGAGCTACAGTCAAAAGGGACTTTTCCTGCAATGCAAGAAAATGTGATTCAGAGAAGGTTTAGCCACGATGAGTAAACACTTCATTATTAACGAATTTGCATGTCTTTGAATCACTTATTAGTGCAAATATAGATCAGCACTTTCCCCATGGCAGTTGCTGCTGGTGGCCCATGCATCGCTTGTGTGTGTGCCGGCGCACACAAAAACCTCTTATTTGTCTGTCAGTTTAGAGAACTTCCCTGATGTATCCTGTTGTTTTTATCCTTGCCATTGTAAATCACAGATTTTTACAGTCAGCTGACAGTGCCAGACAGAGTTTCATAAAGTGCTAGACCTGTTTCTCTAACTTTTCAATGTGTCAGACTTCCTGCACTAGAAGCTGTCTCGTGCTTCTCTTGGCTTTTGTTTTGAAGCCTCCCTTCTACATGGACATACCCCCATTCCTTTCAATTGTTTCTGATTTTACAGGATGCTATTGCCTGTTGTACAAGCCTTGTCACTCGGAACTCTTGGACCATTGCAATTGGTCAATATTGCCAGACATTAGAGTTCCACACTAACAACATCCTCTTACTCTAACTCCTCTGTTAATGAACAGGGTTAAGTCTACTTACTGCTTAACAAATTCCTTTCTCTGTGAAAGGTGCTGGGTTCAACCCCCTCTTTATTTATTTTTTCCAAATCCTTAATGTAATATGTTGGATTTTCTCTGGGCTCTAGTGTTTCCCAGCCTCCAAGTGTTGCAGGACTTGTGCATTAGTCTAGGGGTGTGCAGAGATGTGACAGCCCCCCCACACCACACACACCCCCACGATCACACTCAAGGATACATTCACATGCACGGACATTCACTCACACAAACCTTCCATACCTACTCCATAACTAACTCCGCTTCTATGACCATAAACACATGCATGCATGTATGCATCTGGGGTAACTCATCACTCTACATACACTCATACATGTAACCCCACACACACATGCACACACGCGCGCACACACACACACACACACACACACACACACCACTAGCAGTACACTAAATTCTGCCAACGCTTGCCTCTAATGTGATGTCACCCATTAGAAACAATAGATGAGCATGAGATTTTGGCTATGTTCATTAGCACAAGCAGAGGTGGTGAATTACTCAACTGAGCATTTCTCTGAATTACCTGGCTACGTAAATGCCTTACTGTAGGCACTTCCAGGGGGACAGCAAATGGCTAATTAGCATTTGGGAGTGTCCCCCCAAGAATGCCTCATTAGCATTTGCAGTAGGCCACAGAGACAGCCCACCTTGGTGCTTCACTGCTTTGTGGAATAACACTGTGGTAGTGGAGTCTCTGAATCAGAAATGGTTACCACAAAATTTACACCAGTTTTATACCTCACATTAATCTTTCTGTATCTGCCTCTTCATCCGACTTGGTACTTATGTATTATCACAACCAGATATTCGCAGTTGTGAAAACCGCATAAATATCTTGAAAGAGTGTCATTAATGTTGGCGAAATGTAGTATAACCTGTGTCCTTATATCACAACATTGTCTTTTCTGTAGTGATGACAATAAAATTGAAAAAAACATACTGTTCATCTTTCTTTCCACACTTCACTAGCAGCATTTCTCTTCTTTCAAGTCCGCCTGCTGCATGTTTTTTTCTCGGGCCAGCACATATTGTGAAAAAACTGTAATGTGCAATTATTTCAACATGCATGCCATATTGTACTGTCCTGGAAATGGGAGGTGAGATGACCCGAGCAGTATGTGAAGAAAATGTAGTGGCTTTTTGTGGGACTTGGTTGCGAAAGAACAGAAATACACTCTGTTAGCTTTCTCTTTCAATCCTGCACATGCTGTGTTGGCCTGGGAGTGTATGAGTGTTTTACTGGTAAAAGTATCATGTCTGTAGATGTTGCTTTCTCCCCCTTTTTTTGGCTGGAGTGGGAACTGTCAGCTGCTTTTTACCCCCTTTTCGGCTGGTATGGGAACTGTCCACCTTTAAAAACAGTTCTGGGCAAGGGAATATGCTGCAATACGTTAGCAGACATCGCTTTTGCTGCCACGAATAAAGGAACGTTCAGTGGGCAGACTTACAATAACAGACATGCTGGCAGTCAAGTGCATAAAGAAACAACACAGTATGTTTTTTGACTTTTCAGTGATAATACTCCCCAAAACAACCTGAATTGTTACAGAAAACACAGTATTTAACATTTTGAAAACATTAACGAACATATTGCCTGATTGTCAACCATTGCCGTCAAAATTCTGGTTGCGATAATACGTAAGTACCTCAGACTTTGGACAAATCGTATTGTATTGCCCATGGATGGCAGAACTCCCAGTCTAGTCCAGCACAGGTTCAGGTGTTTGCATCTTATGAACTTAAAAACATGTACTGCAGAAATGATGATATATTTTGCTGTACTAGCAGCATCCCCCACAGAATTCATGCACCCCATTTTTAAAGACTAAATTAAAAAAAAAAAAATAAACGTGTGGAACTTGTGGAACAGTGCTGTTGCCCTGGAACAAAAAAGAGGATGTCCAATAATCTATACAAATCGAGAGAAATTTGCATCCACTACTAGGCCACCTTTATGGCAACCTGTTTACACCAGGTTGTTGTTCTGAGAGTGCTTTTGGATGATGAACAGCACTGACAGTTAATGGTTTTGCTGCATAGTAAGAAGCAGTATGACACAGCAGTAAGCATTTAGACAATACCTGTAAGTGGTGAAATTGCATATATAGGGCACTACTTAGAAAAATCCAGTTCTTCAGCAACATTTCACAAAAGTAGCAGCATAATTTGGTAAATCAGTGTATTGCTTTTACTTGTCTTGCATAATGCAACACAACTTTTTTAAAACAGAAAAGGGGAAGGAGGAGCTGATGTGCTGATTCTCTCACAGTAGATGTTGGGGGTCGCATTTTATAGACTGCTTAATTTCCTCACTGGAAACATAGGTCTCAGCCAGTCCAGATCCTGGAGTTTCTCCTTGAGTGTGTGTCAGCAAAAGGGAAAAACAATGGCAAAGTCATTCTTTTTTTTTCTCATCACTTTTAAACTTATAAATTGTTTATTCCTACATCACTCCAAGAATGTTTCCCCATGTTATCATTTCCCAAAGTGGCTTAATGTGGGGCTCTCATAATAATATTATTTTATTACTCTGTTCCCATAAGTTTATATCAGTAGGTAGAATGTTTCCTTTGATTTTCTCACCATTCAGTTAAGGAAACAAAATGCAGTTTACTGTCTCCTTCCTTCCTGTTCTTTTTCACAGTATTTGGCATTTTGTTGTTTCTTTTTCACAAAACCCATTGTAATTTCCTGTATAACAGTATAGACATGTAGAATTCTTTAAAAAATGTTGATAGATTTAGGCAAGAAACACAGGAAGTGAAAATTAATTGGAACTTCTTTGGCATTTAGCATCCTGGGCACTGATTAAAGTGAAAGGAAAGTACTTTATAATGAGAATGCTTAGTATTTTAACATCTTCCAGACTTTTGATGACATAGTCCCTGGTTTGTCAATTCCCACCTGAGCTCAATATCTTGCCCTCACCCCCACCACTTTTTTTAGTCCACATTGATGGAAACAGGGTCCAATCCAGTCTACCATTCACTGTCCCAGAAATATTTAAAACTTTAACTCTGCTAAGTAAGTATTTACAATTAGATCTGAGGACCAAAGCACAGGATCAAAGCAGTCTTAGATAAAAAAACAAAAAACAATGAAAAGAAGAACAACAGTTTTTAACTTTAGTGCTCACATTCATTTTTAAGTCTTCCCCACCACCATGTGCATGTCAACACAGTCTATACTCCTTTGCTTCCTTAAAACTGTACACAGTCAGAATTGGTGATGAGCCATATTTTATTCTCATCAGAGCCACAGTTTATTGCTTCATTTGCAAGTGATAGCCTGTTTGCACACTTTGATTGTAGCTGCAAGAATTCTATGGTTGTCCATCCAGTATGCTTAACCTGCTCACTTCTGTGCATAGCAGTTCCTCATTGTTTGAGTAGAATTAATCACAAGCAAACCCCAAACCACACCTGTGTGTATGCCAAGCAGTCTGCCTTCTGTCAGAGTACCACTATGAGTCTTATTTCTATAAAGAGTTTATTTGCCCTCTGTCAACTTTTCCAAGCCAGAAAGTCATTCAGATATAGGGGGCATCTGCAGTGCTTACTGCAGAATGTTTCTTGCATCGGAAAGCAACATGTTAGGGTGGAAAGAAATGAAGCTAAACCACAGAGTGGAGAATACAGGAAAAGAAAAGAAAGCAACAGTGACAGATGATGGTTGTTTTAAGTTCCCTTGTTTGGTCTTCGGATACTCACTACAGATCATAAGCACCACAGACCATTTTCACTCCTTCACATAAGAGGCAAACATAGTTTTTGTTACCTAATCCACACAAGAGAAAGTTTTTCATGGTCCATCAAAACCCTTCATGTACCCACTTATGATATTAAACCATTTTTCAGACATGCCTGTCTAATATGTGCAAACATCCATATAGTGGTGCAATTTATCCAAAGGGATAATTCTGTTCTGCTTGGTAGTCCCTCACTATATAGTATTCCTCATGTTTGACAAAATTATGTCTTTCTTTATCATTTGCAAAGTTGAAGTTCACACAGGAAAATAGATCTTGATCCAGGTTTCCATGGTATCAGCTTGAACGCAAATATCTAAGTAAATTTCACCTAAAAGCTGCCAAAGTATAAATCACTTGTGGTATTACTTAGATTATGCATTTAACATCTGTGGTCACATCCCACCTTATTACTTCCGTACTTCATTTTACGTAGAATCAGACTGCCAGCTGTACCTTTCTCCTCTGGTGTGCTGCCTTTGCTATCTTTTAAAATCTGTAAACCCTGATTTCTTACACTTTTCTTCTGTTAACCTTCCAATGCGCTAGCCTTCCTCTTCCTCTGTGCCATCTTCTTGTCATCACTCCTATATCCTAAATAACCTGTACTTGGATCTCATTACATTTTCCATCTTGTAATGTTGTAAATCTCTATGGAGCATCATTGCAGTAAGCATGATTGCACATTTCAGTGTCTTCTGCTATTTCAGTACGCTGATGTGTGTAGACTAGTCAGAGGATACATCAATTGATCAAACAGCACTCTTATCAAGTGCTGAACAATCGAAAGAAAAGCAGTGAAAGCAGTTGCCCTGAACCTGGAATCATACCTCTCAACTGTCCAGATTTTTGCCTCATATTTTTGGTCTGTCCCTCATAAAATTTGTGGTTTTCTGGCAAATCACTGTGATGATCTGAGGATTGAAGTCACTAAATAATGACATAAATTTGAGTTTTAGACTTCAGAAAATGCATGCTAACACACATCCTGTTATTCTAACAACTTTATAAGTTCATAAGAACAATATTTAAAATCTGTCCCTATTTTTGGGCCTTTGCCTCCCCCCCATTATTTCAGGCTTTGTATGGATTTCTTGCCCTAAGAAGTTGAGATGTATGCCTGGAATGTAACTTTTTTGTTGGGGGTGACTCCCTTGCACCCCCCCCCCCAATATACTTTGAGGTCACAAAACAGTGGAGAAAAAAGTAAGTTTGATTGTTGGTGAAAGTTGTTTTAATGCTTTTTATATAAGAGCTACAAATTGCTGTTGATCAAATGATAGTCACCCCTAATCGGAATATCAGAACCATAGCTAGCTCATCTAGCAGCCAGTGCAGTTCCTAAAAATTAGCACCCCCCTCAACTTTGTTGAGAAACAAAAAAAAACTCTTTTTACTCTGAAATTGTAGCAAGATGCTTGTGTGATGGCCATGCACTGGCCCAGCAATCAAGGAGCCTCAGTCCTCACCACTAACACCAGTGAGGTGCGTCCATATAGGAAAAGGATAAATGCACACACAGTAAAGTACAATTTCCCTTAAGAGCACACAGAGATCACAGTCAATCTAGGGCTGGTTTCTCCCTTTCTCTCCAGGTCCCGACTAAGACTCCCCACTGGCACAGCTATAGGGTCCAGATCTCAGCCTAGTGGGCAAGCTAAAACCTCCAGCACCCTCTCTGTCCAACCAGTGCTTCGTGTCCTTGCCCAAGTAGCTGACACACACACACACACACACACACACACACACACACACACACTTTGAGATTAGAGTTTATTCAGCCACACAGACACTTCTGAGGAAGGCTGGCACAGGTTCTCCAGCTGTGCCCCTTTTCTGCCCAGTCTGAAAGGTAGTACCAGCTGCCACCACCCACTAATATTCATCAGCTACTCGAAGGCCCTTAAAACGGTGTCCAGTTATTACTGTGCAATATTATTATCCAAATGGTAAGTGTGACTGATTTCAGTCAAGGCTTATTAGAGTGACTTGGTACAGTATCACTATATACATGCAATGTACTCTAGAGCTTAAATTAACTCTACATAAAACAGCCACAGTTGAAAGGTTTAAAAATATTTAATAATAAATAATAAAAATACAAGACAATACTTCTTGCTACACAGTGCTAGTCAAGAGTTCAAAGATCACAAAGAAATACTTAAAATAATATGGTAGAAAAGTCCTGACATCACAGATGACAAACTAGTCTAATCGTATTATTTCCTAGCTGTATCTAAGAGAAAACACAGTTCTAAATAACTTACATATAGAACAGGCAGAGTGGTGAGTTGTATGTTCTAAAGACAAAATGCTCAGAGCGCTCTGATTCTTTCTCTTTAAATTGATAACACAAAGCTGCTTCACATGACATCATTCTTCACACTTCTCTGGTGTTCCCAGGTTAACAGGAACTGCATTTACATTCTTTACACCTGGTCAGAAACCAGAGCAATAAAGGACATTTGTACATGCAAATTCTAGCCATTAACTCTGGTCTTAAAACAATAGGCAGGATGCTTCCCTCTAGACATTGGCTCCAAATTTTGACATCAAATTGACTTATCAGCTTTGTTACAGCAGAGTGCACTGTCACATTTTTGCAGTTCAATATTCAATGCATTCTTTTCACATTTATGCGAACAAGCATGTGGCTTACGTTAATATTTACAAATGACAGAATTATCTACAAAATTATATCTGGCTAGGCTGGCAGCCTTCACCTATCTTTACAGCTTGCTATAGTCATGACTGCAACTCAAATTTCTTAACTATTCATCTTCCTTCCCCCATTTTTTTTTTTTTTGTGGAAAACCCTTGTAAAAATTGATAATACTGTACTGTACTGTAATTGGCTGGAAACACTGTATGCAATGAGACTGAGAAACAAAAATCTTTATCTATTAATTGCCCAAGCACGTGCTGAACAGGTGCCAGTCTCTTCTTTATGGCCAAGTCTTGTGCACTTTTCAGAATGAATTCTCCAAACACTGTAGTTCATTCAATAAGGCTTTATTAAATGTTCACAACATCTGAATACTGTTTTGATTAACAGTACTGATAAACAGTTAGTGTTCAAAGTTACTGCACGTCATATTCTGATTGTTCTGCACAAAGTAAACTAACATAGTTTTTATAAGACCTGTCTACTGTACTCCAGCTTGAGTGTCTGTCATTTTCTCTGAGGTAACAGGTCAAATGAACTTACAAACTTTAATTGAACTGCTATCCTAAGCACAACGTATTATATTGCTTCAGTCCAGTTGTTGTTGGTCTTTTCGGCTTTTCCCGGTTAGGGGTCGCCACAGCAGAACTCCGGTCCACTAATGATTGGCAGTAGATTTTTATGTTGCCGAGTTGCCAGCCTAATGCCCAACCTTCAGCGAAGGCACGCCCATTCATGCATGTCTTTCGGAGGCCACTCGACCGCGGGGCGGACATGCAAACTCCACACAGAAGGCACTCCAGCCGAGAATCGAACAGGAGAACCTCTTGCTGTGAGGTAACAACGCTACCGTGCTTCAGTTCAGTAATTTTCCTTATTTACTTTTTCTAACATTGATCTCAGGCTTTGTCTTGTATGTGAAACATTCCATTAAAGAACATTCTGTAGCTAGCAAGATTGTATCTTTCCCTTGAGAAAAGAACATTCTGTCTGCACACTTTATGCTTATCTTTTCTTTCTACTTAACTGTCTTTTATGCATAAATGAAACACAATTTATTTTACCCTTTAGCCTGTTTAATGTGTAATAACTACTTTAAAATGGAAATCCCTAATCTAACAATCCTAATTTTGCCTCATATATTTGCTTCGTCCCCTCGCAGATTTTTTTAAATTTTCTGGCAAATAGTAATGCCAGACTTTAGAGTTTCATTCTATATATTTTTCAGAAAATGCATGTTGGTGCAAAATCTTATATTACCTTTTACAAAACATTAGAGTGATATTTAAACAAAAAATGTCCCTGATTTTGGAAATTTGTACCCCACCCCCGGCCAATTATTTTTGCTTTGTGTAGAGTTCCTGATCAAAGAGGTTGAGATGTCTGAAGCAAATGTGATATTGGCATTCATAAAAGAATGTCAGTGCAGCACTGCCTCACCGCTGGTACCTGCTTGATCATACCCACTGATAGGTTGCTATCAGAGCAGCCTCCCCTTTCACCCTGCCTTAGTTACTACTCTACAGAATATGTACCACTCCATCTTTGGCTCTTTTTCTTAGCACACTTTCACTTTCAGTGTGCATGTCTCTTAAGTACCTATTTTAAGGTCTAAATTTCTCTACATATCTATTTAAATTTTTTCCTCCTAAATTACCAGTTGTTGATTTACTGTATTCAATCATTTAATCCTCTTTAAATAATTTTTATGGAACTTTCCCCTAAAAATGGGCCTAGTTTAGCACGGTTAACCCAGTTAATGTAAACAAACAAGCAAGCCACAAGTTCGTTTACAAAGTTCAGAAACCATTTTGTCTATAGTCACAATAGTTTGAAACAATATAAAAGATGCTAGCACAAATAACTTTGTATGGTATTTCTCAAGGATACAATCCCCACTACCGTCACTATGATTTACATGTATCCTATTCTTGTTAACCTCCCAGTGTAATAACCAAATCTTCTCCAATAGATACTTACTCCATAACTCTGTATCTAAACCTGAATGATTATACTTGCCTGTACATTTATCCTAGCACTAATCATAACGAAAAACAATCCAGATTTCAGCTATATCAATAAGTAATTGACTTCAGATATTGTAGCAGTGATATGCAACCAACATGCAGTGTAACATTCACAAAAATACATTTTCATTCAGTGCAGCCTTCACTTAAATATTTACACAAGTAGACTTAAATTCCTGTGAAGCACACTTGACAAAATAGTATGCTGTACTTGATCCCATGGTTCACATATACTCCAGCCACATGGAGCATTGATAATCATGTACGGTACAACAGTAGCACTTTTAATCCTTTTTCTCTTTGTGTTTTTGTGATGCCATTTTCTTTTTGACAGTTGTCTGCAAAACAGCATAAAAATCCTGATTCTGTCTGAGTTCAGGATTTTTAAAGTGAGCCACAAGGCTGAACCAAAACCACGTTAATGTAATCTACCAATCTTGATAGTTGAATACATGAATTGTGTCTTATCTTAGATGGCTAAAGGTTTGGTTAGTTCTTTACTATCACACACCTGGTATAGTCACTCATTCAGCATATGGTTAATAATTAGCAGTGCTAATTGCCTCCATTTTATTTATGGTTTGCCTTTTCCCCTTACATTTATATACTTAGCTGACCAGTGCCTCCCAGGTCCAAACACTGTGCTTACCTCTCCATTGTTACCAAAGCCAGAAGTCTTGTTTTCCAAAAATCTGTTATATATGTCTTGGACAAAATTCTAACAAAAACAACACTACTATTAGTTCTTCAAGAGTCTTTACACTAAAATATTAGCAGGATTTATATACTAGACCCAGATTAAACTGTTTATCTACAGAGGAAGTTGTCTATGGGTGTGTGTGTTGTAATTTAAGCTCTTAATCCTTCTGCGGTAATTATGATACTGTGCATCCTTTAGAAGTTTAAAGGAGAATATATGTTACTTCTGCAATGTGTGTAAATGTGCCTATGCTGACATCCAACCCCACAGTAAACTTTTGCGCACTACAAAACGTGTGGTGGTCCATCTGTCATACCAGACAGTTGTAAGCATTACAAACAAGCTTCCCAGCTGTCATAGGCCTTTCTACACTTGTCTGTCCAACAGTCATTCACTTTCAGAAATGTACTTACTTCTCAGTCCTGCCTTCATAGAAGCATGAGAAATTTCTTCCCATCCCCTTCCAAGTCTTTCTTGTGTATACATAGTAAGGAACTGAAGGCTCTGTCATTAGAGGTGTCAGGATTAATGAATCTGCTTTACTTGTAGTCCATTCTTTGTAGGAGGTGTTGTCTTTTTCCCAAGAAGTGCATGAGTACATTCTTCCTATTTTTCTAACTGGTAATTCTGATGAGAAAGCTGATTAGAAGAAGTGTCCACTTAACCAGTGGCGGTTATATATTTGGTGGGTGTTGTCAATGGCATAGTATAATTTGCTTTATTGTTTTATCATTCCTGTGGTTTGCCACAGAATTACACATAAATGATTTTTGTAGCCATCTCTTTGTCTTGGTATATTATTTATGACAGTGTTCCTGCTACCATTCTGTCCAAAAAGAGACCCCTATGAAATTCCTTGACTTTCCATCATCATCATCTTTTTTTTTTTTTTTTTTTTTTAATAACAAACTCAGAATTGCTCATTTTAACCTATTGCATCACTCTTGTGACTAGCTCACTAATGATGGGCACATCTGTTCTTTTAATAGATACATTTTGGTTCATAGTGTTGTTCCCTTACCCCTCCTTTGCTTTAATGTTTGGGGTCTTTACATATTTCTGTTTCATTTATTTCAGTTCACCTTTAAGCTGTCATCCTGTAATCTTAAAGGTTTTGCAGATTTTTGGATTTAAATCATGATTGCAATATTTTCATATTGATCTGTGAACTGCTTCCTTTTACAAGCTTTATTAGAGCTTCCTTGTTTGCATTTGTTATAATCATTTCATTGCTCTTACTGGATTTCTTATTTGTGCCTTACTGTTTTTGTTTTTCTGTAAACCTTTTTATAAAATGTCCTCAAAAGTATACCTTGACAAGGAGATAAACAGCTGCACTGATGGAGACAGCTATATACACGCAGAATATCCAAGAAACAGAGTGGGCTGACAACTCTATAGATACAGAATGTTTAAGAAATACAGATCAGCAACAAGGCTGTGTTACCTCTGTGACTTCGATAATGAAGTGTGAGCTGCAGATGGAACACAACAGCTGAGAGAAATTGTAGTAGCTAGATTACTAAGCAGTCAGTCATTTTGTGCTTTGTATTGCATGTTCAGCACTACGCAAGATATTAAAAATGTTGATTTACATTTTTTGTAATATTTTAAGAACTTACTGTGCTAGCATTTCTTACATTTCATTTATATACATAAAGTTGTGTTTGTAAAGGGATGTAAGAAGCCACTTGAAATCAGTTTCAGTGGACAATCTCAATACTCTGTATGATGTGTATAGATGGCTAGTAAGTAGGAATCTAAGTAGAGTGATGCATTACATAAATGTGTTGTTATATTGTTGTATATGTGTATGAACGTATATTGTAGAACTGGTCAGTGAGTTTCCACAGATAAAGTTTCACTTATCAAAGGTACCATAGCTGAAGAACTGTTGTTTGCTAACTGTTCAAGCCAGTAATTAGTGGTTATTTGTAGTTAGTCTGGCTAACTATATTGTAGGATTGTAGGAGGTTAGTAGGCTAATGACCCTAGGGCCCTTACAGGCCTAGCCAAGTTTTACTGTTATTTCCACAATCAGCACCTATCACCCTGTCCAAGAGAGACATAGATGGAACCCCTTCAGTGAATTTACAGTTACCCATCCAATTGTCCAGATTGCGTTTGAAAATGGCCAATGAGGTGCTCTGCTTGACATGAAGTGTGTGTGTGTTCCAAAGGTGTGGTAACCTCTGGGAGACAAATCTTTCCCTCCAGCAAGTTCATTTATGTCACATACTAGGTTAAGGCCATAAGAGTGAGTAACCCATGTACCATTTGACTTACAGATATGCAACATTTCCAATAAAACAGTGTCAAAGATTGCCTTATATGTAAGGCAGAGATCGCCTCTGAGTAGTCTGTATGAAACAGAATAAAGTGACAGCCTCTGAGTAGTCTGTATGAAACAGAATAAAGTGATAGCGATTTCAGATGATCTTTGTGAAGAAACTTTTCGGTCTCTCTAATTGCTGTAGGTGCTTGGAAAGATACATGACAAAATGGGCATTGTACTCAATTATTGGCCTGATGAGAGAAGAGTACATGGAAGGTTATAACTTCTTTTTTTTTTTCTGGAGGCAATGCCGTTACTTTTGAGATGAGCAATATAGAATGCCCTTCTTACCAGTGTGGAGACATGGTGATCAAAGGTAAGGTTGTCAACCTATGTGCCCAGGTCTCTGTAGACTGAGTGCGTACTTAGAGTGAGAGTATTATTGACGTTGTAATTAGCAGCAACATCACTCTTACTGAAAGGGATGATGATACATTTTTTGCATTGAGTTTAATGCCATGACTTGGCACCGGCCATTTTTATGTAAGACCCTGTTGTAGGATGTTGACATTGTTTGGAGATTCTATGACCACTCACAGTTTGCAGTCATCAGCGAATGTTGTCAGCCACAGATCTTTCATTTTAGCTTGCACTTCTGAGAAATAGATTCCAAACAATAAAGGTCCCAGGACTGATCCCTGTGGAATACCACTGGTTTCAGGTCTGCTATTTGAGGTGGATTCCAGTTAGCGACCCGTCTAACAGTGTATGAGTTGAGACCTAGCTGGGTGAGTTTGTCAATTATGCCTGAGTGGGGGATTGTGTCAAATGCCTTGGTTAAGTCTAGGTAGGCTGTATGCACAGATTTCCTCTCATCAAGGGCCTTGGTTATTGTCTCAAAGAAGTCCACCAGGTTTAACAGGCATGATCTCCCTTTGATAAATCCAAATTGAGTAGGGTTAAATGTTTGGATGTTACCAATATCTTTGTTGATAAGGTCCATGATGATTCACTCCATGGCCTTGCAGATAAGGCTAATCAGACTAATGGGTCTATAGTTCCTGGGGTCAGTGGAAGCACCACCTTTGTGCAAAGGGATAATGGTGGCCTTTTTCCATTCAGCTGGAACAAAACTAGTGCTCAGACTATGATTGAAGAGACTACCCAATGGTGTTGCTAATTCTTGTTTGAGCCCATTTAGGATGCAACCTGGGATGTTATCAGGTCCCATGGATGTTGTGTTTTTGACCTTAGAGAGGGCATTCATGACCTACTGTTTTGAGATGCAAGGTATAGGACAGGTGGTAGGGATGTCTTTTGGTAAGTTTGGCAGGGACAGGTGAATGAAGTTTTCACAGAACCTGTCAGCTAACAAGTTAGCAATGAACACAGGCTCAGTATATGTGGTATCATTAACCACCAGTTCGGCACAAATCTGGGTCTTTCTTTTTAAGTTATGGATGTACCTAAAGAACGCCTTATGATTGTCCTTAGTTGAGGAAGCTAATTTGGATTTGAAGTTAGGTTTGAAGGACTTCACAAGAAATCTTATTTGCTTGTTTAGGCTGAAGAGGGAGTGTTTCCAGTTTACGGCTCGCTCCCTTTTACTCTTAGACAACCATATCTTCCTCTTATTGTAAAGCCTGTTTATGGCAGTTGTCCACCAGACAGGTTTGCTTTTCCTTGAGGAGCTTGTTTGGGTCTCATCAGGTACAGCCAAGTCAATGCGTTGTTCAGGTGTTTGTATAAAGCATGTGTGTGGCACTCAGCATAGTTGCCAGTTCCATCTGAGGGGGAGGTGCAGTGAAGTTATTTAACCATCCCGTAAGAGGTTATAATTTGCTTTGGATAAGTTTTTTTTAGTTTAGTTGGTGCTAGGGATGGGCTAGGTGTGATAGTGAAGATTGTACAAATGTGGACTTGGGTAAGACAGTTAGTCATAGCTTTCTCTGCTTCCTGTAGTCAAGGGTACACGGTTGGATTTCTTCCATCTTGATTTACTTACTGTGTGACTCTGATATAGTCACTTTACCAGACAGTGCTCTTGGGTTGCACCTGAAAATTGACATTTGTGTCCAGTGGGCTTAATCACATAACAGACATTTAAAATAAAATAAATTAATAACTTTATTTGTCTTTTTGCAGTTTCAGAGTTATTATAAGTAAATATAACAGGGAATGTGGGCCATAGGCAAAAAAATGATCTTTCACAGTTTTACATTTAGCATTTGTGTGAGTTGTATCACAATAGTATTTTATTTGAGGTGTGTATTTACTTGATAAGTGGGTTTTCATTGTGTGTGGTTTCTCAGTCAGCATTTTTTGTTGAATCAGGAAGTGATGTAGATTCATGTGGTTAGATGTCCCAGAGCTGTGTGTTTGTAGGTTTACTGTCAAAATGTTGACAAAAAAAAAAAAAATCTACTTGATCGAACTGACATTCTGAATTTGGCAGTGTCGCTTTAACGGAATGTCAAAAATCACCACCACAACATCTGCATTTAAACACATTCGGAATGTCAGGAGGTGTGACGACAGACCCACAGGCATTTATGCTGAAGCTGCCGTACGACCTGTAGGTCTACAGCACAAGTGTTTACAGTTTTGCAGGGGGACAAGCCCCCCTTGTTCCCCCATGTATATTCCAACACCGAGATCACACTACAGTGGGGAAAAGGGTAAATTTCTTGATCCCCACTGTAGTGCAATCTGTTGTCAGAATGTTAGATGCACATTGACAGATGTACACTACCATTTGCTAATGTGCATTCAAACATTTGCAGCAGAACGAAATTACGGAAACTGGAAAAGACGCATTCGTCCATTCCAGTTTCACGTAAGTGCTATTCCACATTTTGTAGTAAACCATTATATATATATATATATATATATATATATATATATGTGTGTGTGTGTGTAATCACGGCTGCACAGGTAAAAAACACACTATCCAAAGCCAAGAACGCAGCATCCATGGGACCTGACGACATCCCAGGCTGTGTTCTACATGAACCACAGAACGAACTGGCACCCCACCTAAGTACCATGTTCAGTCATAACCTCACCTCAGGCTATGTTCCCACTGAATGGTGCACAGAGACAGTTATCCCACTCCACAAAGAGGGAGCCACCACAGATCCTGGAAACTACCGCCCCATTAGCCTAACGAGCCTGGTCTGCAAGGCTAATGAACTTATCATCATGGACCTTATAAACAATGACATTGGTAATCTCCAAACTCAGGACCCCACCCAGTTTGGGTTTGTAAAAGGCAGATCATGTCTCCTAAACCTGATAGACTTCTTTGAAGCAGTCACCAAAGCCGTAGATGAGGGTAAGGTGGTTCACACAGCCTATCTAGATCTCGCCAAGGCTTTCAACACCATCCCCCACTGTGGAATTATAGGTAAACTCACTAAACTAGGTATAAATCCCTTTGTCACAAGATGGGTTGCCAACTGGCTCACTGACAGAACCCACACTGTGAAAGTAGCAGACTCCAAATCCAACTTCAGACCAGTGACAAGTGGAGTACCACAGGGTTCAGTCCTGGGTCCTCTCCTGTTTGGTATCTACTTCTGAAGTACAGGCCACCACAGAAGGTATTTGGCTAATGAAGTTCGCAGATGACTGCAAACTAGGAGCCATAATCAAAACTCCAAAAGATGTGGATATCCTACAAAAGGGCCTCACTGAGACAGATGCCTGGTGTCAAAGCCATGGCCTCAAGCTCAGTGCCAAAAAGTGCATTGTCATCCCTTTTGATAAAAACTCAGTACCCATGAACTACCACATAGGTGGTAGTCTACTTAACACCAAAAGTGTGATAAGAGACCTTGGGACACAGGTGGACAGTAGTCTCTCCTTTGATAATCATATCACCACAGTAGTCAGGAAATCCTTCTACGTGGCACACCTCATCACAAAAGGTTTCTCATCCAGGAAAAAAAGAGGTCATTGTTCCCGTCTACTCGTCACTCATTAGACCCATTATAGAGTACAATGCCCCTTTTGGTATGTACCTCACAAGACATCTACAACAACTGGAAAGGCCACAGAAATACCTCACAAAGAGGATTACCAGCCTCAAAGAGATGCCGTATGCAGACCGTCTCAAAAAACTGCAGCTTTACTCCGTTGCATATCACCTACTCAGAGGCGATCTCTGCCTAATACACAAAGCTATGTCAAACCCAGAGCTTTTAGACATGCTCCACTTAAAGAAATCCCAATCCCTATGAGCTATATGCTCTAGGGACCTAAACCTCGTCACCACAATAAACAGAACATGCTGGAGGGATAGATTCCTGTCCCAGAGACTTCCCATACTCTGGAACAAACTACCTATCTATATCAAACAAAGCTCCTCATTAGCACTCTTCAAGAAAAATCTTGATGATTGGATGGGAAATGGGAAATTCACCCCAGGGATCACTTCTGTGGCTCTGCTCGACAGTGGCACAGGAAAATAATTTTCTTGGGTGGCAAAGCCAGGGTACCTTTGGCTAGGCTTATATAGGCCCTAGGGCCAATAGCCTAGTACCTACCTATGAACCTATATGTGTATGATATATATATATATATATATATATATATATATATATATATATATATATATATATATATATATAATACACGTGCACGTATACACACACACAGAGATGACTATTCTGTGTTTGAAGTTGTTTCTCTTTTGTGCTGGGAATTAACTTCCCATTGTGTGGTTGGTTTTCTAACTGTATTACTCTTAAGAGTCTTTTCCCGATTTCCACCTCCTGCTAGGTCAGAGAACTTTGTCTCATTAGTCAAAGAATCCTTCAATGCTCAAAGACATGTATAAGGTAAAAGTAAACTATACTTGCATTTAAACTAATGATCTTTTTTCTTGCAGAATGGCCACTTAAAGATGGCTTTGCTCGATTACATTAAAAGATGTCACCCAGGAGACAGTGAAAAGCACAATATGGTGGCCTTATGCTTCAGCATGCGCCGTGAGATTGGAGAAAACCATGAAGTTGCTGCACGTACACAGCTTAAGCTTATTGAATCTCAGACTTGTGGTAAGTATGAAACTAAAATACAGCTGTTGAAAAGCGGCTAAAGCTTAATAAAAAAATGAATGTCGTTTTTTTTTTTTCATATCTGAGCTGTGTCCAGATTGTAACAACTAAGCTTCAAGAACTGGATAATACAAGCAGAGGTTTCTGCTTGTTCAGTTGTAATTAATTCAGCTGTAAGTCTCTTCTTACTGTATCTGCTTAAAGAACTTTGTTAGTTCACAATCTGGAATATCTGCTGATTCATATATAAAAACAGAAGGATGCATTGGTTGAAGACAGAAACAGCAGTCTGTGCTTACTAGTATTTCTCAAGGTTGTAGCTGGTTCATCTAGTGCTTGTTGCCAGCCCCCCATCCCCTCAGTTCTTCAGGTAAAGGGTAAAAAAAAAGCACTTCTTGATCTTGCCCTCTAACACCTTCCACTTGATGCAGTTGCCTCCTTTTCCCCACCCTTTGTATCCTTCTGGCATTATTTGAACATAGTTGCACACAGGGTGCAAGGGTTTAACCTCATATTCTTCAGTAACGGCCATCATTTTAGACTGTCTTATTCAGCCTTGAGAAAACGTTTTGGTTTTACATTCTTCATTTGATTTTTACATTGCTTTAAGGTGCTAACACTAGTACTTTTTCCTCAGCTGGCAAAATAGCATGCACAGTCTTGTGCCTTATGGCTAGTTTTGTATTGTTTTCATGATAATCGGTCTGAAGTATATGGATATACAGGGGCTTATAAAAAGGGGGCAGGAAATGGAATGCTACTGAAACGAAGAAGAACATTTTGATCACGTCCATTGTCAAAAACTGTAAATTGCAGCAAATGAGGGTCATCCCATTTTATATAGTATGATCAAAGATTTTTGCAAAACTGTATGTAAACTCCTCAACATTTTGGCAGGCTTTGGACCAAAACTGTTATAGAATATTATGCTGCAGAGTAGTTTATATATTTTTTTTGGCAGATGCCATCTTTTAGTTTAATGTCAGTAAACTTAGCTCCTACTTTTTTCTATTGGGAGTTGAGCTAGTTCTCAGAGTTAAATGTTTGGTTCTTCGATAAAAAGAGTTTGTTTGCATTTTGATATTGTCAACAGTCTCATGTTTCAACAGTTATACTTCCATAAATCTGAAAAAGGCATTGTGGGGAAGTAAAGTAGTGAGACCAAGTGTTAGCGTTAACATCTCATCTGGACTGGACTGTATGTATAAATGGAAGTAGCTTAGTTGTCATATGCAATGCTTTATACAGCTTGCCCATATATGTATATTTATTCAAATACTTTCCTTTCTTAATTGGGTAAATCCCACTCCGCCATTGGCTCTTTTGCAGTTGTGACCTTGGGAAAAAATACTCTGCTTGCAGGGAGCTGTGATGCCATGACACCTTCGTACAGAAGGGATGTCAGGATTACTCAACAGAAAAAGAAATTCATAGTACTCAGCTGTAGCACATTGTTACAAGTATGGTATTTATACTTTACTGCAGAATGTGGAGATCATATTTGACGCAGTGAATACATGACTTATTGACAAATGATGAAGCAGAACCATGTGGAACATACCTTTCAACTGTACAGATTTTTGCAGAATGCCCCAATTTTTGCCTCATATTTTTGGTCTGGTTTTCATAAAGTTGTGTTTTTCATGCAAATTAGTGGCTAATCATTAAAGACTGAAGATAGGAAATAATGACAGACATTTGAATTTCAGACTGCATACCCTTCAGAAAGTTCATGCTAATGCAAAACTTGTTATTCTATTAACTTTCTAAGATTCTAAGAGCAATATTTAAAAATTGCCCCTATTTTTGGGCCTTTGTCCCACATTTATTAATGGCTTTGTCAAGATTTCTTGCTCTAAGAGGTTGAGAGGTATGATGTGGAAGTGTTATGATCCTTACAAACTCATCAGATGCAGTTACTTCATTTGAGTGAAAACTAGCATAGGACGAAAGCAACAAATGGAGCAGTAAGCTTCCTTATCTTAGTAAACCAGAACTTCTGAAATGGTGCATGAATAAACAGCAAATGCAAAGGTGTGAAATACAAAGATACACACCATGCTTCCTGAATGCTTGTTTTTTGGTCTTCCTGAGCTTTGAAGTACCAGTGAATAAACCTTTAATTCTGATATTTGCACGTTAACTCTAAAATGAACAGCACCACTGACATGGTTGAGACCGAGAAATAATGGCAAAATGCTACGCTACAAAGCTTTTAGTCTGGGTTTCAGTCCTGCCAACAAAAATTTATTGCAGTGTCACAGGCTCTCATCGGGTTGTACTTTGGGCCCTGTATCTGAAACACCTAAATGTTATCAGACTGTCCTTTGTACTGGCACGCTTGTGTTTTGTACCATGAAAATCTGAAGGCTGGAGGTTCTATCTTCACAACAGGCACATGAATTGATAGTCTATTAGCGACATTGCACTGAAGCATATGGGAGGGTTGCTCCTCTCCAAAGGTATCATTGGAAGATACATTAGACCAAGGACTCCTCTGCTTTAGTTGGAAGCTGTTATTGTATAAAATCCTCTATTTTATGCAGAGCTAAAGTCCGTGAAAACATTAATGAAACTATACATATTCAGTTGTCACTTTATAATATCACCATTTTGCACACTACATGCAAATGAGTACTACACTTAATAAGTCTTCTAGGTTCATTCCTGGCATTATTTTTATGTCCTATGCCCTTAAATGTTTTTTTAATTCCTCACCAGGTCATTTCATTCCCTCTTATGTCTGCTCATATATTTCACTCACAAATCTTTATTGACTCATTCTCATGCTGTAAAAAGAAACAATAGCTACATTCCTACCGTCTGTTTCATAATGGAGAATGCAATATTTTTTGGTATTTTTTAATACCCGATTAAAAAATTAACTGCCATATTTAAGGGCCATGCCCAATGTAGCCTCTCTTTCTTTACCCCAGCCAAATATCTTGGCTTGCATGTAAATTCCCTCCCAAAGCCTCCACATATTCTCTAAAAATAATTGTGTTTATTAGTCAAATTCATGTTCAAGTTTATCACTCTGCTTATAACTTAAGTAGTACAAAGAGAGAGTATAAGTAAATCTAACAAATTAAAAGCATGCAGCATTACTTTGTGGAGTATTTTATATGAAATGAGCCTTGATATCAGGGTATTCCATCTTCCACCTACAACCACCTTAACATTGCAGTGATTGGACCAGGGCACTGTTGCAACCTTCAAAGCATATTACCTACCATAATACCTTTATTCAGTCTATTGATCCTGAACTATTGATCCTGAAAGTGACAAAATATTCATTGAATTTTAGAAGGAACAAATTGTGCATTGCACAAAGAATGTAAATGCAGCACGAGAAGAGGTGCCATGTCAGTGCATGAGTGGAATGTTAAAGAAGCTCCTGAAAAGAAACATTAAAATGTGCAAAGGATGTGATAAATATAAAGCAAAAAATAAGACTGGTTACAGAACAGTGTAGCTGGCTAAAGAATTAGAATTGGACATTGATGATGATGATGAACAGTTGATGGAAACCGTGGCAGAAATCCAATGAAGATGTTGAACTATCTGCACATAAAGTTGCACAGAAGGAAGAGAGACAAAGAGAACAAGAAGAATATGAGCCATCCAAAACGTTTTCAGTGAAATGAAAGGCAGAGGCATTTGCCACTGTTTATAAAGGAGTGCAAAGTGTTTGAGGAAATGGATCCTAATGTAGAGAGAGTTTCTAAAGCTGACAGACTAATCCAAAATCCACTTAATCACTGCCTGAAATTTAAACTGGACATATTTTTAAAGAAGCCAAGCAAAGCTGGCTCTTCACCTCTTGAAGATGATCCAGGACTTTGAGTTCAGTAATGCTGTCTTTTCACATTCTTCAACAAGTTCTTTTGATGATGTTTGCATTCAGTGAACCATCTTCAAAAGTCTGTTTTACTTTCTAGGTTTGAAAAACATTATTTTGATGGCCTGTCTTCAACTGCCTCCTCCTCTGCTTCAGCCAGCTAAGGTAATGTACATGCTTAATTAAAAAATACTCTGGTCTTCTGCTTTTTGGATATTGGATATATATAAGGCAACGATGCACATTATTTATGCTTATTTGTTTTTAAAAGTGATATCAGCATTTCAGATTTGCCAAATTATGGGTGGAAAAGTGGATGAAGTGTGAGGTTGAAAATGTTTTATAGCTTATGGCCATATTCCCTCCCATTTTATTTCTTCTGTCAAGCCTAAGGATACTGTAACAAAGGGGCAGGATTTCTTCATCGTTCATATCTTGTTTGAGCCAAGTTTCTGTTACTGTTAGCGTGTCAGGTGAATTTTGGACAATACATACATATGAAGATCATCCATTTTGTTATGGGGGTTTCACGCATTTATATGTAAGAACAGTAAACTAGATACCCTATTAAGGGAGGAAAAGAGAGAAATCAGATAGCTTTGGTGAGCTGATTGAGTTTTCTGGTTTTTTTGGTTCCTGGATTAGGATGTATGCCACCTCTAAGGGTTCAGTACTTTTAGGAATTGCTGATTGAAGTATAATCATATGAATTTATACTTTATTATGCTGTTTTTTGGGAGAATGGGGCTGTAATTCAGATATCTAATTTTAAACAGGTCACTGTTTCTGTAATGATAATGGAGTGAGATGGTGTTTATGATAGGGAGTACGTTTTTTTCTGGCTTTTGATTGCTTGTGGGAGAATTAAAACTGATTAGAAGGGGTGAGAGGATGTAAAGTGGCATAGCAGTGACAGGGAGGATCAATGAAAGTAATGCAAACATTCATTTTGGTAAGGGCAATAGTAAGGCAAGAGAGATAAAAGACAAGCAATTATGGAAGCTGTAGCTGGAAGTAAGCTCTTTAATCCACTCTGGTAGATATTTGTGTAACACGCGAGAATGGAGGGTGTGGCAGGAAGGAAAAAGGTTAGCATTAATTAGAGAAACTTCTTGGATAGCCTGAGTATATGGTAAGTGAAAGGAAGAATACTGTTCATGATTGAAGTGGAGATGGATAAGGTAAATGTAGAGTGGTGGAGGTGGTGGAAAATAGTAGGTTAGGAAAGCGGAGTGAACCCATGTGGAGAGGGACAGACCTGAGCCAGGCATGTTCCTGAGTATTGGAAATAATTAGTTTAATCAACCAGCTGATAGGTGAGTGTTACCACTAACTTGACTAACTTATCTAAATGGTGTAGAAAGTTTGAAATGATAATTTCTTTGCATACATGGTTGAGGATATACAAGTCTCCCAGTAAATGGAGGGGTGGTTGAAGTCTCCTAGGAGAAGGTGATTGGTTTAATTCTTAGAGAGTCTGTACAGGTTAGATAGGACATATTGGCTGTGGTAGACACAGAGGAAGTCCTATTGTTAGATATATGATATGATATATGTATGATATGATAAGGTATTTTATTAATAGTAAAGTGAACAAGTGAACATAGAGGAGTTCCAGGTTGTTATCTTGTCTAACAAGTCTGGATGTTAAATATTTTTTGAGAGTATGGATATACTTCCATCTTTAGTGCCTCAAAGTTTTTGGGAAATACAGTAGATGAGAACAGCAGCGTCACTTAGTATATAAAATAAGGTTTTACAGCCAGGTATCTTAGTCTTGATCTTTAGTGATAAATGCATACAGACAGTGGCATTTGAGGGGGAAATAGTCAACTGACAGCATTTCCTGCAATGTACAGACAGCATAGGACCATTTAAGCTAGAATGAACTGTATATTTGACAAATGTGTACTAAAACAACAGTTTATTTGATAGTCATAGGGAAAAATACATGAGTAGTTATCAGAATTTGACAAACTGAAAGAGTGCATTAAATTTGCTTATATGTATGTATGTATATGTACATACAAGGGAAATATTACAGGATGTGCCTTGTAAGTTCTAGGCTAATTAGTTTGTAGTTTATTGCCAGTAAGACAATGGAAAATGTAGTATTAGAAGTGCTGAAAAGTCCTGTGTCAGCACTGGGCATTACCAACTGGCAGCAGCATGACTAAACGGACTTATTTTGATTTTAGCAAATTAATCTTGTTCAGTTCTTTGGGCCATGTACTACTAATCATGATCATGGATGCAGGGTTCTAGGCATCTATTTTGTTTCCAGGTAAGTCACAATCATTCAGTAGGTAACCCACTGTGTGCAAAAACAAAACAAAAAAGGTGGACAACAGATTATTAGCTTGGACCTTGGAATGGCTCACCAGTGGGCAGTGTTTTGTAAAATTAAGTGGAATTTAAGATGGTAATGGATAACTCATAGTTGATGTTCCTCAAAGTTCTGTTCTGAGACACTGTTTAAATCCTCTAGGCAAGGTGGCTTTAGTGGACCTTATGAGGGACAAGATTCAAACAAATTAGCCATCATTAATGAAGTTCTTTCCAGGGACTGAATATAAAGACTTGATTGTCCATGTGGACTGCAAAAACGCCCTACATGGACTTATTTTCCATGAAGGTTTAGTGGCACACAACTTACATGAAAATAAGTAGGTTTGCGATCTAGTAAACAGAGCTGAGGGAGGCGTGCACAAGTGCACCAACACAGAAGTGTCTGTGGCGTGCAAATCACCTCATAAGCAGGTGAATTGCCTGCAAATCACCTCATAAGCAGGTGAATTGCCTGCAAATGAGGGTGGTAGAGCAATCCAGCAGGCAGGTAGGCAATCCTGCAGACCCTGTGTTGGTGTCTGAAATGTTAAAATCTACACAGAAAAATTCTGTGTACAGGATGTTAGCATGGGTTGTAAAAGTGCAGTAAGAAGAACATAAATAGCATAGCAGACACAGATATGTGCAAAACTATCAACTGAGTGTCCAAAACCTAATAGAAAATAATGTAAAATCTTTTTTTTTTTAATAATCAGGTTATGTTTGTGGGGTGCGCCAAAGTGTGCAAACATGCTGTTAAAAAAAATAAAAAATTTAAAAAGTGTAAAATCAAAAATGAATAGTATGTGACAGAAATGCATTATAGGACCCATGCGTGGAGTATGTACAATAGTAGACTGCTGTAGTTGCTAATGAGGCAGGGCCTGGAACCATGTAGTTTACAGGTTGTGTGCACAGATCTCTATACAAATGAGCTGTGGTTACTGAATAGCACAAATGGGTTTCCTTGTCCGCATATCCCATCTGTGTAGGCAGAGAACCATGTTGGTGTCCACAAAAGAGGTAGCTGACATCAAAAGGGGGTGTGTCCGCATTCTTTTAAGTTCATTGGAGCTCAGCAGCACCTGTTTGTGCAGCGCACCTCTCTGCTGAGCGGGGGGGGGGGGGTTGTGTACAGTGTTTGCTAAGTTTTGTTTATCTTTGGGGTGAGTGTTTCAGCAGGTTTGAGCATGTTTGCATGGCGCGCCTCCTTGCTGAGCTTGACCTTTCATGGGGGCATGTACACTTTGTGCTGAGCACTGTTTACCTTTGCGGTGCATGTTTTTGCAGCACACAGCAGTGCTGAGTGAGGAAGGGTGTTAAAATAGAAAAAAATTGGCCAAGAAAGGCAATGACATCTTAATTATTGATGACCCCTGTTCCACTAGAGCTAGGGCCATTAAGAGTCCTTAATGATGTACTTGGCAGGTGAAATGCATCATTGGTAGCCAGTCACAAAGGCTGCACCTACAGCAGAGCACTATAAAGGTTGCAGAAACCCTACAATCTGATTTCACCCCTGTACTCTGCACCAGTGGAGTACAGACTTGGGACTTTTAACTGAAGAAATGCTAGGGTCTGCTGCAGGTCTGCTACATATGTATGTGCTAGATGCTGAGATCAGTGCTGCTGCTGACAGTAGGCCTAGACTGAGAAGGTGAAGTATGTTCAAGCCCAAGGTAAACTTCCAGGGGCTACATGAGCTGGAGATTGTAGAGTGCTACAAGGTGGACAGGGAGATACTACAAGAACTAACTGAGCTCTGACGACCTCAGCTGAGCACCAACAGAGGGGAACCCATCCCAGTGGAAACAAAGGTATGTGTAGTTCTTAGAATACTAGCTACAAGTACATTCCAAAGCCCAACTGGGGACATGATGGGGTCTCACAGGCATCAGCATCCAGGGTACTCCACCAGTTCCTGGATGCCATGCTACCACATGCCAGTGAGCACATTTATTTTCCCTCACCCCTGAGGCGAGGGCCAGCAGTATGCAACATTTCTGCCATGTAGCGCACTACTCTGAGGTACTGGGTGCCATAGAGTACACTCATATACATCAAGGCACCACTCGGTGAGTAAGGTAGAAATATGTCAACCACAAGGGGTACCACTCCATCAACTGTCAGGTCGTGTGCAATGTCTAGGGCATTATCATGAATGTGTGTGCTGACAGCCCTGGCAGTTATCACATTTCCCATATCTGGTACACATCACAGCTCTACCAGATGTTTGCTAGGGGAGACATTCCACACCACCATTTACTGGGGGATGCTGGCTACGCACGTAACTGTGGATGATGACACTCATCAGAAATGCACACCCACGCACCATAGACTGCCATAATGAGGCACACGCACAACCTAGAAACATCATAGAGCATGTGTTTGGACTGCTGAAGTCACGGTTCTGGAGCCTCGATATGTCTGGTGGAGTCCTGCAGTACTCTCCAGCCACATGTGCACATATATTCACAGTATGTGCCATGCAGCACAATATGATCATGTGGAAACAGTTGCAGCAGTATCAGCAAAGGGAAGGGATACACAGCCCCCCACCAGTGCCTAGGTCACCACAGCCACTCTCACAGGGAGACTCCGAGGAGGAAATCCCTGACATTGTCCCTGTAGGCAGACGTAGGCGTGTCCAGTATGCCCTGGTCTTTGCCAAGAGACAATGCATAGCACATGCACTGACAACCTAGGGCCATAGGAACTGACACCTTATTCTGACTCGAATACATATTAGTAAAAATGATGCCAGCCAGCCCACACAACCTGTACTTCACCATGTATTGGCTGAGGACTGCATTCACAAGGTAAGTCACACAGCTATTCACTTGTAAGTGGTACTAGAATATGGTAGCATATGTATGGACCTGCCACATGTATTCAAGGGAATATAGTGGGCTACTGTGCTACTTGCAGCCCCTTGGGACAACATGTACTCTGTCCAACAGTATGTGCCCCGTAATATTCACTAGGCCACGTGACTGGAAACCTCACTACATTATTCAAGGGAGATGCCAAACAGTGGGGTCACAGAACAGTCACACTACTGTGTACGCCAGCAGAGCATGGGCTGGTCATCCCCCACCCCCAACATATCAGTGTTCCCATACAACTGCTGTGACAGTACGTCTGCAATGATATATTAGCAGACCAGACAATTCCAGAGCTGTGACACAGAACTTGGCCACACGTTGTATTTCCCACGTAATGCAGGGGTGACCATGTATGTCTGATTCTTTTGATAGTGTGAGGAATGAAACCTTTCTGTCTGGCGGCTGGTATGGCTCACTGGGCTGGGGACATTAACATGGATGAAGGTGCTGATGGTTTGGCTCAGGCAGCATCTACATCTTTTGCATGTGAGGTACTTGTATGGTGGTATTCCCACAGACTGTCATAACCGCTCAATTTGTTACTGCAAGAAAGCTGGACAAAGCCAGAGAGAATGGGGGGACAAAGGGCCAAAACTACAGACAGACATTACATGTGCTCTGAGTAACCTAGAAGGTAGCTAGTATAATAGCAGGTTGCAACAGGTCAGATTAGATGCAGGATATAAAGGCCGTCACATAAATGTGTCCATATTACAACAGTTCAGTGACTGCATGATACATTATATTACCGGAAAACCACAATTGTGTGAGAAACAGAGCAGACATATGGGGCAGAATGCTGGACATTCTGCAAAAAACATCTACAGTGAGAGGTATGCAGACTGTCACCCTGTGTGTGATGTTACATCTTGTACCCCAGTCATGTCATACCTCTCAACCTCTTAGAGCAAGATATTTGGACAAAGCCATGAATAAAAGTGGGACAAAAGCCCAAAAATAGGGACATGTTTTAAATATTGCTCTTACAAATGCAAACAGTTGATAGAATAACAGGTCTTCCATTAGCATGAATCTCCTGATATGTAGAGTCTGAAACTCAAATGTCTGTCGTCATATTTTAACTTGTGACTTTAGTGATGTGCCACTAATATGCCTGAAACCCACAATGTTATGAGAAACGAACCAAAAATATGAGGAAAAAATCAGGACATTCTGTGAATATGTGTACAGTTGAGAGGAAGCAGTCACACATTAAGTACATCAAACAGTCGGGGAATGCCTTAGACAATACCAGGGAAGTGCTGTACTATGAAAACAGGTGCAGCAGCCAGTGGTCTGCAGCACACACAATCCCGAACTGGAGTACAGGTAGCTCTGGCCTGGAGTCACCTTGCAAGTTCTGGCAGTCACACTGGGCATGCTCCTACACTTAGCTAACCTGAGCCCAAGTCTTTTGCCTGTTTTGCCCAAGACCTGCTATGTGGAAATATGTCTGTACGTACATACAGCTATGTATACATATCTGTCTCTCCCTATCCCCTCATGGATGATTAGTGTATTTATCAGTATGTGGCACATATACACACACACACACATATATATATATATATATATATATATATATATATATATATAAGAACAATATATATATTTATATATAGCTATATATAAAGTACAATGATATATAGACGCTTCACATATATCAACATTACACATTTGCATAACGTACACAGACAGCAACAGTTAAGGAGACATCCCTGTTATACACATTTATATAGATATGTGTGGGGATGTACGAATGTCCCCACATACCCTTGGAATGTTGGGGTTATATGCACTTACACGTCACAAAAATGGCTGACAAAGTTTGCAGATGACTGCAAACTGGGCGCCATAGTAGAAAACACATCTGACACAGATATCCTTCAGAAGGGTCTCACAGAAACGGATAACTGGTGCCAGAGCCACGGCCTAAAGTTAAATGCCAAAAAATGCATAGTCATACCCTTCGGGAAAAACAAGGTTACCCCTAGCTACCAAATAGGTGGCAATCCACTGAGCACAGAAGAAGTTATCAGGGACCTGGGGACCCAGGTTGATAGTAGTCTGTCATTCGACACCCATGTAGCTAAAGTAGTTAGGAAGTCCTTCTACATTGCCCACCTTATCATGAAGGGATTCTCATCTAGATCAAGGGAGGTCATAGTCTCCCTTTACTCATCACTCATCAGACCAATGATTGAGTACAATGCCCCATTCTGAATGTATCTGACCCGACACTTGCAGCAGCTGGAGAGGCCACAAAAGTTCCTCACCAAAAGGATAAAGGGTCTCAAAAATCTGTCCTATGCTGCCCGACTGAAAGAACTCCAGCTCTATTCAGTCACATACCGCTTGCTCAGAGGTGACCTTTGCCTAACATACAAGGCCATGTCAAACCCAGATTTGATGAATATGCTTCACCTCAAAAAATCTAGATCCATCAGAGCCACAAGGGCGGGAGACTTAAACCTCAACACGGCTATTAATAGGGCGTGCTGGAGAGATAGATTCATCACCCAAAGACTCCCTATGCTGTGGAACAAAATCCCGGTACATGTGAGGCAGAGCACCTCGCTGGCCTTGTTCAAGAGAAATCTTGACCAATGGATGGGAGATCGCAGATATACCCCAGGAATTACCTCAGTGTCACTGCTCGACAGAGGCACAGCAAAATAATGGGTATAGTTCCCCATACTAAAGGTGGGCGTGGCCACGTTAAAACAATGGGCTAGGCTTATAAATGCCCTCGGGCAGATAGCCTAGTATGAACCTATGAACCTATGAACAACAGTTGTCAGATGGAACCAGACCAACGCCGCAACAGTACATAATCCACTCACGTATAGACCCCTCTGCCTGCAAAATGTCACCCTGTACACAGACACAGATGAGCAGGTGGTGTAATGTACAATGGTTGCAACATATGCCTTGGACAGGCCATATTGTCCCTGTCCACATGCCTGCCTATCAAACTGCAAACAGTCACCTATGGCCATACTGGTAACTGTACACACAAAGCAGGGATATTACCAGATATCCCACACCTAGGACACTAGATACAATAACAGTACCAAGCAGCATCACTCTGCAGGCCACACACATGTCTAGTACTCCACAAGTACTGTGCCTGCATCCACATTGTACAACAGACATAACCTGTGGCTCATCCAATAAGTACTGTAAGCTGTAGCGTGTAATAGTAGATAGGTAGGGGTACTAATCTCACATCATCGTGTGTGTGTGTGTGTGTGTGTCTGTCTGTCTGTCTGTCTGTGTGTGTGTGTGCTTGCGCGCGTGTGTGTGTGAATATATCCCCTTGCAGCACTACAGGCATGCCCATCTGGCCTATCTCTGTGCAATGGTTATGCATTTTAAGACATTGTGACTAACTGCTGGCCTCTACATTGCCCTCCTCTACAAGGCCAGCTGATGGCATCCACCTTAAGAGCAATGGGTGACAGTCAAATATTAGATAAACTCTGTGGCACATGTGATATGTACTGTGAGCTGTAGTGTGTAATAGTAGATAGGTAGTGATTCTAATCTCACAACAGCCAACTGTGTGTGTGTTGTGTGTGTGTGTGTGTGTGTGTGTGTGTGTGTGTGTGTGTGTGTGTGTGTGTGTATTTATAAATATATCTCCTTACAGCACTACAGACATGCTCATATTGGCGATCTCCGTGCAATGGTTATGCATTTTATGGGCATGTGACTAGCTCCTGGCCTCTGAATTGCCCTCCTCCACATAACCATAACTGATGTCTGCCACCTTCTATATTTATACGTTCAGAAACCCGGGTGACGCGTATCGAGGGTAGCAGACCTTGTCACAAAGTATGAATGCATGATTACACTGATTGACCTCATTGTCCCTGATACACTGTTATACACATATGCACCTAGGGAGTCATGCACGTATACTACCTTAGTTTGCTGACATCATATTTCTGCTGTGCTGCCATGCCATCCTTTGTCACTGTATTTGTTTCCATTGTTTCACTGCTCAGACTCTGGGAACAGACACATACACAGGTCCATAACACACCTGTCATTCTTTAATACTACTGCCAGTCTAACATCATGCAACAAAGATACACAAAGTTTGATGTGTAATCATGACTCATGCCAGCATACAGTACTTGTAGTGGCCACAAGTGCCATGGCAAAACAATATTGCACTACACAAGTACATGTAAAGTAATATAGTCACCCTGTGCATCAGATACACATTTGCATTTCTCTGGCTTGATGGCCCGGATAGCAGGGATGTGGTACAGGTATCATCACATGCACAGGATGTGGTGTGGGGGTGCCAGAAGCCTAGGCTGTGCCAGACAGGTGACAGCATGTGTGTGAGTCAGGAAGGGGTGCAAGTTAGATGGGCCATGGAGCGGTGCTGTGTCTGTCTGTTGGTGACCAGCATGTATGACAGTGGTGTTTGAGTGTGTGCATGTACACAGTCAAGCCCAATGATAGCCCTACACTTGTGTATGTTGGACAGCTGTGGACTGTACATTTTAGAGTGGAAAGTTCACTGTCTCCGGCCACAAACACGTGAACTGGCTCTGCCAGGAGTAGCACTAGCACCACCATGCCCAAGGTCAGATGCAGTGCTAGTACCTGACAGTGACTGCAAAATGCTGGAGCTGTCCCCCCACGTAACCACCCAGGACCATGTGCCCATGGTCTGCCACATCATGGTGTGGACAGCACACTTCCCTCTCTAGTGCTGTAGGTACTGCCACTACGGGAGCATGACTGTGCTTGGCCACGTGGAATCCCAGCAGATGGTGTTGCTGACCTTCATTCATTTGTCTGATGCCAACTCCAACCAGATGTTCCAGCACAGACATTGTGTGGTCAAAGACAGACACTGTCTCAGCCCACCATCTATCCACTACAGCAGTGAACAGATCCAGGGTGTCGCCGGTGCAGTGGAGGCAGTCACAGATGTCAGACTGTGCTGCATCCATAACCCTAAGCATCCATCTGGTGTTGAATCCAGAACATGCCTGTGCCTCCATGATGGCAGAAACATGCAACAAGTGCCCCATGATGTGACACCTGCAACAGGTTGTGGATGAACAGCAGTCCTCCTATGAGCACCCCTGTCAATCCACCTGCGTGGGACGTTGCCAGCTCTCTGGCTATGTCCAGTGTCTCCACTCACTGATGTCATAGTTTTCCCACTGCCTTGCTCAATGTCACCACCCTCTGACTGTCCAGTATCTAGGGCCTCTGGGGATTGGATATGTATGGACATACTGACTGAGTGCAGTGACAATGGGGGCAGAAGAGGGATGTCAACATCTGGGACAGATTCAGCCACAGAAAACCCCACTGTGCCTCACTATGGCCACCATCATCATCAATGTCCGATGAGACACTGACGACAGGTTGTGAGGGGGACACACTCCAACCCCCCCCCCCCCGGTCACCTGTGAGAAGCAAAACAGCAGCAGTACATTGCTACCTGCACTGTTATGTATGGTAATCCACACAGACTCGTACAGATGAGGATCCACAACTGCATTACAAGTCCCACATCTTCACATCTCTGCTCCCATGCACAACAGACAAACTCATGACAACATACATAGACAAGTCAGGCCTGTTATAACTTGCACTTCAGCTATATCCAGTTAACGTTGCCAGTACAATACACCTGTAAGGTATGCAATATGACTGTGTATATGATAGAACTAAACATAAAACCCAGTGCACCTATATTGAGAATGATATGCCAGTAGTAGTATCACTGCCTCAGTTATGTACCATCTCCCTGTTGTGTTTGAATAAGCATCTTGGAGTACTTGCCTCATGTATGGCAGGCTGCATAGTCACTCATAACTGTAAGTGTAAACGTGTTAATGATTGCACAATTACACACCTGTGATTACCCAGTCTATGCACTGTAGTTAACTGTTACAGAATAGAACATGCATAAGGCAAAATGGCTGCCCTTAACTTTCTTAGGGTATATATGATACTTAAATCAACATTATCACACTTGCCAGGTACAGGGCCACGGACTTGGGCCATACCTGATGGACCTATGAAAAGGTGAGGGAGAGGTATTCTCGGCACCACCAACTGTTGCAGCACTACAAGGTAATTTGTGCATATATCCACATGTACAGTATCTACTGTGATAATGGCCATATTGCTGACATTTACTGACATTCTGAGTATGTGTGCAGAACTGAGCATAAAACCGAACACCCCCCCCAATGCAGATAGACCTGACATGCATGTACTGGTATGTACAGCCTGCCACAATGACTGATACAGTATTACACTGGTGAACACAGTAAGCTGACCTGGACTCTCCTTTCCTGTGGGTACTGTGGCACCCACCTCCAGGATGTATGGTGTGATGGATGCCTGGGAGCTGTTGGTTGTTCCTAGGTTTACCAGGAATTCCTCTGTGGCTGAGAGTGGTTGTTCCGTCACAAGCCCTCAACCAGTGGCAGCATGATCCTTGGCAACAGCAGTAACCTTTATGTTGCAGCATTCACCATATCTGTGGCTCGTTGTTGGACCTTCTCATAGGTCCTCTCCAGTTGGTCAGTCTGAGTGACAGCCCTTACAAGGTATGCCCATTGTTCCCAATTGTCTACCCTTGGACAGCAAGATCTAATGGTGTCGCAGTCCATCTAGTATAGGTGCATGTCTCCTGCAGTACATGGTTCCTGAAAGACAACAAGAGGGGAACACATTACAGGACTAGATACATGGATGTCCACTATGTACAGATCCAGCACACCCATAATGGCCTGCACTATCCACTGCTCTCTCGCACGTCATACCCCATAGTGTGGCAACACACTACTTGTGTGATTATCACCAAGGTAATAGCAGTACTGGGGTATGTCTCTGTATGCTGTGACAGATTCTGCTGTATGTTCCCACATCCATCACTGCAGTCTACTGTGGTGTGTCCCCTACAGACAAACTCCCACTTATATGTCATGCAGCTGCTGTCAGACAAATAGCAGTGTGCTATTACGACTATATGGGGACAGTCCAGCAACACCAGTGTGCTGCAATGACACAAAGCAATGCAAATATACTATAGTATATAGTATATGTTTCCTGTTGGCATCATACCTCTCATCTATACAGATGTTTGCAGACTGTCAAGATGTTTGCCCATAGTGTTGGTAATTTTCACACAAACTTGTGGATTTCTGACAAATGGTTGGCCAATCATTGATAGCTGATGTCAGAAAATAGACAGACTCATGAGTTTCACACATCATACCTTTCAGAATACAGTTATGCTACAGTAATATCATTTTAGTTTATTCACATTCTTACTTTGTACAAGCAATACATAAACACAGTCACTGATTTTGGGCATTTGTTCCCCCATTAATTATGGCTTTGTCCTGAGTTCTTGCTGTAGGAGGTTGACAGGTATGTTAGGCATAGCTGTCAACCAAACAGGGACAAATGTCAACAGAAACGGGGACTTAGCCAGAGTACATCAGGGACATTCAGGGACAGTTTTACAATGTTAGAACCAATTATGTGAGACATGGACAGAGTGAGAGGAGGTGAATTACAGTACATCATTTGACATTACAGGGGTGTACACCCTCCCTTATTGTCACTATGTACTATGTGTAATCCACTAGCTTTTCTACAACAGCCAACCGTCGTAGGTGAGATTGACAGGGACAGAGCTGAGATGTGATTGAAATCGGGGACAGTTGAGAGGTGTGTCTGTAGGTGTAGGACAGCAGAGCATCAGTGACATGTCATTACCATAGATCTAAGACAGGCTTACTGCTGTAATCCCTATTTCCCATACCTCCATCTGCATTCTGTTATGTGGAGAAATCTATTACATACCTGGTAGAGTGCAGTACTCTTCCAATAAACTTTTGACAATACATTCTCTGTGTGTTAAGTCTCATATAGACCTCTTCCCCATAACCAGCTGCTTGTCTTTTTATGGTACTACTCATTAGCAGGTAATTGCATCTGCACCAGTCTGTGGCTCAGAATTGCTAATTGCAACCAGAACAGCTGTAGTGCATTATCACTAGCCAATGACATGCCACCACAGTGCAATATATAAGGCCTTCATGTAGGCCTTGGCCCCTTTCTTAGTTTTGAGATGGACATTACTGAGGTGCAGACTACAGCATCACAGAGGGTAGGTACAAACACCATCGACTGTAGAGATTTATGAAGTATGTCCACAGCTTTGCCTCATGTGTGTGGTCAGTGTCCCATGACATTGTGGTCATCTGGCAGTGCATTGGCAATCATCGTGGGCTGCTGAGATCAGTAAGGGAAGAGATACGTGTGTGTCACACTTCATACCCATCAGACTATGCATGCTACTGCAATAGCTGCTGTTCTGTCCACTTGCTGTCTTTGTAGGGGCAAACTGTTAAAACATGTCCCTATTTCTGGGTCTTTGCCCTACCCCCTCCCATTAAGTATTGCTGTGTCTGGATCCCTTGATGTCCTTCTTTTCATATGCTGCTCTATCCATAACATGAGGGAGTCTGCCTCCAGTTGACTCTCGTAAGTCCAGCCATTATACAGACGTTAGCTGCTACTGCAAAGATAAGTGCACCAGCCTTCACCACTCAGCATACGCTGAGCATAAACGGACATCTGGTATAAAGCAGATGTCAGCACGCACCTACCTCAGAACGTTTCTGCTTCCTTTGTGTGACTGCCAGCTCTGGTCATCACTCGCATGGAGAAGTGACTTTGTGCTTGTCAGTGTTCTGATAAGTACCCCATAGGGTTTTTTGATTACCTTTTTGCTACTGGGTTGTGGGTTAATGTCAGATAGAAAGTGAAAGTGTCTGTGTGGAAGGCAGATTCCACATAAAGACTCACACGAGCTCTGCCTGTTCTGTTTAGGCCAAGACCATGACCACACCTCTTGTGAAATATGTCAGACCTTTGTCCCCAAAACACTTGAGTCATCCTGCCGCATTAAAGTTATATCTAGAGAATCAGTGCTTGAAATGCTTAGCCAAGGAACTGTGGGAACCTTGGAAGAGCCTCCCACAAAAAAGGCCAAGAAATCTCGACCTGAGCCTACTGCTGCACCCTCTATTTTGACTGTACATCTCAAGGCCTGTGAAGGCCTGGATTCCGAGTCAGAATCTGTGGACCTTCCACTGACGAGTATGCATTTAGAAGCTGTTAAAGAAGCCAGTAGCACATCCCAGTGGGAGTTGCAGGTGTCTGACTCGGGTGCAGGGAAGGACCAGGGCTCATAATTTCGGAGGGTCCATGTGGGGTTTCCCAAATCGTCATCCATGAAGATATTGTCTTTGATATTGTGGAGTGCCAACCGGCATCTGGCCCTCCCTCCCTGTACCACATAAGACACGTACGTCTATGTTGGATGGCCCTAAAAAGAAGAAGTAAAAATCTAAACATATTGCTCCTTCTCAACCGTCCATACCGTTGAACCAGGCACCTGACTGGCAGGCCTTTACTCAGGGCCTACTTAATGCCTTCCTTGCTTTATGCCAGGCCTCTGCCCCTGCCCAGGCCCCTACAGTTTCTATCCCTAAGAGCAAACTAGTTGCTGATGTTTCCTCTGAAGAAGAGGATTCTTCAGGAGATGAATCCCTGATTTACACATCTCAAATTGCCTCCCCTCTAGGGTATGCTTCTGCAGAGCAGGAGTCTAATTGTACAGATTCCCCAGGGCAAGACTTTACCTTTACGGAAATGAAGGACTTTAAGTGGGACTGCAGTCAGGTTACTGAGACTCAAAAGAGGTATTTTGATCAATTAGAAATGGAGTCCCCATAATCCGAATGCAGTTCCTCCTGTGCACCCTGCATTTCTGGATTTTTTTTGGCTGCCTGTAATGCCCAGATTCTCAACCCCCTGCACCTAAGCACCCAGACAGGCTTTATAAAGTCCCTGAAGATGCACATTTCCTCTTCAAGGTCCCTTCTGCAGACTCATCCACATTTTCTGTGGTGTGGCTGCAAATAAAACTTCCAAACTTCTCCCCTCCACTTCCCTCCTTCTTTCGGATAAGGAATGCAGAATTATGGAAAGACTGGGCAAAAAATATACACTTCTGCCACTTTAGCTGTGAGAGCTATAAACTACTAAACTCATACAGCCAAATATTCCTTGGTCCATATTTCTGATGCTATTAAACAGTTGGGTGACCTTCCTGATTCCCCTACTAAAGCTAAGGTATCTAGTCTTTTAAATTCCTGCAGTCAAGTAACTAGACACTCCATTAAGTACAGTTATGATGCAGTGGATGCTTCATGTAGGGCTGAATCCTCAAACTCTGTCATCAGGAGATATTCTTGGCTTAGGCAATGACCTCTTCCTTATCATATTAAGTCAAAAATCATGGATGCGCCCTTAGATAACAAGGCTTTGTTTGGGTCAGTGGCTGCTGAACTCTTTAAGGCTCTTCAGGCGAAGGGTAAAGAGCTCCAGGACCACAGCCACATTTTTGTCTCCCCAGTTCTCCACTTCCAGATGAACTATTCAGCTAAAACTGCCTTTGTGAGAAGGCCTTCCAGGCACATGCCACCCAAAGGGAAAAAGGATTTGAGGAAGTAGACTCCCCCACTAGGTCTTCTACTTCTAATCCAGTTCATAAACAAACCTTTCAGGCCAAGCCTCTTAGTCTGTGACTGCCAGGCCTTAAACTCAGACACCCCACTCTCCGTGCATCTCTCCCTGTTCTTCCCTGCTTGGAAACAGGTTACCCCGGACTCTTGGGTCCTCTCAGTCATACAACTGGGTTACTACATGGTGTGGGAAACAAGACCTATCTTCAGAGGCATTCCACAACCTCCTCAGACCAAATGGCTTCCTTTCCCCCAGTTCTGCAGACCCTACTTTCTCAAGGCACAATTCAAGGTGTGCCCTCACAATCAAGATTGTACTCCAGGATGATCGTGGTCCCCAGGAAAGAAGGTCCCTGGAGACCCATTTTGGATTTGTCTCATTAAACATTTTCCTCAAGATCCCTTCATTTTGGATGCTAGCCCTTCCTACTCTCCTTCCCCTGATCTTCCCTCAGGCCTTCATGGTGTCCTTGGATATAAAGGATGTCTACTTACATATTCCAATCCATCATTTTTTCATGAAATCCCTTCATCTCTGAATGGGTTCTGTGCATTTTCAGTTTTGTGCTTTGCCATTTGGTCTCTCTATGTCCCCAAGAGTGTTCACAAAGTGCCTAGCCCTGGTCATTGTGTTTGCCAGAATGCAGAGGATCCAACTCTTTCCCGTACCTTGACTATAGTCTCATCCAGGCAACACCTCCAACTGCAACATCTAGACTTCACTATCTCCCTCTTGAGGTGTCTGGGGTTCACCATAAACCTTCACAAATCCTCCCTGATCATGTGTTCTTAGGATACAGGATCCTAACAGGACAAATTATGGCCTGACTCCCTCCAGACAAGATTCTGTCCCTCACATCGTATTTTGAGGAGGTTCTCCCTCTCCAATCCCTATTGACCAAAGAGTTCCTCGTGCTCCTGGTATTCATGGTCTCCACCATTCTCATGGAACCCTTAGCAAGGCTACACATGAGGAAATTCCAATGGTACTTGAGGACAATCTGGAAACAACACCTACACCCTCTGGAGTTTATGGTACCCCTGCTCCCTTGCTGTGCCAGGGAACTAAAATGGTGGATTGCTCAGATCTCTGCCAATCCAGGTCTTTCCCTGCAAACCCTTCCCCCAAAACAAGATCTCTACACAGATGCCTCAGACTCAGGTTGGGGCACAACCTTAGAGGAATGGAGAGCAAGAGACACTTGGACCCTGGGCCAACAGAGGGACCACATCAATATCAAGGAAATGAGAGCCTTGATATTGGCCTTCCAAGTATTCAAGAATAGGATTCTCCCAGACGTGCTGAAATTCTTCCAGACAGACAATACCACTGTGCTGTGGCACATCGACAAATGGGGGGGGAACGGGACAAAGTCCTACCTCCTATGCAGATTGGCTCTACAGGCATGGGAAATCACCCAACAAAGTCATGTAAACCTCCTAGCCATATACATTCCCTCTGCAGAAAATGTGATGGCAGATGCTCTAAGCAGGACAATGACTTAATGTCATGAATTGATGCTAAACAGGGATGTGTTTCTGGACCTGGTCCATCAATGGGATTATACCTAAGGTAGACCTTTTTGTCTCCCTCATGAACAGACAACTCCCAGCCTTCTACACCAGGATACCCTCTCCCAGGACATGGAGGGTGGATGCTCTTTCTTTCCTTTGGAAGAGGTTGTTCGCTTATTCATTCCCCCCTTCCCTCTCTTGCAAAAAGTTTTGCTGAAAATTCAGAGAAAACCTCAAATCTTGTTGGTGCCCCCTTTTGGCCAAGGCAGCATTGGTTCCCCTTGCTACATCATCTAGCCAAGGGCAGTCACCACATGTTACCCTACATGATGGACCTGCTCACACAGGAGAAGGGAACTCTCATGCACCCCCAAATATCCACCTTGAACCTTGCAGTGTGGGGGATAGGGTGTTGATTCCCTTCAGACACCTTTATACAGAGGACGTGCTTCAGGTTCTGCAGGAGGCCAGAAAACTCACTACCAGAAAATCCTATCTATCCAAGTGGAAAAGGTTTGCTACTTGGTGTCTGAAACAAAATGCCCAACCACTGACTGTAGAGCCTCCAGTGGTTTTGTGTTTCCTGTGTGAACTGATGAACTCTGGCTTGCCATACTCTTCTGTTAAAGCTCACCTATCTTCCATCTCAGCATGCCTGCCTCTCAACCCTCCTCTAGCTTCTAGACTGGAAATTAAGCTCTTTTTAAAGGGGGTACTTCACATTACACCTCCAAGGAAGCCTGTTCCCCTCCCTTCGGGTCTTAATTTTGTTTTGGAAAAGCTGACCTTACCACCCTTTGAGCCAGCCAAGGACTGCTCTCTCCAACACTGCACATGGAAAACTATCCTCCTGGTGGCCATTACTTCAGCCAGACAGGTCTCTGAACTGCAAGCCCTCATGGTCCCCCCCCCCCCATTTCACAGTTTTCCACAAGGGCAGGGTTTGCTTATGCACTAACCCATCCTTCATGCCCAAAGTAGTTAATGAACTTTACCTGAATCAGGCCATCAGTCTTCCTACCTTCTTCCCCTTGCCTCAAACCTCAGCTGAAATGATCCTTCACACCTTGGATGTACATAGACAACTCAGATACTATTTGGCCAAGATCAAATCCATCCATAAGTCTGATAGGCTCTTTGTCTCCTATCACCCAAGAGCCCTGGGACACACTGTTTGCAAACGAACCATTTCCTCATGGATAAGTAAAACTATTTCCTTTTGCTACACAGCCCATGGCAAAAGGCTTCCCCTTCCCTGTGAAGGCGCACTCTACTAGTGTGGTTACAGCTGCCATTTTGGAGACAGCTACTTGGTCATCTGTCCACACTTTCATCAGACACTGCATGTTGGATGTCATTTCCAGGTCCAGAGCAGGATTTGCCAGGGCCATCCTTCATGGCTTTGTGGAGAATGTCTCTGTCCCTCCACCCAGTTGTTAATAGCATGAGCTTTTGCACTCTCCCTTATGTTATGGATACAGCAGCATATGAATAGAAGGATATAGTATAGTTGTGTAAAATCTTACCATAACTTTAGATGTCCTTCTCTTCTATATGCTGCTGTATAGTTTCCCACCCTGCTTTCCCCTTGACACTTGCCTGACTCCTGAGTGCCCACAATGTAGGCGCCGGTTCCGGCATCATCCAGTTCTGATGTAGGTGTGTGCTGATGTCCACTTTATACCAGACGACCCTTTATGACCAGCGTATGCTGAATGGTGAGGGCTAATGCACATACCTTTGCAGTAGCAGCTAACTTTTGCATAATGGCTGGACGTATGAGAGTCAACCGGAGGCAGACTCACTCATGTTATGGATACAGGAGCATAAGTTGTTATGAACAAAACATAGTAATAACATGCCAGAACAGTGGAAATATCCCAATTACATATCAATGCATATTATGTGAAACACAACAGTAAATGACAGAACACTCAGTATGTTAACAGCATGCCAGTAACAGTTACAGCATAAGTCCAACAAAATAGGTAATTCAGCAAGATGTGTTAATATGCAACCATTATAATACATAACAATAGTAATACACATGTCCAAAGTATAGTTAATCTAACCACATATGTTAATAGTAAACCATAACCAATGGATAACAATAAATAAATGAAGATAAGGGGTGAGGAGAGAGAGAAAAACAGTCCATTAGTACCATTGTAGGCTATTTACTTGACAACAGTGCTACTATCTACTCTACAGGTTTGCCCTTTCTTTGTGTCCAACTCCCCTGTAGCTGCTGTAGCCCATACATACCTCTCAGGCTGTTTGCATGGGGCAGTATGGGCCAAGCAGTAACAACTGCAGGTACAGAACTACACAAAACACTTGCATATCAGGTGGACCTATGTAACTACTAAGGTGTACTGTGGGCTGATGTAGTGATGCTTTGCAGTTTAGGTAATGATTCCATCAATAATACTATGACAGAAGGATTACACACTACTAATTACATTATGTGACAGCATGACACTTGAGAGACATGTATGTGTACAGTACAGAAACTAAATAACTGTAATGTCTTGCTTGGCAGGCATGGGGATAGAATCCAACAGCAGTGACTGCAGAGGACATCTGCGTGGAATGTATGAACTGGCTGCAGCAACTTTGAACAGACACTCTAGGCATACAGACATACCAAGATTATACATTTTATTTATTTCATTGTATTTTATTATTATTATATTTATTTTGTTTATGTTATGCTGTATTTTCATAGTCTTGCTAATGATTTTAACAGTCTGTAACATCTAAACACACAATTATTTACTCATAATATGGGCTACCTCACCCATTTTCCTGTAGTTCCTGAGGAGAGAGAATCTGTAAACATTATGTGACTGATACTGTAATTTGTAGTGCTACATAGCACTGGATTCAAGCCTTGGACTGTGTGTGGCAAAATGTACTTAAGACAGAGAATTTAACAAACTGAGCTACTGAATCACTGCTGACTACTAATTGACTGATATTTGCCTAGAGGTCACCATGAACCAGTATATGACCTGGTAGTAGTACTACAGTTTTGTACTAGACTACAGTGACAGTAGAGCACACACACATGAAATACAAGCATGACAGAGATAGTAGGTAATCTGTACATTAGTATATAGAATGCAGGTGTACACAATATATTGCAATATATTGTTGTTGGTTTGAAATATCTTGTGAAGTCAACAAACAATATCAGATCATGGAGTGGGCTTACCTCACCCATATACCTTGCTTACATGCTGTTTGTGGATGACAGAGCATTATACGAGCAATATTGGCCTAGAAACAGCCTTGAACAGTACTGTATGTGTTATTATATTTGCATTCTACAGCTTGACTACAACACCTTACCTGACAGCCTGAATGCGTACAGTTGTACTGCAATGGTTAAAACAAGACAATCCTGATGTACACAGTTTGCCTTGGTGTTATTGGTATTGTTTCATGTATTATTGCAGAACAGCTGGCATTATTCATTTCTTGAAAAACAGCTCTAATTCCACACTTATTGCACTACAGACTATTGTATATACTTCACTGCAGTTTATGGTATTGTTTCAAGTTTTTATTGGACAACAGTTGTCATTATCCAGTTGCAGTACAGCTCTACTTCCACCATTATTGCACTGTAGACTTTATTGTATATACTTTAAAGCAGGTAATGGTATTGTTTCATGTTTTTATTGCACTACAGTTGGCATTATTCATTTATTGCACTATAGCTCTAAGTCCACATTTATTGCAATACTAACTTTACTATATATACTTTATTGCAGTTAATGCTTTACTCTTTCTTGCTTATTTCATTACAGTTAGCATAATACATCCAGACTCATCACGCTCGCTGCGCAACCTGGCAAAGCACCCAGCATGTGCCTAGATGTTGTGAGCCCTGTCCTTTGCAGCTGTTGGGAAAGAAGCACACCATTATGTATACCACTTTAGCAGACATTCAGATTAGATATTGGTGAAACAGAAGTGGCAAAAGCACTTACATACTTGTGGGGCATTCCCTGCCTGAGATTCTTGGACCCAGATGTCCAAGAGTTCCCCCTTTCATCTCTTCAGGTTGTCATGGTGGTCATGACACTGCTTACCTGTGTGGGGGATACCAGTAGCACTAGTGAGTTCCCTTGCCAATCCCATGCCTCCCCCTTGCACTCTGAGCCCTGGAAACCTTCCTGTAGCAGCTGGTCTTCATGTTTTTTTTTTTACTAGGAGTCCAGAATGCCCCAGCTGAGCACCCAAAAGCACGAACCCTCACCAACACCTGCCATAGTGTCCTTCAGTGACAGAACTCCAATAATTTATGTTGTATTCCCGCCTATTGAGCTTAATATAGCTTGTTTTCCCACCCTTACATGCCATTGGGCAACATTTAAAAATGCAGCTCATCACTTAGCAGCATGCAAACCAGCGCAGCTGAGCAGTGTGAAAACATGACCATATGTTTAGTGCGCAAACCAGCCAAGGAGAGCCGAGCAGGGCATAAACATTTTCGTCTGTTATTGTGTTTATGTTTATATAACAGGGCTTAGCAGAGCACAGTGGGCCAGAATTTAAAAATATATGGCATAATTTGTATTTCAAAAATAAATGCTTATTTTCCCTTCCATGTATTCAAACCCTGCACCTACTGCTCATAAAGCCGTACCTCTGCCATTTAGCTATGAGCATATGTGGAATTCTGCTATACCTTTACATATACCTCTGAGCTACCTATAAGTACTGCTGAGTGCTGCACCACGCCGCGCAACTGCCCTCAACTACACTTAAACATGACATTTAAATAAATAATTCATTGCATCTGGTTTCTATTTTTAGATGTCTGGCAGGTGTTTTGGCACCAATTAACATTGCTGCACTCTGTGCCGAGCCTTGCAAACATGCTTTAAAAAAAAAAAAAGAAAGGAAAAAAAACACTTTAAACAATAAAATAACATTGACATAATGCAATTGGACAGTGCAGGGAGTGTCTTAGTCATCTGCGGACACAGTTGGCACTACACTCCCTACACTGATTCAATAACTGGGTTCCATATCTCTCCCTTGGCAGTGCGCCATGATTAATATGCATGGCGCACTGCTGAAGGGGAACTGTGTACATGGACACAGTAACATTCCTTGTAGGCTCTACACTGTGCCTACATGGATTTTATTAAATCCTGGTCTTGGTCTTGGTTTTAATGTACAGATAGCCAGTGGTGCAGTTGCTGCCAGCATGAAAATGGGTGATTTACTTATTTCAAAGTCATGTCACCAGTTACGATGCTAAAATAGTTTAACATCATAAGATCATCCTTAAAGTGTGGGGGATCTTCATGGGGTCTTTTCATCTTATTGTCACAGTTGAAAGAGTGCAGATGACTTTGACAAATAAAGCCTAAGGATTTAGAGTCTCTTTCTATAAAACTAAGCATCAGCTATTGTGATAATTCTCCTTAAGCTACAAGAAACAAAGGGGAAGATTTAATAGCAGCATATAGGGTCTTTAGTAATTCTCATTTGTTGGTTGTTTAGGACTGACAACAATGTAAAAAGCAGCAAAATTAAAATGTACTAGAATAAAATTAACTCAAACTAGAACAAAAATAAAGTGGTTCGCTGAAAGCATGGTTTCCTTTTACAATGGATGTCATGTCTTGAAAGAGAAAAGCTTCAGCAAGTATAAAGACATTTAAAAACAGGGCAAACATGTGGAGTACAAGATGTGTAAGATTTGTTATGGTTACATGTATAGGACTTTTTTGTCTGTATGTATGTACCAGAGGTACAGTTCTGTGAACACATTATGTGAACAGAACAAATTAGTGCTGCAGAAACAATTAGCCCCACACAGGACAGTAAGATAACACACTTAGTGGTTGATCATGTAGCTTTCAGTACAACCCAAGTTATAAATGCGTGCCTTGAATTAACTGATAGTTTGCATATTAATCAGGTCCATGGTAGACTGTACATGGCATCTAGGTAGTGTTTGTAAATACTGCCTGAAGATTGTTTCTGCTTTTAGATTGAATTTATTGGATGTGTATTACATGTAGACTGGTTGTACCTGTATACTTTGCTGTATTTCAAACAGGGCAAATGCTGTCTGTAGTCTGCATATGCTTGCATTGCACACTGTTCTTGTAAACTATAATGCCACAGTATAAACAAAATGTAACTGACTTTTAATATTGGCTTAAATATTGTTGTCTTTATAAGGGGGTTCATTGTATATTAGCCTGGGATGAAGTAATTGATAGTCCTACCTGCTTTAATAGGGATGGGCTGCAATTCTCTCCTCATGGCTTTTGTATATTGACAAAATTTTCTCCAACCCCATAGCACCTTTGTAGGCAAGGTCAGTCTCCTCAAACTACCAACATGTATAGTCAAACAAAAAAATATGTAAAAGTAACACTACTCAATGCTAGAAGCTTGAATACGAAGTTGGACTTTCTCTAGGTTTCCTTGAGCCTCAAAAATATAGATATTTGCATTGTTGCTGATACATGGCTTCAGTGTAGCAATAGCTTTCCCACCCCCACCCTTTGCTGGGTTTCAGTGCCTACCACTCATTCACATCTGGCTCATATGGCAAAACAATGACCTTGAGCTCCTTCTCCTTACCATCAATAAACATTTGTATCATAATATAGCCAGCTACTGTATCCCATCCTTGTTGCACACATCCCATGAGATATATAAACAAGCTGGAGTCCATCACCATTAAACCACATACTGTCCTCGTAGAGTATTTCAGCTATTCTTTCATTATCTGGGTAACCCCCACTACTACAACTAAGTATGCACAATTTTTCTAGATTTCATTAATACTAGCTCATTAAACCAACTAGTTCATATCCCAATTAGGAGCTCAAAAAGTGTGGATGTAGTCCCAGTCAATAATACCCTACCATGCTGTACACCTGTAGTTCCTCCACCCCTCATCAAATCTGACCACCACTCAGTAATATTTACTATGAGGGTTAAACCTGATCTACCATCAAACCCTTCTGACTTTAGAGATTATTAAATGACAAATATTTTACATGTAGTTGATTACCTGATGAAATTTAAGCACCCCCTCTCAACAATCCCTACTCGCACACTGTTACATTCATGAAGAGTTTCTTTGTTTAACTAAATGTTTGCAGTGAGGTATGGGTTCCCATTGGACACAAATACAATGCTAAGGTCATTTCAAGTTCAGGAATAAGTCCCTATGGTGGAATCCTAGTAGAAACTATTTTATCAGTAAGAATAAACTAAATACCTCAAGTTCTAAAAGTGAACTCAGAAAAGATAATCAGATAACTTAGAAGCAAAATCAGGTAATACTCAAAAATTTAGTATGAACTAAAAATTGCCGTCCTTGTTACAAAGAACATAAGGCCCTTCATAACTGTGTTAGAAACCTAAAAAACACTATACCCAGCATTGCAGGGGACATAGCCAATTGATTAGCTGATAAATTTAATTCTCTTACACTGTTATCCTCCTAACTTTCCCTCAGTGTCCCCCCACCCCCAAGATCACATAAGCACAAGTCCTGTGGGCACTTTCCAAGGCCAAGCACATTTAGCTCCATAGATCCAGACAATATGCCAGGTTGCTTTCTTGTCAGTAACAAGCACAGCCTTATAAACTGACAGCTAAACTTAATTAAGTCTCAGCATTTCCAGTGAATTTGAGTCTAAGGTGTAGAGAACTGTTGTAGTCATCCTATTTCACAACGGCCCACCACTGACCTGGGGGGGTGGAGAGTAGCTGGTGGACCTGGCATAAACAATTAGGTACTTGGGGACCGAGCCAGTAAAGATAAGGTTCAAGGTGGCAAAAAAAAGGAGTAAGTCGGGGGGGTGAAGAGTAGCTGATAGACCTGGCATGGACATTACTGGCCCAGTCCCCAAGTACCTAAAGGTAGGGTCTGAGAGGGGGAAAAAGTGTGTGTCCTTTGGAAAACATGGGCATCCATGTGTTTACCACATAGATGACATCCCTTTGAAAGCATCTTCTGTTGGAAGTCAAACTTGTGTGCTTCTTCAGTAAAACCGGATTGAACTTATTTCTGAAGCACTCTTGCTTATGTCTAGTAGGACTAATTATGCCAAATACCTAAAAATAAAACATGAATTAAATGGTTTATATGAAAAATGCAAATAATCCCCCATTATAGGCACTGTTTGAACAGATGTTCTAGAAAATGGGAAACTTGCATCTATGTCTGCATTTTTGGGTAAACAATTACCACAGCTGGTAAAAAGCAATTGGTACATCACAGTGTATTGCTTAGCTGTAATAGACTAGAAGGAATAAAACAGCAGATGGTGTGTGGGAGAGCAAGTTGCGTCTGTGTAAGAGTATGCAGCCAGAGCTCTGCCTCTTATTTCTGGTCCTGTCATTGATACTGCTAACAGCAGAGTCATAACCAGTATCCTGTACGTGATGCAATTCCCTGCCTCCATGGTCAGTTACATGTGACAGCACATTTTCTCCATTATTTTACAACAGACTCTTGGTTGCGTTTTAGTGGTGTAGTTACGTTATGACTATGGTGCACATGATGAAGGTAGATGGAGAAAGCTAATTTTATAGAGAAGATTTGCAGTAACAAGTTTACTTATTTCAGTAGCTCTAACAGCTTTAGCACTTAGTGAAAAAAAATTCCCTGTTGGAGTGTGTTTCTGTACTGCCACAAGGATTTGCTGTTTTAAGTAGTTAAAACTTCTTTTTCACCAGTCTCAATCTGTTCATTAACACATTCCTTTGCAATTCTTAGTAGGCAATGGGGCATTTTATTTGTCTGTCTTCTAATACTTGTAGCTTCTCATCTTTCTGCATAAGCTGCATAATTTATATGGTATTTTTTTAAATGGTAAGAATATTATCAATTATAAAAAAACAAGTCTGCAACCAGATTGAGGAGGATTTCTCGTATCCTGCCTCTCTCAGATTTGGAGAAGACTATCAGAAATCCAAGAGCTTGTAATACGAGGTTAGTCCTGATAAAGACTTTTGGTCAGTGTTATGGTAAATCTCTCATGTTCAGGGATAGATTTCCCTGCTTAGACAAAATGGAGTTAAGGATTAGATGTCATAGACAAGGAGATTTGTGAGTAATATGTGTATTATTTGAGAAAACGGTAGTAGTACAATTAATAGGTATGCATGTATGAGGTGAAGTATTATTTGGAGGACATTACATTATGTATGATAAGAACATTTAGAACTGTCCATAAAGGTAGATTTGGGGCATGGCAGTAAGTTAAGAGTTAAAAGGTAGTAAGGTACTACACCAACCGTGAAAGATAAAATACTTAGTCTGAGAGAGTAGCTGATTGTATGAAGAGTCGTATGTTGTACAGAAGTGGCATATGGGATGGAGTGATAGAATAAAAGGCAATGGAGTTGTATACAGGAACTGTATTTTAAGCCTGTAGTTGGCCATAAGTATCACTTGTCTTTAGAACATTTTTTGCACATTGTTTATTTAAAATATTTACTAATATACACTATTGCTTTTATAAACAATATGTTTAGATGGGTTTGTGTTTTGAAGAGTATTTTGTTTGGAATTAAAGTGTGTAATATTTTTCTTTACTGTAGATGAACCCATCAATGAGGTGCCTGGGATACAAAATTCGCTGACCAAAGTCCTAACACTTCTTAAAGATGCAGCTGAAAGTTACTCAAAGGTAAAGTCTTGTCATCCTTTACTTTGTCCCAAGTAGGTTCTTTGAAAATTCCTTCTGAGTGCATTACAGAATGTATTTAGACAAACAAGTTCAAGTTAAATGTATAAGTAATCCCCTTTTATTACGACATTATACATTCCTGTCTCCCTTTTCTAACAGGAGTCACAGAAAACGTGTTTTCTTCCAATGCATCTGTTAACAAGTAGTCCAGAGTACCATCATGGTTATACTGTGTTTCTATTTTTTTTTTATCTGAAACGCGATCTCCCTTTTTAAGAGTAATGTAGTACATATATAATGGGGTATGCACTTAAAATTTCAAAATCTCCCACTTTAGGTTTATTCCCAACAGTCATGAGAAAATACCAGTGCTGTCACTAGACTTCTGCACTTTAGTTGGAAGATTTCCACCTGACATTTTTACCTTGTAAAAAACAGGCATTAGTAAATTATGAGAAAGAGAGCTACATCATGGCTGGCAAGACTTCATCCCTGTGTTTGCCATCCCAGAGATCCTCTGCCCATCCCCTTAGTAGAGAGTCGAGGGTATTGGACAAATTTGGAAAGCTTATATTTCCTTCAGAAACTTTTGCCTTGAGGTCCTTGAATTATTTAGCACATTTTACAAGGCTGCAGAGGCATTTGACCAATGAGCTGTCCAAATCCCTCTCGGAGTCCATGTTTGTGGAGGACTGTAAGAGCTCATCTTCACAACTGGCCACTGTTTTATCCATTTCCAGTGTGTCCATGAGGCTAATATCCCATGCTGCAGGAGGTACTTTACTGGCTGCTGGTTCAGGTGTTGCAGTTAGGAGACGTGCCTGGATGTAGTTTTGCTATTTTTTTTGCAGAGCCTTTCAAATCTTCTTTCATCTATACTCCCCTTGATGGAACATTCCTGTTTGGCCATTCCTGTCTGGCCCTTCTGTGAAAGAAACACTTTCCCACAGTTAATAGGAAGGAAAGACCCTGTCTACCAGAGGGATTCACTTTTATACCCCTCAACAATCTTTTTCCTGATATCAAAGAGGGGGAAAGAAAATGTAGTTTCATAAATCCCAGGGATCTTTCCAGAATTCAAGGGGGGTTAACTCATCTAGGGGCGGGGGTTCAAATGGAAGACTCCATCCTTGCAGCAGAGGAGGCATGTAAAACTAGGGATGTGAAGTTGTTCAATCTTGTCATTCATTCATCACTGATGGGTTCACAGCCAATCCTCGGCTCCAACACGGCTGACTAGTTCTCCAGTAGCATGAGACCCCACCCCCTTTTCCCATAATGCACTGCTGGAATTACCCCTGATCTAGTTTGCCGTGGCACGGATCTCTTGGTTTCCAGCTTGGCTTGAGACTTTATTGGGAGTTTTTCAACTTTCAACAAGTTATGTTTTCACTTTTTTATATACTTTGTTCTATTCATAGCAGCAGATATGCTAGTTAGTAAATGGTACTTTTTCCTGTGTTTTTACCCCTTTCCTCAGTATTCTGTCTTGCCTTCAGCCTTTTGGCCTTAGGATTAGTAATTAGTCAGTGATCCCCTTTGGGACTGTCGTTTTGGATCTCTATTTACTGTAGTTATTAGTTGTTAGTGCCCCTTTTTGGGCTGTGTGTATGTTTGTGTGTTACTTAGTTTAAAACAGCTCTTAGTTAATTAGTGTGCTTGAGTTGTGTAATGTCTGAAGATAAGGACAAGCATCCAAAGTCTGGGTTTAAAAAGTGCCCAGACTGTGGACAGAAAATGTCAGTCACAGATGCCCATGTGCAGTGTGTTTACTGCTTGGGTGAGGTACATCTGCAAGAGTCATGCAGCATATGTCATTCCTTTTCCACAAGAGTGTTAGCTGAAAGGAAGAGGAAATTGATTGATAGGGATATCATTAAGCACCCCTTTTCTGAGACATTGTCTGACCAGAATGGAGCCAGTAAATCATCAATATCTTCCAAGTCTTCCACTGATCCTAGACCCAAGAAAGGAAAGAGGTCAGAAATTGTGGTGACTTTGGCTCCACTGCCCTCGGAGCAGACAGTCTGCTCTTTTCGGAACCGGGACATAACCTTGGAACCTGTTACCGAAAAACCTCCTTCCATGTTGCTCCATCTGTCCATTCTTCCAGGTCCTCTGTCAGCTTATCTGATCTGGATATGGACCGGCTAGTTCAGAAACTCTTGAAGGCACCAGGCCTAGTTAAATTACTATCGGCTCAGACACAACCGTCGGAGCCGAAGACCACTACCCTTGAATTGTCTGCTCCTCCTCCGAGCCATATTGGACCTTCAGAGCTGGAGGAGGCTGACTTGATGATCAAGAATCCCGTGGAGCCGACACCTGCTCCAGTGTCGTCGGCTCCATCTTCTCGGATGTTCTCAGTGCCAACTGGGGACTCTAGGACCCGACGCTCTCCGGTTGGGTCCGGGGAGAATAGCCGCACCTACTTGACGGTGCCGACTCTTCCTCTCGGGGCCTCGGCTAGGGTGAGCTCGTCTCCTACCTCGGACTCGGAGCCCATGGCTTCGGTGCAGGAGAAGATTGTGGCTCCATCAGAGCCATCAACTCCTTCTCATTGGAGCTGAGGTGCTTTCGATGCCATGAGGCGAGTGTTGTCTCCCAAGACTTCCTCATCTCAAGGTCTGGCCTCTTCTTCCCCTAAAGTGCCTGTGTCTGTTTCCTCTGGTCCTCCCAAACATAGAGACCCAGAACCTCAGGTAGCCCCACAGGGCTCACCCTGCTCTTCTGAGACCTCTCCAGAAGTTCCCCCTGAAGAGCTTCCCAGGAAGAGATTATGCAAAAGGAGGCATTTGGACTCCCCCCAGGAGTCTTAAAACATTGGACACTGACTTGGATGAATCAGAATGGTCCCCCCAGATCCCCCTCTGAGGACATCTCCTTTGCGGAGATTCTTGAAATCCTTAGGCAAGAGGGGTAATTGGCTGTCCAAGAGCCCTACTGAGGATGAGTCAAATCTCATGAAGGTGTTTGGGTCTCAACCTTCCACCTCTTGGGTATCTCCACCCTATGATGAACTTATGGATCTGGTCTGTCGTAGGGCATGGGAGTCTCCAGAATCTGTGGAACCTGTTCCTCGGAGGCCTAATAAGTTTATTACAGCCCCTGTGGATAAGTCCTTTTTGACCAAGGGAGTCCCTGTTGATGCCATGGTGGTGGCGGCCAGCAAAAAGGAAATATCTGAGACTTCCTCATCTATCCATTCTCCTAATACAGAATCTAGGATCATGGATAGATATGGGAAATGCATGTTCAGTTCAGTGACTTTCTCACTCGGGTCAGTGAACTACTTGACACATTTTACCAGACTGCAGAGAGATCTCCTTAAGAAGTTGGGAGATACTCTTCAGGGTGCTGTAGTTTCGAGTGTATCCGATAAGATTGCCACTCTGCTCTCTACCCTCAATTTGATAGTCAACTCGTCCATGCGTCTCGTTTCATGTGCAGCTGATGGTTCGAGCAGAGACGCAGGTACAGGAATCGCTCCCCGTAGGCATGCCTGGATGAGACTCTGTTCCTTCGCGGAACCACTCAAGTCTTCCTTTAATAATACCCCATTTGACGGCTCATCCTTGTTTGGGCCAAAGGTGAAGGAGACTTTAACCAGGTGTGAGCAAGAAGGAATGACTCTGTCTGCCGGAGTCCGTTTTTTCACCCCCCACTCGACCCTTTCCCAAAAGTCAGAGGGGAGGAAAGATGTGGTTCCGAAAAGCTCAAGGAGCCTTTCAAGACACACGTGGAGAGCCCCCCTCCAGAGGCAGAGGAGGGGGTTTCAATGGAAGACGCCACCCTCGCGGCAGAGGGGGTCCGCAACACCAGTGTGACAGAGATCATTTCTCTGGTCAATCCTACCAGCGCTCCTGGAGGCAGTCGGGGGTCACTTATCTTTGTACCACAAAGCCTGGCTAAAAATAACAAACGACAGTTGGGTACGAAGTATCATTTTCAGAGGGTATTTCATACCATTCTCCACCCAGCCTCTTCCTGTCAAAAAAAATCCCGGACGTTCCACCCAGTCACATGGGACAAGCAGCAAAAGAGGTATGCTGATTGCTAGAAAAAAAGAGTCATCCAGCCAGTCCCAGCAGACCAGACAGGATTCGGAACTTACTCAAGGTTCTTTTTGGTTCCAAAGAAAACGGGGGACTGGAGACCCGTTTTGGATCTCAGCAAACTCAGCCAATTTGTGAGAAAAGAGACGTTCCGAATGGTTACGCTACAGTCCATACTCCCCTTGTTGGGGAAGGACAAATGGATGTGCTCGATTGATCTCAAGGATGCGTACTACCACATAAAAATGGCCAAACCATCCAGAGATCACCTGCGTTTCTGGCTGGGAGCCAATCATTATCAATTCTGAGCTCTGCCCTTTGGTCTCACTACAGCCCCCAGAGTGTTCACCAAGTGCATGGCAGTAGTCACAGCTCACCTGAGGTGTCTAGGATTCCAGATGTTTCCGTATCTAGACAATTGGCTCCTTACCTCCACCACCAGGCATCAACGTCTTCAAGCGAGAGAGGCTACTCTGACACACTTCGATCAGCTAGGTATTACAATCAACTTCGAAAAGTCTGCCTTGTTGCCATCGCAGTATATCATGTTTATGGGGACAGAACTAGACACGTCAACCACCACTCTTCGCCTTCTGCCAGAAAGAATCTCTATTCTCCGCCAACACATCATGTCCCTAATATCAAAGAACAAAGTACCAGCAGCAGAGGTATTGAAAGTTCTAGGATTGATGGCGGCAGCTATTCTAGCAATCCCCTTAGCAAGGATGCATATGAGAATCCTTCAATGGCTTCTATTCACGCAATGGTCTTACCAAGAACTTCCAGTGAGTCACATGATCCTGATAAATTCCTGCAAGAAGGATCTTCAGTAATGGTTGATGTCTCTTCATGTCACAATAGGACGTCCTTTCATGCTTCCCCCTCCAGTTGCCACTGTGACCACGGACGCTTCCCTGATAGGGTGGGGGGGCTATTTCAGGGAAAGACCGCTCAAGGCACATGGACAGATCAAGAATCACATCTGCATATCAATGTCCTGGAGATAAGAGCAGTACTTCTAGCGTTGCAATACTTTCAGGACTCTCTTCCTCTAGGGACAATTGCAATACAGACAGACAACATGTCAGTGGTCTGGTATCTGAACAAACAACGCACATCCCGGGAAAATCTAACATAATAGCGGACAGACTGGGCAGAGCAATCTTGTTGCCCCACAATGGTCCCTCAAACAAGAGATTGCGGACAGGATCTTCCACAAATGGGGCCAGTCTTCCTGCGACCTCTTCACCAGTCACATCAACGACAAATGCAAAAGCTATTTCACCCCAATTCCCACACCAGGTCACACCCCGAGGGATCCTCTTGTCCACAATTGGCCCCCGGGTCTCCTCTCTGCATTTCCACCAATTCCCCTGATATCCAAATTCTTACAGAAAGCAAAGTCGCTGGGATGGACAGTCATCCTCATAGCCCCTCATTGGCCTCAGCAGATTTGGTTCCCGTTTCATTATCATCATATTCTGGAAGATCCATGGATCCTGGACCCAGTTCCAGACTTGTTGACACATCCGTCAGGGGATCTTCACCCGTCATTGCAGACACTGAAGCTAACCGCTGGCTGCTCCAATTCCCCACATAGCCAGACTCTATAATCTTTCCCATGACACTAGTCAGATTTTGTTGGCTTCCCACAAACCTTCCACCAGAAAATTGTATCGTAGTAAGTGGAAGAGATTTTCCATTTGGGCTTCTTCACACAACATTGACCCTTATCAAACGCCATTGTCTTCTATCTTACAATTCTTAAAAACTTCCCAAACACTGTCTTCCAAGACCACGTGAATAATCCATTGAAATATTTATTTAAGCTTCTCTTTAAACATGCACTTTTCGTCAGATTTAAGAATCCAACTTCATCAGAAACAAAACTTTAAGTTAACAATCTACTAGAGCATTTTATAGCACCCAAATCTCATTGAAATCACATTGAAGTCACGCAGCACTACACATGTACTACGCAGAGAGCTCACCCTACTGGTCCAGTGGGAAGTTTGGGAAGTTTTTTGTTTACCTGTTTCAAACCATTTTCAAGGCTTATCTTACAATTCTTGACAGAAATCTTCAACAAAGGAGCAGCGGCAGCTACGGTACGAGTACAATTAGCTGCTATATCTAATTTCTATCTAGGAATTGATGGTTTGAATATTATGGCTCACCATTTGTCTAAGGCTTTTCTAAAAGGCTCCTTTCACATAAGGCTGCCAGTGAAGACACCTTATTCCCCCTGGAATTTGAATCTTTTGTTATCTCATATCATTCTTCCTCCTTTTGAGCCTGCATCATATTGTGAACTAAAATTCTTGTCATGGAAAACTATCTTCTTAGTAGCCATCACTTCAGCCCGTAGAGTGTCAGAGCTCCAACCCCTTTCCTTCAAGCCCCCTTACATTGTCTTCCATACTGACAGAGTATCTCTCAGAACTAATCCATCCTTTCTGCCCAAAGTATGTTCTGAGGTTAACATTAATCAAGTCATTGAGTTGCCCGTTTTCTTCCCTAATCATGCCAACAAATTGGAATATATGTTGCATAAACTCGATGTTCATAGACAACTTAGATTTTATTTGGACAGAACCAAAGACATTAGGAAATCAGATCAGCTCTTTGTGTCCTTTTCTGAGATGAGGAAAGGTAAACCAGTTGCTAAAACAACCCTGTCTAAGTGGCTGTCGGATTGCATCACCTATACATATGTTTGTCATAAAATGCCATTATCTAGTAAGGTAAAGGCTCATTCAACCAGAGCAGTTTCTACCTCGTCAGCCTTTCAAGCCAAATTGCCTTTGGATAACATCTGTGCAGCAGCCACCTGGTCTAAACCTCACACTTTTATAACTCATTACAAAGTGGATAAGGCCTCCAGGGACAGGGCTTCATTTGGCTCTATGGTTCTGAAGAGTGTACTGCCGTGAGCCACCCAAGATCAGGGTGCTAGGGACGCTACCCATCAGTGATGAATGAACGGCGAGATTGAACAACTTCACATAAAGAAGTTATGTACTCACCATAACGTTCCATGTGAGTTGTTCCAGCTCGCCTTCATTCTCACGTCCCTCCCTCCTTCCTCCTCCTGGCTGACAGTTGACCTGGAGGCTGTCTTCATCCTGGTTTTTCAATGTGTATTCATTCCTAGGTAGAATAATTATTGTACTATCATATGGTATGCAGCAAACAAGATCTGAGGTAATTCCAGCAGTGCATTATGGGATAAGGGATGGGGTCTCGAGCTACTGGAGAACTTTGAGCTTGCTAGTCGGCCGTGTCGGAGCCGAGGATCGGCTCTGAACCCATCAGTGATGAATGAAGGCGAGATGGAACAACTCACATGGAACGTTATGGTGAGTACATAACTTCTTTTTTCCAAGATTCCTTTCCAGATAGACCCTTTTATCGCTCCTGAAGGGTTGCTGACTGCTCACCTATGAAGGCAGTTAGGGGGCACTTGTCTTTGAACCCGGCTGCCTGGGTTTCTGTAACAAAAGATTCTTAGAAACATTTAAGATTCTGTTATCACTATTCCACAGACTTGCTTACTTTTCTTTACTGTAATCCACCACTGAAAGGTAAGTTACATTTAATCCACTTTTCCCTCTCTCATGCATTCACTTTGCAGTTCACATCCAACTCGTCATACTTAAGCTTAGACAATTCGGACATTACTCTATTCTGTCCCTGGTGACAGAGATGCCTCTCTCTACTAACTGTCACAGTACCTTACCTTCCTATCTGCTTAATGTTCCAAGCAGATATTGGTCTTACCACTCCTGACTGCAGTGTCATTTCATTTCTCTTCTGTCTCTTTGTCTATTCTAGCTTATTTATCACCTCCTAAGCCTCTATGCACCTTTAGTGGTAAACAGACTATTTCACTGTTCTGACCTAGGGGACAAATAGGCCTCTCTGTTATCTAATTGTTTACTCAGTATGCTGCTTCTCTCCTTACTTCTTTTTCTGACTTAAGTGGCAGTTAGGTCACTCTCTTATCTATTTCCCAGCTTTAGCTTCATATCACCTATCTTCTGCTTATTCAGAAGGAAGTATCAGGCTACTTTTGCTCCTCTAACCAAATGAGCAGACAGGTCTTCCACCAAACTTTTGCCCTGACCCTTTCTCTTTAACTATTTCCCGCAGTCTCAGCCTAGATGGCAGCTATGCTATTCCATTCCTGACTTTGTTGGTAGTTAAATCACTCCCCTTTCATTTACTATCTCCCAACCCCTCTGCCTCACTTCTAACTTTGTATCCATCTAATAAGGTTACAGTGTTGTGGCAGCAAGGCTGTCCCACTCCTGACCTAGGGGGCAGTTGGGTCACTCTCCATTCACTTGATCATTCTGTACCTCCTCTTTCCTAAACAACCAAGTTTTACATCTAGGCCATAGCTCTTCTCTACTCAAGGTGCAGATAGGGCTCCCTCCTAATATATTTCTCCTTACAAAAACACACTGCATTTCAACTAAGGTAGTAGATTAGGCTTCTTACACTCTTGAGCCTGATGACATATAGGTTGATTGTAAGAAAAAAGCAGATTCCACCACGCAGATAAAGCCGGAATTACAAAACGTCCAAAACCAAGTAAAAAAAACGGCACTACGATGCTCAAAAAACGCACAGGGTTTATTAGTATCACAACTCTAGCATAAATACTTTCACATACAAAGGCTTCATCAGGCAAAACAGTTAAAAGAAAAAACTTCATTACTTAAATACAAAGCCTATTAATTTTATGTGACTATAATAGTACAATTTAAGAGAGACAGTACTATGAAACTTTCCAAAAGTCAGACAGTGGATACAAGAAAAACATGCATATATACATACCACTATTTATTATATATACGTTATAATTCATTCTGTATTTCTTTTAAAATTGGCTTTAAAGTAAAATTTTCATTTAATCCTGGAGATTCATAAGCTTTAAAATGCAAAATCCATTTATTCTCATGAATCTCAGTACTGTTAGATATGTCACCCCCTCTTATATGTTTATCAGTATTATTAAAAAATTAAACAAATGTTTCATCTGTTTGTTTTATATGTTTATATAATGCATTACTTTCTAATTTTCTCTTTATTTCTGAAAGATGCTCACATATTCTGTCCTTCAACCTCCTATTACTTTTACTAATATAAAATGCATTACATCTTAAGCATCTAGCCATGTATATTATATTCATGGTATTACATGTACCATGGCTTCTAAGAAAAAATTCTTTAGATGTTATAGGATTTAAAAAGGTGTATCAGTAGAGACATACAAAAGAAACAGTTATGACATTTTTGAGTAGCAAATTTACTAATAGGAACTTTATTCACAACAAAACACCAGCCAGATAGTACGTTCTAATTTTTGGGAGGCGTGTTTATCATCTAACAGCCAGGAACTGGAATTAAATACTGTGACCACACCAAATGTTGTGAATGTGCCAGCTTCTGTTATTATTACAGAATCTACTGCATGTAATCTAAACCACCCAGCTGAACCTTCAGTGGTAGTAGACTCGAACATTATTTCAGCATTAGACCCTTTGGACCTGCCGATTCAGTCAAACAAGTTGTACCCTTTACCAAAAGAAAAACGGAATTACAACAAAAATCGGGGCCACAGCCGGGCGAGGAGTATGAATTACGGGATGACTACGAGGAGTCAGAAATTACTCTAAATGGTATTGTTTTTAATTTGTCTAAATATACTTTAGACAAACATGAACTTAAGTTACTTAATAAAATTTTAACCTTTATACCTGGACAGTTTGTAGATATAGCAGATGTTCTATTGAATTTTAAATTGTTCATACAAAAACTGAATTTATGATTATTAAATGGTATAACCTCTCCAGAAAATAACAATGAACATTATTTAACACGTTTAACTAGGAAGAGTGCATTTATACCTATAAATAATCCACTAATTTCAGCTTTTGAAAAAGTAGTTATAAGTGATATATATCAACTGATGACCACTAAATATCAAAGCTTTTACAATCTTACTTCTGAACAGCAATGTGCAAATTAAATCTTTACTGTCTAATGATTAAATCGTTATAAAAGCACCAGACAAAGTTGGGGACATTGTCATTCTTAATATAGAATATTATAATAAAATACTTGAATTGTTTGGTACTAATGATTATGAAATCATAAATGTTGGACAAAATAATATTATTAATAACATTAACACTAGTGTGTATGATATGCACCTTAATGGAAAAATTACTTTAGACACTTGAAATTATTTTCATGTTCCACATCCTAGGATTCCTTTCATTTATGGTATTCCAAAAATACATAAATCTGTTACTTCTTCCCCTTTAAGACTCATTGTTTCTGCTTCGGGGTGGATTACAGAGCTATTGTCTAAGTATGTTGAATTTCATTTAAAAAAGGCTTTAGATTTCTCTGCTACCATTGTGAAAGATACTCCACATTTTTTGCAACAACTTTATATGTGGTCTATAAACTATGATACAGTGGATATAAAAAGTTTACACACCTCTGTTAAAATGTCAGTTTTTTTAGATATAAAAATGAGACCACAACAAATCATTTCAAAACTTTTCCCACCTTTAATGTGACCTATAACCTATACAATTCAATTGAAAAACAAATATGTTAGGGGAAAAATTATAAAAAAATAAAAAAACTTGCAATAAGCTGGTTGTGTAAGTGTGCACGCCCTTAAACTAAAACTTTGTTGAAGCACCTTTTGATTTAATTACAGCATTCAGTCTTATTGGGTACACACTGCCATCAATGAAAGAGACTCTTGATTAACCCCAAACAAAGTATAGCTGTCCTAGTAGGATTTTCCTGACATTTACTTAGTTGCCTGCTATAGCAAAAGCCATGGTTCACAGAGGGCTTACAAAGCATCAAAGGGATCTCATTGTTGAAAGGTATCAGGAGAAGGATACAAAAAATTTCTACAACATTGGATATACCATGGAACATAGTGAAGGCAGTCATCAAAAAGTGGAAAAAATATGGGACAGCAGTGACGTTGCAAAGATCTGGATGTCCCTCCAAAGTTGACAAAAAGCCAAGACAAATACTGATCAGGGCAGCTTCCAAGAGACCTACAGTAGCACTGAAGGAGCTGCAGGAATTTCTGGCAAGTACTGGTTGTGTACTACATGTGACAACAATCTCCAGTATTCTCCATATGTCTGAGCTATGGGGTAGGGTTGCAAGACGGAAGCCTTTTCTTACACAGAAAAACATCCATGCCCGGCTGAAATTTGCAAAACAATACATCAAGTCTCGCAAAAGCATGTGGGAAAATATGTTATGGTCTGATGAGACCAAGGTTGAACTTTTTGGCCACAATTCCAAAAGGTACATTTGGTGCAAAAACAACACTTTGCTTCACCAAAAGAACATCCCCACGGTGAAGCATGGTGGTGGCAGTATCGTGCTTTGGGGTTGCTTTTTTCACCTGGAACTGAGGCTTTAGTCAAGGTGGAGGGAATTATGAACAGTTCCAAATACCAGTCACTTTTGGCCCAAAACCTTCAGGCATCTGCTAGAAAGTTGAAGATGAAGAGGAATTTCACCTTTCAACATGACAATGACCCCAAGCATACATCCAAATCAACAAAAGAATGGCTTCACCAGAAATAAATTAAAGTTTTGGAGTGCCCAGCCTGAGCCCAAACCTAAATCCAGTAGAAAATCTGTGGATTGACCTGAAGAGGGCTGTGCCCAAGAGATGCCCTCGCAATCTGACAGATTTGGAGCACTTTTGCAAGGAAGAGTGGGCAAATATTGCCAAGTCAAGATGTGCCATGCTAATAGATTCCTACCCAACAAGACTGAATGCTGTAATTAAATCAAAAGGTGCTACAACAAAGTATTAGTTTAAGGGTATGCACACTTATACAACCAGCTTATTGTAAATTTTTTATTTTTTATATTTTTTCCCCTAACATGTTTGTTTGTTTTTCAATTGAATTATACAGGTTATAGGTCACATTAAAGGTGGGAAAAGTTATGAAATTATTTATTGTGGTCTCATTTTTTTATATCACAAAAACCTGGCATTTTAACAGGGGTGTGTTAACTTTTTATATCCACTGTATATCTGATTGTTATTTAGTAACCTTGGATGTGGACTCTCTTTTTACATCTATACCAGACAATGTAGGTATTGAATTTTTTAGAGATTTCATCACTCTTTTATCTGTATTCACTTCAATTGAAATTGAAGCTATTTGTGATCTCACAGAGTTAGTTTTAAATAATAATGTCTTTTTGTTTCATGACGTTATGTACAAACAATGTAAAGGCATGGCCATGGGTACTCCCATGGCCAATAGTTACGCCAATCTTGTAAATCATTGGGAACTTAATTTTATCCTTAATCATAAAAAGAGTAAATACAGAGGAAAATATTATTCTACAAGCATTTTGTGGATGACCTATTCCTTATTTGGAATGAGTCATTTGTTGATTTTCATGATTTTATTGACTGCGTACATTCTACAACAAGTTTTTTACGTTTTAAGTATACCATTCATTTTACATATATATATAGTTTTTAGATATTGAAAGTTTTAAGAATGTAGATGGTGCTATAGGGACTATGTTATTTAGAAAACAGGATAAGAAAAACACGTATTTGCATAAGGATAGTATGCACCCCCCTTGTATATTTAATAATATTGTTAGAAATCAGCTAAAACGTGTAGTACAACTAAATACTGAAATAACTAATATGAATGCACAAAAGCAATCTATGGCTAAAGATTTCACTGAAAGAGGATCTCAAAATGACAATTAATAAATTAGTGACTGAAACTAAACAGAAATTAATAGTAGTATATATTCAATTTTTTTCTGATAAACATTCTTGCCATCTAAAGAACAGATCTAATAACACAAATACATTTAAATGTGTATTACCATATGATGACAATACTTTTAAAATTCAGCACATCATAAAGAAGTATTGGCATATGTTAAAACACATACCAATGTTCAAGGATATAACTGTTAAACACCTACCTATCCTTTGGGTATAAAAAACAACATCTTAAACAATTGTGTTGTAAAGAGCAGGAAAAATATGTGAATAAAGTTCCTATTAGTAAATTTGGTACTCAAAAATGTCATAACTGTTTCTTTTGTATGTCTGTACTGATACCTCCTTTTTACATCCTGTAACATCTAAAGATTTTTTTCTTAGAAGCCGTGGTATATGTGATACCATAAATATAATGTATGTGGCCAGATGCTTAAGATGTAATGCATTTTATACTGGTAAAAGTAATAGATTGAAGGACTGAATATGTGAGCATCTTTCAGAAATAGAAAAAGTTCGAAAGTAATGCATTATATAAACATATAAAACAGACAGATGAAACTCATTTGTTTAATTTTTTAATACTACAGAATACTGATACACATATAAGAAGGGGTGATATATCTAACAGTACTGAGATTCATGAGAATAAATGGATTTTGCATTTTAAAGCTTGTGAAGCTTCAGGATTAAATGAAAAGTTTACTTTAAAGCCAATTCTAAAAGAAATACAGAATAAATTATAACGTATATATGTATAATAAATAATGTTATGTATGTATGTTTTTCTTGTATCCACTGTCTGACTTTTGGAAAGTTTCATAGTACTGTGTCTTTTAAATTGTACTGTTATAGTCGCATGGTATTAATATGTTTTGTATTTAAATAATGAAGTTTTTTCTTTGAAGTGTTTTGCCTGATGAAGCCTTAGTAGGTGAAAGTATTTATGCTAGTGTTGTGATACTAATAAACCCTGTGTGTTTTTTGAGCGTCATGGTGGTGATTTTTACTTATTTTACTTGTTTTGGACATATAGGTTGATCCCATTTTCTTTTTTAGGGCTAGATGAGGGAGAGAAATTCTCATGTTCCATACTTTTCCCTCTGCTTCTCACCTTCACTGACATCTCTCACACACAATATAGATTGCAGCCAAACTTGCTCCTTTCCACTCCCACCTTCCAGGACTTGAACCTGATCTGTCACTGCTACTACCCCTCTATCCCTTCATTCTCTATTTTAACTTAACCTACCTTATTTCTTGTCCATCAGTGTAGTCCTACAGTCATGCTGAACCTTTGCTTAATTTTTGCTTCTTTAATCAGCTTTGTTTCGGCTGGAGTGCGGGGAGTGCCTTCTGTTTGGAGTCTGCATGTCCTTCCCGCAGTTGGATGGGCATTCGAAAGACATGCGTAAATGGGTGTGCATTCGTTGAAGGTTGAACGTCGAGCTGGCACCTCGGCGTTTGTGAAAATCTACTGCCAATCATTAGCAGACTGGAGTTCCGCTGTGGCTGCCCATAACTGGGAAAAGCCGAAAGACAAACAACAACAATCAGCTTTCTCTCCTTAACTTGCTCACTATGTATTATAGAACACTTCCTAATTTTGGAACCTCTTGCCTCTGCCTTTCCAACCTATTCACCCTTCATTCCAGTTGAGATTCCATTTCACTTGCCCCAGTATTTAAAACAGCCTCTACCTTGAGAAAACAGTTCTTTATTCAGATTATTATACCACAAGCCTAAAAGTGCATTTTGACTTAGATAATCCCTTCATAAATTACTTTATTTCTTCAGATAAAAGTTTCTAAGATCTGGCAGTATTCACACAACCCTGACTCTACCCCTAAAATAAATTATAGCACCATGCCAACTCTATCCATTAGTTATACACCACACAGCAACACCATCCATAGGTACAGTAACCTAAAAGTAGTTTCCTTCAATTCATGCAGTATAAATAATGCATAGCCTGTGCTGGAATCCTGGGTAATTAATAAAAATCCTCCCATCCTGGTCATTAAAGAAACATAGCTAAAGGATATCTTCTGTCCGTCCAACTCCATTCTAGGAAATTACAAAATCGTCAAAATCACTTGGTGAAGGGGTCATGCCTACCACCTGGATCTTATTAACCATTCCATATCAAGTCGAACAAAACAACTAACTGGAAACTGGCCAATATTCCCCTTGGTAATCATACTCAACTTGCCATTTCTGTTATTTACATTCCTCCTCCATTCTCCATTTTCTCCATTTACAGTGTCCTTTCAGAATTATTTCCTAGTAGATGCAGTAAAAATACTATCATCCTGGGGATGACTTCAGTGTTATGACCCTAAGCTCTGAGACAAAACAACTTAATAAAATGTGCTTATAATTCTTTCTCGAACTGGTAAAGCATATAATCAGACCTAATATGTGGATTGGTAAGCACATTGCCCTGGATCTCATAATATCAAACACAGTCCACCACTGTTCAAACATTTCTGTCTTGCTGAATTCTGTAAGTGATCACTACCCCATTATCTCTCTCTGCATGGTCATTTAAGGCTACAAAACCATCATCCCAAAGCATTACTGGTCATCCATTCCCAGAGCATAAATCATTCCTCCTTTGCTCCATCTTAGAATTCGCAAACTCATTTTGACCTTCTACTAATTTTCAAATGTCACTAAATAACCCTCCTTAAACTCCATTATACCCACTGACAGAATATGCGGCCATCTTCAACTTTAGGGAAATTTTTTATAAAAGAACAATGAACCTACTTAAAAAACTTTATTAATCATCTCATAAACATTTAGGGCTGCATCATATTTGTCTTAATAAAGCTGTGAATAATATTTATTGCTAAACCTTTACCTTTACATAAAGCTACAACCTGTCCCTTATTTCTGCAATTCTCCCTCCTGCTTTAAAACATTCATTCATTATCCCCCTACCTAAAGTATTTTCATGCAAAACTCATAAAGACTGGTGGTATATATCCACCTTGTGTTTACTCTCTAAAATCTTTGAAAACTTTCTCAAAAAATAAGTAATCAAGCATGGAACTAGCTATGGTCTCCCTGTTTTTTTAATTTCTCCAAGTCTTTTGGGTTTCTAATTTCATGATGAGAATGGACCCCATTCTTTAGTCAAAGTGTGAATCAAGTTCATGAAATTAGCATTGTTTCAATCTTTGATGTTAACCAGAAGTGCTCTTCGTAGCACCCGCAGTGTACCCAGTAATGAATTTTCGTGCAATTCATACGGAAAAATATGCATCGGTAACATAGCCAAGTATAATTATAAATTATTTTTTATAAGGACCATTGCTCCTACTACTATTGGAACTGTCTGGGTATCTTTCTTTCACATTGCCCTCATTTCTGCCTGCAAATCCTGGTATTTTATGACTTTGTCTCTCTCTGTACGTAAGACACTGTAGTCATTGGGTGTAGCAATTTCAATTATCTACTTTTTTATCTTATTGTCATGGACTACTATATGGTTTTCTTGCATCTGTTTTTTGAACTGTTGGTAATGGGTGATCCCATGTGATGTAAACTAAATAATTTTCTATAATGCTTTGTGGCTCATGTTTTTCAGCTAATTCAATATTATAACATTTGCGCAATCCCTAGTGCAACAGTTTTGCTACATTATTATGCCTTTCAGTATACAGTCCTTCTGCTATTAGTAATCAAAACCAGCAGCAAGATGTGTGACTGGTTCCAGTTCTGTTTTACAAAACCTACATTTGTCTGTTCTTCCACATGTTCAGGCAACTTTGTAAACCAATGTTCATAGGTTCATAAGTAGATACTAGGCTATCGGCCCTAGGGCCCATACAAGCCTAGCCAAAAAATGTACCCTGGCTTTCGCCACCCAAGAAAATTATTTTCCTATGCCCCTGTTGAGCAGAGCTACAGAAGTGATCCCCGGGGTGAATTTCCCATTTCCCATCCAATCATCAAGATTTTTCTTGAAGAGTGCTAATGAGGAACTCTGTTTGACATAGATAGGTAGTCTGTTCCAGAGTATGGGAAGTCTCTGGGACAGGAATCTATCCCTCCAGCATGTTCTGTTTATTGTGGTGACAAGGTTAAGGTCCCTAGAGCGTGTAGCTCAGTGGGATTGGGATTTCTTTAAGTGGAGCATGTCCAACAGCTTTGGGTTTGACATAGCTTTGTATGTTAGGCAGAGATCGCTCCTGAGTAGGCGATATGCAATGGAGTAAAGCTGTAGTTTTTTGAGACGGTCTGCATAGGGCATCTGTTTGAGGCCAGTAATCCTCTTTGTGAGGTATTTCTGTGGTCTTTCCAGTTGTTGTAGATGTCTTGTGAGGTACATACCAAAAGGGGCGTTGTACTCTATAATGGGTCTAATGAGTGATGAGTAGAGGGGAACAATGACCTCTTTTTTTCTGGATGAGAATCCTTTTGTGATGAGATGAGCCACGTAGAAGGATTTCCTGACCACTGTGGCGATGTGATTATCAAAGGAGAGACTACTGTCCACCTGTGTCCCAAGGTCTCTTATCACATTTTCGGCATTAAGTAGACTACCAGCTATGTGGTAGTTCATGGGTACAGAGTTTTTACCAAAGGGATGACAATACACTTTTGGCATTGAGCTTCAGGCCATGGCTTTGACACCAGGTATCTGTCTCAGTGAGGCCCTTTTGTAGTTTGTCCACATCGTTAGGAGTTTTGATTATGGCTCCTAGTTTTCAGTCATCTGCAAACTTTGTTAGCCAAAGACCTTCTGTGTTGGCCTGCACTTCAGAGAAGTAGATACCAAACAGGAGAGGACCCAGGACTGAACCCTGTGGTACTCCACTTGTCACTGGTCTGATGTCGGATTTGGAATCCGCTACTTTCACAGTGTGGGTTCTGTCCATGAGCCAGTTGGCAACCCATCTTGTGACACAGGGATTTATACCTAGTTTAGTGAGCTTATCTATAATTCCAGAGTGGGGGATGGTGTTGAAAGCCTTGGCGAGATTAGATAAGCTGTGTGAACCATTTTACCCTCATCCATGGCTTTGGTGACTGCTTCAAAGAAGTCAGTCAGGTTTAGGAGACATGATCTGCCTTTTATAAATGTATGAGTTCCACGATGATGCGTTCCATGGCCTTGCAGACCAGGCTTGTCAGGCTAATGGGGCGGTAGTTCCCGGGGTCCGTGTATGTACTCCGGTGTCTTGGGCCACCAGTGTTAACCTTTCGTCTTTTGATTTAAATCACCTCTCCTTAACTATTCCTGCATTCGATCCTGATGAATATGAGGTTGTTTCAAGAGTTTTCTATACTTGCATCTATAAGCGTTTTCCACAATTCCTGCCTTCTCATCTGAGTCTTCACCTTATACTGTTTCTTCTTTTTTTATTTTTTGGCATATTCATTTGCGGCTTGATTTTTATGTATTTCTAGTTTGGTTTCCATTCCTCCTTGATACTGGTATGCTTCTGGTAAACTAACCAGTGAAGTCATCTTAGACTTATTCTCTTCATGTTTTAAAACTTTCACTATGATTAGGTTTTGTGAGGTCAGCAGATATGTATGCAGTCCTACGATTGCAGATCTATACATTTAATCAATTTTGAGGAGGCCCATACCTCCTTCAGAATGAGGAATATATAATTTTGGTATACACTGATTTTTATAAATCATTTGATAAGCATGAAGTATCCTCCTTGTTTTCCTGATCAACAGATCCAACACCTTTTGCGGCCAGTCAATCACTCCCAATCTGTAAGTTAGGACAGGAAGAGCAAATTGGTTTATAGCTTGGACTTTGTTCCTAGATGTCAACTCTGTTCTCAGTATTAATTTTAGTCTTCTAAAATATTCTTTACTAAGTTTTATTCGCATTTGTTCATGGTTTATTGATTCTTCATCAGTTCCCAAATATTTATACACTGTCTGTTGCTCAAGTTCTTTTATTTCAGCTTCCTGTCCCAAACTGATGATCTGATGTTGTTTGTTCAGTGTTCATTAAATCTGTGGGTCTCAGTTTCAACTTCAGAACCAACTGTTAGCAGTCTAAAGCTTCTGAACTAGAGATCTTTCCAGATACCTCAGATCTCATTTTCCAGATATCAGCGAAGCATGTCCATTTAGAGCTCCTTGTGGGTTCCTTTTCAATGTTTTTTCATGGATATGCAAGTTGGCCTTTGGCTTGTTCTTTCTCTTCTACCCTTCTAGCTTTCTGTATTTGTTAAAAAAGATCCTCTATTTTAGTCTACTCTTATCTGCTGCATTTTCTGCGTTGCACCCTTCTTTCCTTCTTCCTTTCCTTTCCCTTCTGCTGTGTTGGAGAAATCTGCAGAAGGTTCGATGCACCAAAGCACAGAAAACGGATGTGCAAACACAAAATTTAATGCTCAAATGAAGTTTAAAAACAGTCACTCCAGATCCAGTTAGTAGGGTACTTCAACCCCCAACACGAAGTCACAAACAAGTAAAAATAATATTGACCATAAAGGTTAAAAGTACACAATTCCAACCCTGGATAACGAGGCAGCCAAACAGAAACTAAAATCCAGTATGTAAAGCGCTTTTTGTTCGTGTTATACCCGAACTTCTTCAGACAACCTTCTCATACAGTTAATTAAATTTAAATAGTTAAAGCAGTAGTTTCTTTCGTTCCTGTCCAATCAGGAAAAGGCTCAAATCAATTCATTTTCTAACAATTACTTTAAAATTAAAGGAACAATTAACTAAAGTAAACCAATAGAAACATAAAATTACATTGTGTTGAGTTACATACTGTATGCTCAAATGTTCAGTATCACATATTCTAAGTGGCTAGTACCCTAATGCTTAGTTGTTGAATGAAAAGGTTTAGGTTGTACCAAAGGTGTTATAAAAGACCAGTATAAAGTAACACTACCTCTATCCCTCATAGTAGTTGTAGTTGTGTCATCCACACAATTACCACAAAGAATGGTATGTGAAATGAAATCAAGTGGACCAAATGCATCAAAAAGTGTCTTCCCCCTTAGAAGATAGTAGGTAAATAGTTTCACCTATTATTTTAACTAAATAGTTTAACGTAACAGTTTTTACATTAACAGTTAAAGAACTAACCCTCATCCTTGACATTCAGAAAAAAAGCCAAAATGTGTCACCTGGTGTTACTATTAAACACCAATGTTTGTGTTACATGTACTATGTTACCTGTATAAACTTCTTTGTTTTAAAATACATGAAATACTACAAGATTCATTTAGCCCAGGTTCTACACATGCATTTAGTCTGAGTTGCCAGTTAAGTTCGTTTTTCTCTAAAAGTAGCTTCAATAAACTGTCGTTGACCCCGCACCTACTATCTTTACTCTGCTTAACCTGTGATATCATTCTAAATTTAAAATAATGACCTTCTTTTTGTTCACAATGGTGGGCTAGTGCATTATTAGGGTTCTTCTTGCTAATAGCATAGATATGTTCATAAATCCAGTCCTTCAATCTACGGTCGGTCTTACCCACATAGAACGCCTGGCAAACCTGGCGTTCTGCAAGGTAAACCACACTTCTTGTATCACAATTGTAGGTTCGCTTGATGTAAAATATCTCATCCCTAATCTTAAACTTGTTACTACACTCAATGTGTGTACATTGTTTACAGTGACCGCATTTGTGAGTACCCCCACCACCTTCCCTTTTCCTTCCATCCTGATTCATTTCAAGTATTTGTTTCAAATTAAATCCTCTTCTAAAACTAATGCAAGGGTACTCACCTATTTGATCAAAAATCTCCCTGTTTAAAGACAAATAAAAACAACATTTTCTAACCACCTTCTGTATATCCATAGCTACAGGAGTGTATGTAAAGGTAAAAGCTAATTGGTACTTGCTCTTAGTTTTACCTTCTTTCACAATCAACTCTCCCATTCCAGGGCCATTGCTCTCTACCTTACTCACTCTATGGTCACTAGAATTTAGTCCAGTGTATCCAGAACCTTCAATATTTAGGGTACGATGACCAAGGATCGGTTTATATACTCCTGTTACCCTTTTCTTAGTTGCCTCTTCAAAAATACAATTCAAGAACTTACTTGGGTAACCTCTGTGTAAAAACATGTTAAACAAAAGCTTACTTTCTTTCTCAAACTCTTCCTCAGTTGTCACCATCCTGGTGACTCTCACCAGTTGGCCCTTAACTACCGATTTTTTCTGGTGCATTGTTCACTAGTAAAGTGTAAGAAAGAGTTTGAGAAAGTACTTTTCCTATAAATACCAGCAGTATAACTCTTGTTAACCATGTCCTTACTCAAGTCGATGTCTAAAAAGTTTATCCTGTTCACCTGGTAATTTTTGGTGAATCTAAGAAAAGAGGTTGTTTGGTTGAAGTAGTCAACCAATTCGTCAGCCACCTGTTGGTCGCCTTCCAATATCATAAAGATGTCATCCAAAAATCTCTTATAAACTTTCACCACTTTAAAGTGAGGGTTATTAAAAATAAACTTAGTTTCCCAAGATGCCATGACGGGGTTGGCAAAACTTGCCCCCACCGGTGTACCCATGGCTACCCCAATCTTTTGTAAGTAAAGTTTATTGTTAAATTGGAGGTAGTTGTTCTGTAAGGTAATGTCTAATAATTGTTCAACCAATAAGGTCTCTCCATCTGAAGCCCCCTTTGCTCTCATGTGGTCTACTACCCATTCAACTCCAATATTGTGTGGTATACTTGAGTACAGGTCACAAACGTCAACCGTGAGAAAATTGTGTTCCTCTTGGAACTGTACTACGTTAATTTCCTCTAAAAAGGACCACGAGTCCTTGCAAATTTGACTCTCACCCACAATGTATTTCTTCAAGATCGTATCAGCTAGTTTCGCACAAGGGTAGGTGATGGATTGTCTACCATCAACCAATGCCCTAAATGAGGGGTCTGCCACACTTTTGTGGATCTTGGGTATACCAAACAGTTGGGGTATTCTAGGGGCTAATAAAGTAAGGTAATGGGCCATTTGGCTATCAATAAGCCCGTCAATATAAAGGTCATTTAGAAACAACCTAATTCTATTGTATGCCCCATTCATTTGGTTAATACTTACTGCTTCGTAAGTATCTTGTTCTAAAAGTGATGACATCATCTTAATATAGTGGTCCCTATACATAACCACCAAGCCCCCTCCTTTATCTGGTTTCATAGATCTAATGGGCAATTTACAAAATGATGTCAAAAGCTGTCTTTCTTGTACTGTGATGTTAGTCGCCATTGTATGCCTATTAAAATCACAAACCACTGACCTCAACTCGTTTTCACATAGGTGTTCAAATAACCCAATAATAAGGTGTACCGGTGGATTATAGGTACTAGCCACTCTTAGTTCATTGTTACTATAAGATGAGTTACCTAATAACACTGTCAAATTCAATTTACGAATAAACAGTTTGAAGTCAATGAGCAATTCTGCTAAATTACATCTACCAGTCGGGATAAAAGTAAAACCTTTTGCTAGTAATTCTACCAACTCGAGTTCAAGAGTGAAGTCAGTGTAGTTAAAAATCGTAAAGTCACCCTCTTTATTTAACACCAGTTTATACGGAGTCAATTCTAGTTCACGTTGCTCCTTGTGTTGTACCTCTTTTGTGGTTGGTATTGGGGATTCGGGGTCCAGTTGCTCACTGGCATCCCCCTCCCCTTGTAGTTTTTTGACTGTTGCTGTTGTTGGTAGTAACCGTTTTGGTCGTCCCGGTTGTTCTGGTTAAAATTACGGGTATACTTGGGTCGTACACTTGAATAGTTAATATTCTCACTAGGGGTCTCCATTACCCCTAAGGGCATGTCCTGGTTAATAAAGTTGGTACTGTTAATTCCCTCTGGGTTTATTACTGAGTTGTTCCTCCCATTTGTTCCACTGTCCACTGCTTCCCCTTCCCCAACTGGTTGGTTATATCGCCCTTGAGTTACTCTCCTCACATTGTACTGAGATTGACATTGAGAAGCAGGTGGTTTTCGGTAGGCGTATCCATCCCTCTGAAGTTTACTGACCTTCACGGTTCTCAATTTCTCCAGTTGGTGAGCAATGGTGACAAAAGACCTATTATAGTCATATTGGTATTGGGGAAACAAAGTGTCTGATTTAATAACCCCCTCCAGTGCCGTTGTTTCTTCAATTAATTCGTTAATCGAGACGTGGTAGTGCTTTACCATCACAGTTAAAAGTTCCAAGCCTTGTTTGTTGAAGAAGTCAACAAGTTCCTTATGAAACTGGGAACCCTTCATTAAACCAGTTGGGTAAATACAATGCCTAAACCCCTTAGGAACCACCTTCTCCTTAATACATTTGTTGAGATAGTTAACTTCTAACTGTAACTTTTTGATTTTAAACAGTTTAGAGTCAAATTACTTAAGTTTGTTAACCAACCACTCTTCACTTTGACTGTTGTTCTCAACGCTTTCATTAGGCTGGTGTTTGTCTAAAGTTAATTCATTATTAAGCCAAAGAGAAATTTGGTTTGTGTAAGAATGGATGATTCTACTCTCAGCAACAGTGCTGAGAAGGGTAATCTTACCCAGCTACTGGAGTTAATGAACCAACGATTAGACAAGCTGACGGCCAAAGTGGAGACCAGAGGCACCAGTTAGAACAACCAACTAACAGCTACAAGAGAGTTACAGGTTTGCCCTAACTTTGATATTTTAATAATGAATTAACTTTAGAACACCAACCTAATGAAGCGTTTGAGAACAACAGTCAAAGTGAAGAGTGGTTGGTTGACAAACTTAAGCAATTTGACTCTAAACTGTTTAAAATCAAAAGTTACAGTTAGAAGTTAACTATCTCAACAAATGTATTAAGGAGAAGGTGGTAACTGGTTTAATGGAGGGTTCAGTTTTTCATAAGGACTTGGTGACTTGTTCAACACAACAGGCTTGAACTTTTAACTGTGATGAACTACACTGACTTCACTCTTTGAACCGAGTTGGTAGAAATTGGCAAAAAATTTTTTTTTTTTATTCCCGACTAGTAGATGTTTAGCAGAATTGCTCATTGACTTCAAAACTGTTTATTAAAATTGAATTATTTGACAGTGTTATTAGGGTAACTCATCTATAAGTAATGAACTAAGAGTGGCTAGTACTATACTCCACCGTACACCCCTATTATTGGGTTATTTGAACACCTATGTCAGTGGTTTTGATTTTAAATAGGCATACAATGGACTAACACATCACAGTACAAGAAAGACAGCTTTTGACATCATTTTGTAAATTGCCTATTAGATCTATGAAACCAGATAAAGGAGGGGCTTGGTGGGTATGTATAGGGAACACTATATTAAGAAGATGTCATCACTTTTAGAACAAGATATTATTGATAGCCAAATGGCCCATTACTTTACTTATTAGCCCCTAGAATACCCCAACTGTTCACAATATTGGTTGAATGGGTAGTAGACCACATGAGAGCAGTTGAAGGGGTAGGGGGCCTAGATGGAGAGACTCATTTGGTTGAACAAATTATAGGCATTACCTTTAAAGAACAACTACTTCAGAGAGACCTTATTATTGGTTGAAATATTTAGGCATTACCTAAAAGAACACTACCTCCAATTTAACAATAAACTTAAACTAAGTTTATTTTTAATAACTCACTTTTAAAGTGGTGAGTTTATATAGAGATTTTTGAATGACATCTTTATGATATTAGAAGGCGACAAACCACAGTTCAGAATCGACATATATCAATCTCAACACAAACAGTAACAGCCAATACGGATATATCATGCAGAAATTCAATATCATGGCGTCCAGCACCATAACTCCACCAGGGAATGTGGGTGAAATATATACCAGGGTGAGGTCACAGAAAGGAAAGGATGTCCTCATTATAGAGGTGCTGCAAGTGGAAGAGAGATATGAAGTGCAAGAAGAACTGCTAAAGGTACACATGCATGCAGGGGACCCAACCCCGCCGAGAGGTATTGTATGTGTGCAGGTCTGAAGGGATGCACCATGTTTAGTTGTTGAGGATGTGCTAGCAAGCACATCACTAGTCATCTACCTAATAGAAGGGCTTTGCTGCAACAGGTGGGGAAGGGCAGCAGACATATCCAGAATAGACATGTCACATTACAAGGCGTGAATGCTTTATATATAAGCGTAGCAGTGACCTTACTGGGGAACAGGTTGTGTTGGTGTTCACAACAGTCAATAATTTGCATGATCTTAGTACTGCAACTATTTGGTTGATGGGGGGGACATTTTCTACAAGGGGAGATATGCAGGCAGTTGTATAGCATTCATGGTTTGATATGCTGTGGCTGGTACAGTAAGTCCGCTACTGTACTGTCTCATGACTAACATACAATGCCATGTGGGATGCTATTTTCCAGTTATTAGAGCAGTGTGACTTACAAATTGATCTCAGGTATGTACTGTGTGACTTTATAGCAATGAATTTCAATGGGGTGAAATCAAGGGGTGCCTTTTCCATTTTAGCTGTAATATATGGCGGAAAGTCCAGCAGCTGGGACTTACTATAACACCAACCTGCATTTCCAGCTGAGTGTGAAGTGTTTGATAGCCAGAGGATGATGTGGTAAGGGCATTTAGTGAACTTAAGGGCAGGTTCCCAGCAGAGGGTCAGGACCTTGTAAAATACTTTGGGGACTGCTATGTGTTGGGAGGAAAAGAAGATTTACCACTAGGTCTGCCTGTGTCGCTAGGTTTCCACCTTTATTCCCAATTAGCTTTTGGAATGTGTTTGACCTGAATACCATGTGTCTGCCATGTAAGCAAAACTCTGTAAGTGTTTGTTGGGGCAAAGGCAACAGATTTAGGACTGCTTATGCATACATTGGCCAGAGAACAGGATAGGGTGGATGAACTTAGAAGCCGGCTAAGTGCTGGTAGTCCGCCACACCCTAAAGGCATGAGGTTTTGGCACGCCAGCAACAATTTGAACACATCTACAGAGGAATTCCTGCTTGCAATCGGACGTTTACTTCAGTGATGCCCTGTGCATGTGTACTACTTATGGAGATTTGTGTTATGTATACTGTGAGGTGGTGTGTACACGGGTTTAAAGGAAATCTATGCTTTATGTGGTGTTATGCACATGGTGGAGGGTGTTAACTACGGGAAATGAGATTGTAGCATGCTGACAGAACTGTCGGGTTTTTCTAATTTCGGAATACTGAGATTCGGTATTTCAGTATTTCGAAATTTAGAAGTGAAACCACTTTTTAGACATCGACTTGAGTAAAGACATGGTTAACAAGAGTTATACTGCTGGTATTTATAGGAAAAGTACTTTCTCAAACTCTTTCTTACACTTTACTAGTGAACATCCAATGCACCAGAAAAAATCGGTAGTTAAGGGCCAACTGGTGAGAGTCACCAGGATGGTGACAACTGAGGAAGAGTTTGAGAAAGAAAGTAAGCTTTTGTTTAACATGTTTTTACACAGAGGTTACCCAAGTAAGTTCTTGAATTGTATTTTTAAAGAGGTAACTAAGAAAAGGGTAACAGGAGTATATAAACCTATCCTTGGTCATCGTACCCTAAATATTGAAGGTTCTGGATACACTGGACTAAATTCTAGTGACCATAGAGTGAGTAAGGTAGAAAGCAATGGCCCTGGAATGGGAGAGTTGATTGTGAAAGAAGGTAAAACTAAGAGCAAGTACCAGTTAGCTTTTACCTTTACATACACTCCTGTGGCTATGGATATAGAGAAGGTGGTTAGAAAATGTTGGTTTTACTTGTCTTTAAACAAGGAGATTTTTGATCAAATAGGTGAGTACCCTTGCATTAGTTTTAGAAGAGGATTTAATTTGAAACAAATACTTGAAATGAATCAGGATGGAAGGAAAAGGGAAGGTGGTGGGGGTACTCACAAATGCGGTCACTGTAAACAATGTACACACATTGAGTGTAGTAACAAGTTTAAGATTAGGGATGAGATATTTTACATCAAGCGAACCTACAATTGTGATACAAGAAGTTTGGTTTACCTTGCAGAATGACAGGTTTGCCAGGCGGTCTATGTGGGTAAGACCGACCGTAGATTGAAGGACTGGATTTATGAACATATCTATGCTATTAGCAAGAAGAACCTTAATAATGCACTAGCCCACCACTGTGAACAAAAAGAAGGTCATTATTTTAAATTTAGAATTATATCACAGGTTAAGCAGAGTAAGGATAGTAGGTGCGGGGTCAACGACAGTTTATTGAAGCTACTTTTGGAGAAAAATGAACTTAACTGGCAACTCAGACTAAATGCATGTGTAGAACCTGGGCTAAATGAATCTTGTAGTATTTCATGTATTTTAAAACAAAGAAGTTTATACAGGTAACATAGTACATGTAACACAAACATTGGTGTTTAATAGTAACACCAGGTGACACTTTTTGGCTTTTTTTCTGAATGTCAAGGATGAGGGTTAGTTCTTTAACTGTTAATGTAAAAATTGTTATGTTAAACTATTTAGTTAAAATAATAGGTGAAACTATTTACCTACTATCTTCTAAGGGGGAAGACACTTTTTGATGCATTTGGTCCACTTGATTTCATTTCACATACCATTCTTTGTGGTAATTGTGTGGATGACACAACTACAACTACTATGAGGGATAGAGGTAGTGTTACTTTATACTGGTCTTTTATAACACCTTTGGTACAACCTAAACCTTTTCATTCAACAACTAAGCATTAGGGTACTAGCCACTTAGAATATGTGATACTGAACATTTGAGCATACAGTATTTAACTCAACACAATATAATTTTATGTTTCTATCGGTTTACTTTAGTTAATTGTTCCTTTAATTTTAAAGTAATTGTTAGAAAATGAATTGATCTGAGCCTTTTTCTGATTGGACAGGAACGAAAGAAACTACTGCTTTAACTATTTAAATTTATTTAACTGTATGAGAAGGTTGTCTGAAGAAGTTCGGGTATAACCCGAACAAAAAGCACTTTACATACTGGATTTTAGTTTCTGTTTGGCTGCCTCGTTGTCCAGGGTTGGAATTGTGTACTTTTAACTTTTATGGTCAATATTATTTTTACTTGTTTGTGACTTTGTGTTGGGGGTTGAAATACCCTACTAACTGGATCTGGAGTGACTGTTTTTAAACTTCATTTGAGCATTAAATTTTGTGTTTGCACATCCGTTTTCTGTGCTTTGGTGCATCGAAACTTCTGAAGTTTGTGAATGTTTATTGGTGTTTGCGTGTTGGAGAAATCTGACAAACCTGTTGGTTTTAAAAAAATGCACTTCCTGTGGGCACAAGATCCCTGTATCCAATGCCCACAGGGAGTACATTTATTGTATGGGGCCTGCACACCTTGAGGTGGCGTGCTTTGTCTGCAAGGCTTTCATACCCTAGACCATTGCAGATAGAAGGAATACGCTGGTCCTCAGAGGGCTTATTCCACTTCCTTCTCCAGCTATCCCTTCTGTCTCAGGTGCTCAAACCCCCGCCAAGAAATCCAAGGAGACCAGGGACCCTAAGAAACGGTCCCCGGACCCCTCTGCTTTAGTTCTATCGGAACCTCCCAACAAAGGCCCAAGAACCTCAGAGCAAAGCCTTTCAGCTCCAGTCTCTACACCGACCCCTCCATTCCATGCCCCTGTTATCTTGTCAGGGCTGGAACCTTTGGTGCAGAGTACATCCCTTTGGGATGTCTGTCCCAGACCTCATTCCAGCCTTCCTCTCTTTCCTGTTCCATCAGGTCCTCTCAGAGCCTGTCAGAGAATGAGGTGGACAGATTGATGAGGAAATTTCTCTGTACGCAGATTCAGATGGAGGTGGGGGTCATTCCAGCTCTGTCCCCTGTGGGATCTGGGAGCATAGCTTCCCCTTCCAAAATAGTATCTCCTTCTCTGATCTGGCCTGCTGCTTCAGAGCTCCTGGATTCGTCAGTTCCATGGGCCTGTTTGTCTGCTCCTGTAGTCATTTTAAATTCAAGCCAGAATGCTTCTTTGACTCACTCGGTGCCCATCGCATCTCAGAGCCAAAGCCTCAATGTCGATTCTGGGGGGATGACTTTGACTCCAAAGTTGTTGGAGCTGTTACTTCCCCCTGGTGCCTCGGCATTTGACAGCTAAACTACTACCCCTTTGGAGCGGAGGGCTCCTGGTGACCAGGGATGGTATGTTCCTGATCCTTCAGGATAGGGGAGGCTTCCTCGGGACTCCAGGAGTCCCTCAGCCATTGAGGTGATGGAGAAGGGTCCTCTCCACTCCTAGGAGATTCCCGGCTTCTACAGTAATCATTGGATCCAACCCTTCCCCATCTGAGCTCTGAGTCGGAGACCTCACTTCTGCCACCGGGGCAGCTATCCCCCTAAGGGCCCCCAGTCTCTTCCACTTGTGGAAGCCCGGATTTCTTCTCACACCTTCCTGGAACACCCCATTGAGGAGTCTCCTCAGAAGAAAAGGTGCAAAGGGAGACACCTAGATTCCCCAGAGGAATCTCTCATGACTGACACTGACTTAGATGAAAGGGAGGGGGGTCCCCTAGATTTCCACCTGACATCTGCTTTGGAGACATTTTGGAAATCCTTCATCAGAGAGGTAGCTGGTCATCCCCAAATCCCACCCCTGATGAGTCAGTGTTCCTGGAGGCCTTTGGGACCGGTCCATCTACATCCTGGGTGTCCCCCATGCAAGCCCCCTAGTGGACCTGGTGTCTGCAAAGGCATGGAAGAACCAGATGCTGCAGAGCCGATACCTAAAAGAGCTGACAAAATTCTTAGTGCCCCTCAGGATAGGCCCCACTAGACGAAGGGCATTCCAGTAGATGCCATGGTGGTTGTGGAGGCCATCAAGAAAGAGCTTGCCCAGGAAAGCTGTAATGCCCATCCCCCTAACAGGGAGTTTAGGGCTTTGGACAGATTTGGAAAAAGGGTCTACACTGCTTCCACATTTGCCCTCAGAGTGTTGAACTATCTTTCCTACTTTATGAGGCTATAGAGCGACTTGCTTAAGGAACTCTCTAGCTCCGGCCCTGAGTCCATGACAGCAGAGGAACAGAACTCCTTCCACTCCTGTATGGCCTCTCTGCAGTCCATTTTCGATGTGTCCATGATGCTCATCTCTCACGCATTTGAGGGTACCTCCAGGGTGGCTGGTTTGGCATTGCCATCCAGCATCATGCCTGGATGTGGCTGTGTGACTTTTCAGAACCCTTTAAGGTGTCATTCGTCGATGCCCCCTTTGACAGTTCCTCCCTCTTTGGACCGACATTATGAGAGACACACACACTCACAGTGAGAAAGATGGAAAGACCCTCTCTGCTGTTAGAATCTGCTTCTCTACCCCGCAAAGGTCCTTTTCCAGGAATCATAGTGGCGGAAAGAAGTTGTGGTTCAGAAAGCCCCAGGGTCCTTTCCAGGATGCCCAGGGAAATTTTTTTCCCCCAGGGGCAGGGGGGACATAATTTGAGTGGTAGACACTGCCCACATGGCAGAGGAGGTCTGCTAAATCAGGGCTCTCAAGATTCTCCTTCAGAAAAATCCTTGCAGCATCACTGAAGTGTTGCCCGACTGTCCATCTCTGGAGGCAGTCGGGGGGGGGGTATTCCTTGCACCTAAAAGCCTGGATAGCCATCACGAATGACTGATGGGTGCAAGGAATTATATCCAGAGGTTGCTCAATTCCCTTTTTAAACCTCCCCAAGCCAAAACAACACCTCTCCAGTGTACCACCTAATCAGAGGGAGGAGGCATCTTTGCAAATCGCAAAGTTGCTTCAAAAAAACCTCATCCAGGAGGTCCCTCCAGACCAGAGCCAATCAGGAAATGACTTCCAGTTCGTCTTAATTCCAAAGAAAACTGGGGACGTCAGGCCCATACTGGACCTAACTTACCTGAACAAATCGGTGAAACACACGAAGTTATGGATGGTCACGGTTCAGTCCATCCTTCCCTTTCTACAGAAGGGCAACTGAATGTGCTCGATAGACCTGAAGAATGTGTACTATCATGTCAAAATGAACAACCACTACAGACGGACCTCCATTTCAGACAGGGAGCCAGTGACTACCAATTTCATGGGCTTCCATTTCGTCTCACCACAGTCCCTAGGGTGTTCACTAAATGTATGACAGTAGTTCCAGCTCACTTCAGACTGCAGGGATTTCACGTTTTTCCTTGTCTGGATGACTGGCACCTTGTTGCACCAGCCAGGTATCTACTGATCCAAACCAGGGACTTTCTCTTGCAATTGACTCCAACCTTATGGATCACTATAAATCTTCAGAAGTCACAATTACAACCGGAAGAAATGATAGATTTTATAGGAGCCTGTTTGGGTGCACACAAAACCCTGGCTTATCTTCCACCACACAGGATTCTTTCACTAAGGACGCATCTCAGACAAATGCTAGCTGCTCCAATTCCTCCAGCAAATCTTGTCCACAGGGCTTTGAGCTTTGTGACTGCAACAATAACATTACTACTGACAGCTCGCTTACACATGAGAGTTCATCAGTGGATGTTGTCAGTTCAGTGGTCCCTTCTGCAACAACCCCTGAATCATCCTATAAAGACTGTCTCAGGTATGCAGAAATTCTCTATTGTGGTAGTTTCATGATCCAGAAGTCCTACAAGATTGATCATTCATTCTTCCCACTCCCATTGCCATGCTGACCACAGACTCCTCCCAGCTTGGGCTGGGGAGCATTACCTGGGATGGACAGTTCAAGGCACATGGACTTCCCAGGAGTGCAACCTGCATATCAACATCCTAGAGATGAGGGCAGTGCTTCTAGCGAAACATTTCACTCCCTTCTCCCTCTAGGGACAATTGTGATTCAAACATGTCTGTTGTGTGATACATCAACAAACAAGGTAGAACCAGGTATTACCCCCTGTGTCGAGAAGCAATGAGAGTGTGGTAATGGGCTCTCTCTACCAACCACTTTCTAACTGCAACACACATTCCAGGGGACAACATGCTGGCAGACAGGCTCAGCAGAGTTTTATTGATGCCTCACAAGTGATCTCTGAATCAGTTAGTGGCAAACAGAATTTTCCTCAAATGGAGTCAACCTTGCTGTGACCTCTTTGCCTCTCCCCTCAACAACAAATGCAGTGGGTACTTTTCCTTGATCCCTCCACACGGTCGGACACCAAGAGATGCTCTAGTCCATGCTTGGCCCCCAGGTCTACTTTATGCATTCCCACCTGTTCCTCTGATCCCCACATTTCTTCAGAAAGCATGCAGGTTGAAGAGAAAAGTGATCCTCATTGCTCCCTTTTTAGCCTCGACAAGTATGGTTCACCTTCATGTGGTCTTATCTGATTTGTCCACCATGTATCCTGAAACCCTTTCCAGATCTTCTCTCTCACCCCTCAGGGCAACTCCATCCGGATCTGCACAACTTAAAATTAACAGCATGGTTTCCTCATTTCCAGTAATGGCTAGACACTCCAGGCTTTCTACCCCAGTTCAGAGGATTTTGATTTCCTCCCATATGACCTCTACCAGGAAGATTTATAAACGTAACTCTCTCACTCCAGTGGAGCTCAGGAAGTTTACAGTGTAACTTCCAATGGGCGAAGCCTAAGCCTTTCACAGAATCAATTTATGTCCTTGCATTTCAAACAGATGTTCATATCCCTGTAACAATAAGGATTTTAAAGAAGTTTAAATGGCAAACTCTTCAGCACAAACTATTTTTATAGTGGTAGTATTCTTAGGTTCTAGGTGTTAAATTGAATTTTGTACATCACAGTAAACGCAGTAACTATTACATTTGTAATATTTTGTAAACAACATACAATATCGCAGCAACCACTGTCAGCAGTATTTTATTCATCTAGCTGACAGCTTTCATATGAGGCTAAGTGGTTCTGTCTGTGTTACCTGGTTAAGATATTTAAAAACTGAAAATTATATCCATATAAATTAATATCATAAAAACAACAGTAAATGTCTGTTTACCTACACTAGACAGACATCAGATGTTAATGCAGTTGATTTTGCTATTGTGTAAGCTTTAAGATGAAATTTTTTAAAGTTTTGAACATAGCATGGTTTTCGAATTATTGATGCAAATATGAACAAGCAGTATTTGACACCTAGATGTGTCAGTAGGCGTTAACTGCAGATGCACCTGGAGGTGTCACTCGGATGTAATGAGGTAAGTGGAAAGGTTTTCCATTTGGGCCCAACAGCATCACACTGAAATGCTCACAGCATCCATTTCAGCAGTTTTGGACTTCTGGGGCCAGTTTTTCTACTGTCATTCTTCAGTTAGCAGCCATTTCTAATTTCCATATTGGAGAAAATGCTGGATCCTTAGCTTCTGTTAGGCTTTGCAAAGTTTTTCTCGGAGGTACATTTCTTCTTCGTCCCCATCAAAGATCCTACACACTTTTATTTTGCATTACAAACTTGATGTTATCTCCAGGAATAGGGCTGCTTTTGGCTCTGTAGTACTCTGGAATATCTTTCCATGTGGCCACCCATATCTGTGTAGCTGGGGACTCTGTCCCACAGGTTTGATGAAGACTGCTGAAGACTGAACAGACATCAGACAAAGAAGTTATGTACTCACCATAACCTTCCATCTGTGTTGTCTGCTTCAGTCTTCATCAACCTTCCCTCCCCACTTCCCCTGATGGATAGTGCTAGGAACAGTCATCCCTGTTTTGAGCTACTGAGCATCTTTTAAGCTGTCTTGTTAAAATGTGTAATTTCTATGCTGGGAAAATTGGCAGCAAACGCAATCTGAGGTATCTGGAAGGAGTATGGGTAGGGTGGGAGGAACTCTAGTTCAGAAGCTTTAGCTTGCTAATGTCCGAGTCTGTTCCGAGATCAGAACCGACACCAATAGGTTTGTTGAAGACTGAAGTAGACAACACAGATGGAGCATTATGATGAGTAAGTGACTTCTTTTTTTCTTACATTTATCAAGATTAAATGACATTCTTGTATCATTTGAAAAAGTTTTGACTACTTGCAGTTGTGCTTTCAGTTCCTCATCTGATGAACTATACCATTTTAAATCATCCACAAAAGAAGATGAGGAGTCTTTACACATTGTTGCTTTCTGGGAGTCAAGTTATAGCCATGACCTAATTTAAGTAGACAGCTTAATTGGTTAAGGCAAGACAAAAGAGTAGTGGTGACAGAGTCACCCTGGAATATCCCCCCTTTGAATTGTTATCCCTGGAATAATAATTGGTCCTTTAACATGGCTGCATAACTGCAAAGTGATTTTCCACTGTTTCATGGTTGCTGTAATGTAACCAATCAGTGTAAAGTGTATCTTGTACATTTTTAAGCACTGTTTTATCCATGAATGTGGGATACTGTCACATACGTTTTTGTAGTCTATCCATGCCATATTTAGATTCTTCCACTTTTTACAGTTCTCCATTATGACTTTAACAACAAATGATCCTTTGTTCCATATGACTTTCTTTTGTTACCAATTTGTTCTATTGTCACAATTGAGTTTTCTTCTAAATGACTATAAACTGTGTTGGCATCAGTTTCAATGTATAATTTATATATCATTGGAAGGCAAGTTTTGATCTATAGTTTTTAGGATAGCTTGCAGGTTCACTCTAAGTAGGAATATTGTTTTTTATGTTGTTAACCAGGTTGGCATCTATTCGGGATGCGCATATAAATAGTTCTTCGTCATGGCTAAGTCTTCATTTAAAGATATTAGTACTTCTTGCCAGAAGTTAGGTACTGCATCTGGATCTGGGCATTTCCAGTTAGGAGCTTTTCTTAACTTTGTTTCAATCTGTCTGGCAGTTGTTTCATCCCATTTCATATCCCATACATTTGAACTTCTTATTCTTTTTTTACTGCTACTATCCATTTAGCATCTATGATATGTTCCACAGGATCTTCATAGATATTTCTCCAAAATGTATATTTTTCTTCTTATTTTGGTGGTGTTTCAATTTCTTTTGCCTTGTTTCCTAATTCTCTATGAAACTGTTTTGGGTCATCAGTAAGTTGCTTATTTTATACTTTTCTGTTATATTTATTTTCATATCATCTAAGTTTTTCTGCCAGTGCTGATATTTTTAGTTTATTATTTGAGACAGTGCAAAATAAATCCTGATCTGTTCGGATACTGCCCATTGCTTTTATCACATGTATCTTTTTGAGTATGTTTTGTTGATTCCTTCCCTCCTCTACACACTTCACAGCAACATGTCTTGTCTTAATTGCTTTATAGTTTTCTTTAATCGATACTTACATGATGGCATTTAATTTCTGTCTTTCCTTTCCCTTACTGACCTGTGTTTTTGTGGTAAGACTTTATCTGTTATTAATTTAGCTGTACAGTAATAAATCCTATATATATCCTATTTACTTCTGTTATATCGCAAGAATCTCTACGCACAGTCCTAATTACTGTGTTTGTTATCAAACTTCTAACTTTGTGGGTTTTATTGACTTTCTGTAGTCTATTTTTTTCATTGATCTTGATACGTCTGTCCATCTCTATTAAATCAAGCAACTCTTCCCTTAGATCATTTTCTTTTAAATTGAGGGCACATTCTTTGTTCTCCATTTCCTGCAGGCATTCTGTCAAAAGTGCCAGAGCATCTTCCTTTGCCACATTCTCTTCAGTTTCATCCTGTGTCATCCATTGCTCTTTCATATGGGAACTCACTGGCCTATCACTCCACAACCTTGATTGCATCAGAGTTGCCACAGTTTCGTGTTCCTTCCCTTGCTGTGCAACTCGAACTGAACTTTTGTACAGGTTTCCTATGGAAGGCTCCAAAGTATCTTCATATAGCAACTGATCAGATGTTTCCCGATCCACTGGTTTCTCCATAATTTGAGGATCCATTGCTCTATCCTGCTGTGATGTTAAACTTCTACATTAAATTTTTCACTTTGCAGGTAATCCATAACCTGAGTTTCTATTTCTTAACTTCTGCATTGCTAGTCCTTGTTTTTTTACTTTTCCTCTTTGCTTTCTTTTTTTTTTTTATTGTAAAATGTTCCATATTCAGATGCTTTTGTCTGTATTTCTCTTCAAATACAATGGATATAAAAAAGTGTACACACCCCTGTTAAAATGCCAGTTTTTTGTGATAAAAAATGAGATCACAGTAAATCATTTAAAAACTTTTCCCACCTTTAATGTGACCTATAACCTGTACAGTTCAATTGAAAAACAAATCTGTTAGAGGAAGAAATATAAAAAAATAAAAAAGCTTACAATAAGCTGATTGCATAAGTGTGCACACCCTTAAACTAATACTTTGTTGAAACACCTTTTGATTTAATTACAACATTCAGTCTTCTTGGGTAGGAGTCTATCAGCATGGCACATCTTGACTTGGCAGTATTTCCCCACTCTTCCTTGCAAAAGTGCTCCAAATCTGTCAGATTGCGAGGGCATCTTTTGTGCACAGCCCTCTTCAGGTCACCCCACAGATTTTATATTGGATTTAGGTCTGGGCTCTGGCTGGGCCATTCCAAAACTTTAACTTTCTTCTGGTGAAGCAATTCATTTGTTGATTTGGATGTATGCTTGGGGTCATTGTCATATTGAAAGGTGAAATTCCTCTTCATCTTCCTCTTTCTAGCAGACACCTGAATGTTTTGGGCCAAAAGTGACTGGTATTTGGAACTGTTCATAATTCCGTCCATCTTGACTAAAGCCCAGTTCCAGCTGAAGAAAAGCAACCCCAAAGCATGATACTGCCAGCACCATGCTTCACCATGGGAATGGTGTTCTTTTGGTGATGCAAAGTGTTGTTTTTGCACCAAACATAACTTTTGGAATTGTGGCCAAAAAGTTCAACCTTGGTCTCATCAGACCATAACACATTTTTGGGAGAGTTGATGTATTGTTTTGCAACTTTTAGCCGGGCCTGGATGTTTTTCTGTGTAAGGAAATGCTTCTGTTTTGCAACCCTACACCATAGCCCACGTATGGAGAATACGGGAGATTGTTACATGTAGTACACAACCAGAACTTGCCAGAAATTCCTGCAGCTCCTTCAGTGTTGCTGTAGGTCTCTTGGCAGCCTCCCTGACCAGTTTTTGTCTTGTCTTTTCATCAGTTTTGAAGGGACATCCAGTTCTTTGCAATGTCACTGTTGTCCCATATTTTCTCCACTTTTTGATGACTGTCTTCACTGTGTTCCATGGTATAGCCAATGCTGTGGAAATTTTTTGTACCCTTCTCCTGACTGATACCTTTCAACAATGAGATCCCTTTGATGCTTTTAAGCAGTGTGCGAACCATGGCTTTTGCTATAGCAGGTAACTGAGTAAATGTCAGGAAAATCTTACTAGGACCGTTGAACTTTATTTGGGGTTAATTGATGGCAGGTGTGTACCCAAGAAGATTGAATGCTGTAATCAAATCAAAAGGCGATTCAACAAAGTATTAATTTAAGGGTGTGCACACTTATACAACCAGCTTATTGTACGATTTTTATTTTTTATATTTTTCCCCTAACAGATTTGTTTGTTTTTCATTTGAATTGTACAGATTATAGGTGGGACAAGTTTTGAAATGATATATTGTCATGTCACTTTTTATATCACAAAAACCTGGCATTTTAACAGGGGTATGTACACTTTTTATAGCCACTATATCTTTGTCCAGCTCTTTTTGTATTGGTTAGTTTTACTTTCTCCTTGACATAAATACTGCACCATATTAAATCTCTTTTTCTTTCCCATGTCCATATTTCTTCTTCTTCAGAGGTCTCCTGCTCCTCCTTTTCCCCCCTTACTTGGGGGAACTCATTGTTCTGTCATGCTGTGATGTAATCTGTGTTAGACTTTCTACACTAAGTTCTTCACTTTGCAGGTATTCCATAACTTCACTTTCTATTTTTTTAACATCTACTGTACTGATGATCTGCTCTGCATTCCCTCTTTGTGATCTTATTTTTGTATTGTGAAATTTTCCATATCTGGATGCCTTTGCCTATATTTCTCTTTGAATATGTTTGGGGCTGCTTTTTTTGTATTGATTAATTTGTCTTTCTCCTTTGCATAAATATTGTACCATATCAGATCCCTGTTTCTTTCCCATGTCTATATTTCTTTTTTATAGCTTTTATAGCTTTGTTCTTTATATTTTTACACTCCCTCAGTTGCTTCTTTTTCCAAACAGCCACGGTTTCTTGGTCTATATAATGTTTTTCTTAAATCTGTTGTGTTAATGAACACAACTTTTTATTTGAAGATTCTGATAGTTTTTCTTGTGCAAGTATTTTTCTTTGCTGTAATTTCTCTCTGTCGTTTTGTATATCTTCTGTCTGGAAATGCTTGGTTCTTTGCATATAGTAAATACATAATTTCTTTCTTATCTTCAGTAGTTCACTCTGTCGTGTTGTTGGCTCTTTTTTGGCCTATCAATTTTTTTGATTTTTGTGGACGGCTACTACCTTCTACAACAGGGGAGCCATCATCCCCCTGGGCCTGGCCTAGTCCCATTGTAGGAATGTTTCCATGTCTTCAGGATTTTACATTGTCATTTTTTCCAGTCCTGGCACCAGTGCACCTTCCAGGGTTGGGCACTTTTTTATCCTGGGTCTTGTGCACCCAGCTATCTTTTTTTTTTTTTTTTTTTAACCACCTTCTGTCCATGATATATGCTATATAAAATGCAGTCTATATATCAGTCATCTTGATGAGATTTTGTGAAAAACAGGGTTCACCTCATGAAGGTACTCACCAAGACTTGAGGATGAATTCAGTTTCAGCAACACTAGTCTCCTTTGCTTGCTCCATCTCTCATCTCTCCATTTGGACACCCATCTCCAATTGGACTGTTGCTGTGTGACAAAAACATGGATTAAGAAATGCTTTCATCATTTTAACTGCTCTGTTCTCTGCAACCATATGTGTATACTGCATCAATGAGTGTCTCTTTACCATTGGAGTCTTAATAGATATTATTAGGACATTTGAAACAGTTAACCATAAGTTACTGCTCTTCAAGCTTGCTAAACTGAACTTTGGACAACATGCCATTAAGAGATTCCAAAGTTATCTGGAGAATAGAACTTTTCAGCTGCATTCTGATAACCATCTATCTACAATTGGTGCACCCAACATGGAGATCCCTCAAGGCTCCGTTCTTAGCCCCCTTTTGTCATAATTATTAATTATTAACCTTATTGATGACCTTCCTTCCTTAAACATTATTCCATATGCTGATGGCATTCTCTTACTGCAAGCTATGTCCCAACAGTCAGCAATCCCAATTTTGTCAGTCCTTCTCCAGTCTCTTCCATAGGGCATCAACTAATACATTTTTATATACCACAAATAAACTAATGTTGTTGTTATCATCCCTGCACAAATACCATTAGTTACCTGCTTTTCCAATTTCAGAGTACCAAATAAAGTCATACCCACTGTTACTGATTATAAATACGTAGGCTTCCCCTTGACCCTTGGTGCATAGGTAAATACTAGGCCATCAGTTTGCAGACTATTACAAGCCTTGCTAGTAACCAGAGGTCAGAATCAAACCCTGTGCATTGTATCTATGAGGTTAAGACCTTAACCGTTATGCCAAACCTCCATCTCTAACCACACAGATAATGTCAGTATAGTGCTCTACTAGCTTGAAACTGTGCTACAGAATCTCACACCTTCTATCCCCCCATAGGTAGATTGGTCATAGCCAAAAGTATTATTCTTCCTGATCGGGAATATGGTCTCTCTCTCTCTCTCTCTCTCTCTGTCTCTCCTGACTTTCTGTTCTTTCTACAACACAAAATGATTACAAAAAACTGTAAACAAAATCTGCAGATCCACGCTTCTTCCAGATGCTCAAACTGACTACTGTTATCTTCTGCAGAAGGTAAACTGGCTCTCTGTAACAGAAATAGCCACCTGTTTACTTAGTTCACTAATTTATATGGTTTTGAAGGAAGGATATTGTCTTTTCTTGACAAGGTAACTCCCCATCAAAGAGCCAAACTACTGCCTAAGAAATTCCAGACTGAACCATATTTCTTTGTACAGACTCCCTCTTTAGCACAGGTTTAGGTGAAAAGGCTTTTTTTAAGGATTGGACCTGATTTCTTGAACAGTCTTCTACTTGCTTTAAGAGATAAAGACACTTTGGCAAGTTTCAAAAAAGCTGTTATTGAATAACCCTCAATCTGCAGGTTCATGCTTCATTGTTAAAGGCTGATGATTGTGCCATGCCAGCTTCTTTAGGTACACATTGTAGCTCTACTATACCTATATGAATTGTATGGTCGTTGTTTTCTTTACTCATTGATGTATGTGAAATTATTACATACTGCGTACTTGAACTACATGTTGATGTACATATTCATGCTACATAATTGTACTACTGTACTTTACTCGTGTAGTGTATTTGCCCACCTGGGCCTGGGTCCTGGCTGAAGAGAGTCTTCAAACCAGTCGACCTTTGTGGTTGTCAAGTAGAAATATATAAAACAAAATAAACTTAAGACTTTACTATATCTAGGCATTTCAGTATGATGTTCATCGTGTTACACTGCTGCAGTCATCACACTTGGGTTATCCTGCCGTCAGGCTGTCCCGCAGTCAGCCAGAGTTCCAAAGTCTTGGTCCGGTGTCAGTTGCTGTCGCTTCTTCCCTGACGTCAGTGCGCCAGGGGTATATAAAAGGCATCCGACACCATTTTCTTCAGTCTTTCTTGCCACGTGGTGCCCGAAGCAGTTCGCAAGTGCCGGTCGGCCAACTCCTGAGATTTTCAAATTGAATTTCAGACCGAAGTCTTCAATAAAGCTAAGTACCCTATTGGGGAACCTTTTCTTGCCTCAGTCCGATGTCAGAAAAAGTTAACAATTGCATTTCTTGTGGGAAGCAAATACCTCATAAGGACTTTCATTCTTATTGTATTCCTTGCCTAGGCCCAGACCACGACGTCAGGTTGTCAGTTTTGTGCTAGGTTTAACAAACGAACTATTAAATGTCAGTTTGATTTCGCCCGACATTATTTTAGTAGGAAATTTAATTATACCATGCCGTCGGAACAACCAACGACCAGAATGCATAAAAAACGCAAAGATAAGGACAGGCAGCCGAGACCCAAACCAGACTCCAAGGCCTCTGCTAGGCCAGTCGCCAGTTCTCTGGTTTTCAGTGAGGCGCCTACACAGCCCCTGATGACCGCTGATTTAGAACCCCAGGCGGCATCCGATTCCCAAGCGGAGATTGCTAGGCCTCCACAGCCTTTATCTTTAGGCCCTTCCGACTCCATGGCTGAATGAGATTCCGGTGCAGTTGAAACACCTTCAGTTGTAGAAGGTGTCTTCAGACTGACTATACTCACCATTAAATCCTATACAAAGCTGAAAACTCCTTTAAAAGCAAAGAAGACTGTACAGCAGTCTCCAATACAAGGCCCCATGCCTAAGAAACAGATGCTTAAGATGGCTGAAGACTTAATTACCCTAATCAGGGGTTCCCATCCCCCTCCTGATAAAAGGCCTAGACAGGAGGAGAACTACTTTTCCTCTAACCAGGTTTCAATTTCCTCAGATTCTTCCGAGGAACAGGAATACTCTTTTCCCCCTCATGAAGACTCTGATGCTGAAGAGTCTATTCCTTCAGCATCTTCTCCAGAAGACTACTCTTTTGGGGAAACTTTACATACCATGAGGGAACATTTCCACTGGGAAGGCCAGGATTACTCTGATTCTAAGAAAAGGCTCCGAGAGTTCCTTTTACTACCCCAGCACAGACCACTTGCTATTCCACCTGTGTTAGACATTGTGGATGATGTTTATTCAGAATCTAGCCTTAACCCAGATTCACTACCTCCTGCATCAGCCAAACCAGACAGATACTACAGAGTCCCTGACTCACACAAATTCCTATATAAAAGCCCTGTTGCTGACCCAGAAACCATTTCCCTGGGTCCCAAAGGGGTTAAGGCCTATATTGCTAAAAATCCTGTAACCTCTGAAAGGGATTCTAGAGCTCTAGACAGATGGGGAAAGAAAGTATATACCTCAGCTACTCTAGCTATGAGGGCCTTAAATTGCCAGTTTCACATGCTGAAATATCAACAATATTTGATGTCTCAATTAAAACAAAAAATGATCACACATACAGAGCAGCCTGATTACAAGGAAATGCAAGATTTGTTGCATGCAGCTGAACAAGTGGCAAAACATACTTTGCAATGTGGATTTGATTCATTGGAAGATTCTTGTAGAGCAGCAGTGACAGGGTCTGTCATACGTAGGCATGCTTGGTTAAAAGAACAAACTTTACCTGATCATGTTAAAGCAAAGTTATTGAATGCACCTTTACAGCAGGATGTTTTATTTGGTGTAAAAGCAGAAGAAGTTTTAAAGAAAATGGAGGATAAGGCAAAATCTATGCAGACAGTCAAGGATTTTTTACAGGTTCAACCCACTCGTTTCAGCAGAAATTGGCCAACCAAAAACTGGTCCTTTCCAGCTTCTGACAGACCACAGAGGGGCAAATACAGATGCCCAAGGGGCAGAGGTTAGTCACAAGTCTCTTACAAGCTTCAACAATGGGGTGCAACAACCCAGAAAGGAGGAGAAGACAGGTCTCAAACTATCAGAAGACAAACACAATGACTTACCCCTCAGACTGCCAAGCAAATCCCTCTTGGTAGCTCCCTTGGGAGGAAAACTAGAACTTTTTGCAGACAACTGGCGCATCATAACAAAAGACAAATGGGTCCTAAGTATTGTATCTCAATGATACAGATTCCACTTTCACACTTTACCAAGGATAAAAGGAATGCCAAACCTGCCACCAAATCAATGGGCAGAGGCTCAAAAACAAATTACAGCTCTCATGGACATGAGAGCAATTCAACAGGTTCCTACACAGGAGCAAGGACAAGGATTTTACTCAAGACACTTTCTAGTTCCCCGAAAGGACAAGGCCTGGAGACCCATTCTGGACCTCTCAATTCTAAACACATATCTGGAGGTACCCAAATTCAAGATGCTAACACTACAGCAACTTCTTCCAATGGTAGGCAAGAAGGCTTGGCTAGTAATGTTGGACCTCAAGGAGGCATACCTGCATGTCCCTATCAGACAAAATTGCAGAAGATACCTCCGATTTATAGCAGGTTCAACCCATTACCAATTCTCTGCACTGTCCTTTGGCTTATCTACTGCGCCCAGGGTCTTCACAAAATGCCTGGTACCAGTAATTGCATACTGCAGACAAAGAGGAATTCAAATATATCCATACCTGGACGACTGCCTTATTCAAGCAGAAAGCAAGGACATTCTTTTAAAGCATCTGGCGTTTGTCAAAAACCTATAAAGTTGCCTAGGGTACACAGTAAACGAAAAGAAGTCAAAACTAGTGCCCTCACAAGACATAATATTCCTGGGTGCCAGCTTAAATACAGCAGCCCAGATGGCTTATCTTGTGCCAGAAAAGCAAGGACAACTGACTCAATACTTCAAAATGATGGCAACAAAGACCCAACTCCCTGCAAGAAAAATTCTGCAAGCCTTGGGATTCATGGCATCTTGCATACTACTAATACCATATGCAAAACTGCATATGAGGAAATTACAATGGTACCTGAAAAGCGTATGGACTCAACACAGCCACAGCTTGGAAACAATAATACCACTCATTCCCTGCCTTCAACAGGAGTTTCTATGGTGGGCTCAGGCATGTCACCTCAACAAGGGTCAGCCTTTTGCCTTAGCCACAGCCAGGCAAACTATAACAACAGATGCCTCGGATTATGCCTGGGAAGCACACATGGCAGGACAAGTGTTTTCAGGGCAAATGGTCTGCAGATCAAAGGCATCTACATATCAAGCAAAAAGAGATGCTAGCTGTACAAAATGCCCTAACAGCTTTCAAGGACCTCCTACATCCAGGACAACTCCTAATAAAGACGGACAACACCACAGTGATATGGTACATAAACAAGCAAGGGGGCACACATTCCTACCCCCTATGCAGGCAAGCAATGACCTTGTGGAACACAGCACTGACCTACCAAGTTCAACTACAAGCACAATTGCTGCCAAGAAAGAAAAACACATTGGCAGACGATCTAAGCAGAAGCATCATAGATCCTCACGAGTGGAAAGTAGATCCGCAAGTATTCGCAATGATAACTCAAAAATGGGGGAGCCCAGACATAGATCTGTTTGCCTCCCCCCAAAACTACCAACTACGGAAGTTTTGCACAAGGACATACCACACACTAGCTTGGAAAGTGGATGCCCTCTCATTCAGTTGGAAAACATTAACAGTGTATGCCTTTCCTCCACTGCCTCTTCTGGCAAAGGTGCTCCTAAAAGCCAGATTAGAGAGGTCACAAATGATGCTCATTGCTCCAGACTGGCCACGCCAGCACTGGTATCCAATTCTAAGGAACATGGCTCAAGGCCCACCATGGATTTTACCTCAAATTCCTCACCTGCTCACTCAGCAAAACAATCAGATTCTACACAGCCAGCTCAAGACTTTAAATCTGGCTGCATGGCAAATTACCTAAACAACCAGTCAACACTTCTCTCTAAAGCTGTTATGGATGTCATTCTGGAGGCCCAGCACCAGGAAAGCCTATTCAGACAAATGGAAAAGATTCTGCGCCTGGAACCAGGCTAAAGGCCAAAATCCCCTTGTCCCAAATATTCCTCAGATTCTACAATATTTAATTGAGATGTTGCACAAAGGACTTTCCTTTTCATCTATTAAGATCCACGCCTCAGCTATTTCTGCTCAATACAACACAGATCCTCCAATATATTTTCACATCCATTACTAAGACAGCTCCTCAGAGGGGCTAAGAACATAAGACCACCCCGGAGAGCACCAACACCAACTTAGGATCTCAACTTTGTTTTGGAAAACCTACACTACCGCCCTTTGAACCAGCTTTTACAGCTGATTTACAGTTTATATCATGGAAAACTGCCCTGCCGCTAGCAATAACTTCAGCACGAAGAGTCTCAGAGCTACAGGCCTTAATGGCAGTGGAGCCTTTCATCATTTTTCATCAAGACAGAGTCGCTTTACGAACTAACCCTTCCTTTATGCCAAAGGTGGTATCCAGTGTGGCCCTAAACCAAACCATTAATTTGCCCACCTTTTATCCAAACCCCCAGAACAAAGGGGAAAGGCTCCTACACTCTTTGGACATTCACAGGCAATTATGTTACTAGTTGGATAAAACTAAGGTTTTCAGACAATCTGACCAGCTCTTTGTATCCTATGCTGCAGGATCACAAGGAAAGGCTATCTCAAAACAGACCATTTCAAAATGGATAGGACATTGTATCCGTTTCTGCTACATACACCATGGAAAACCTGTACCTGGTAACATTAGGCCCCATTCCACCAGGGCTACAGCAACATCAACAGCCTTCCTCAGAGGGGTACCAACCAAGGATATTTTGGAGGCTGCAACTTGGAGTTCAGTGCACACCTTCACCAAACACTATCACTTACCTCTATACTCTAAAACCAGAGCTGGCTTTGCCACTGCAGTTCTGCAGGGCCTACTAGCTTCTCCAAACCCTGTTTAGTTCCTCCGCCCATCCTTAGCTTTGGGATTCAACCCAAGTGTGATGACTGCAGCAGTGTAACACTATGAACATAGTACAGTTTTGTACCTACCATAAATGTAGATGTTCAAGTGTTCACACTGCTGCAGTCCAGGTTACCCTCCCTCCATCCCCTCTGTCCTAGCTGAACTTTTCTATACCTTTCTATCCTGTACAACCTTTGTGGTGTATTTGCTTGTAACTGAAGATATTCCATTTATTCCTTTTATATGTTTTATTAGCAATATGTATTGCCTACCTGTTTGGGGGCACCTGACATCTGGGGCAAGAAAAACTGAAGAAAATGGCTTTGGATGCCTCTTATATACCCCTGGCGCACTGATGTCAGGGAAGAAGCGACAGCAACCGACGCCAGACCAAAACTTTGGAACTCTGGCCGACTGCGGGACCGCCTGACGGCAGGATAACCCAAGTGTGATGACTGCAGCAGTGTGAACACTCGAACATCTACATTTATGGTAGGTACAAAACTGTACTTTCATCATTTGATCACTGCTGCAGTAGCCTTAAATATATGAGCATACTTGTCAACCTGGAAACATCAAAAATCTGGACAAAAGCCCATGAAAAGTAGGAACAACTGGCCAAAAATCGTGAAGCTGATTGACATAAAATTTGCATACATAATCATGTAACCTCACCCACTCCAGAGGGATTGTGGGATACCAACATAAAGATTGAAGTCGCTAAATAATAATAAATAATGGCAGACTTTTGAATCTGACTTCATAGCCCTCAGAAAATACATAATGCAAAACCTGTTATTCTAGCAACTGTCTGAGTTTACATGAGCAACATTTAAAATCTGTCCCTATTTTTGAGCCTTTGTCCCACCATTATTTTTGGCTTTGTCCAGATTTCTTGCTCTGAGAGATTGAGAGGTATCACTCACACACACACACACACACACACACATAATTCTGTACTTCCTTGGATTATATAATGTGGCAAGACACTTAGTTTTGTTGACTTATTCGGTTGACAGTAAACATATTAACATTAAAAACAACAAGAAATATCTTGTGACAATCATGTCTTGCAGTGGTGCACTAGAAATCACAAGCTACATTCATGCAGTTTGAAATTCACCAAAAATAGCAAACAAAACATGCCATATAAATCTGTGCTTCAGCTGGTAATATCCTCTCCCTACGTGGACTGCGCGCATAACTTGCCAACTTAGTGGAAAACACAAAGCAGAAGGAGAAAGGCATTCAAGGCAGTGAAGGAAAGATGACCAATAAAGCCCCCACCTCTCTTTTTTGGATAAAGCATATGAAGGCATTAAGTAACATTTTTAATCAAATAATAGTTTGTTGATTATGAAAACTAAAACCTAAAAGGATTTTGGCTACTAATATAAATTGACTTGTTAATAGCATTTATGCTGTACTTTTGCAGCATGTTACTGTTATAAAGTAATGATGGTCACTTGCACTTGCCAGTTGTCTTGAAACCTCCCTGCATGATGCTGCATTATAAACATGCACTGATTTGTGTGCAGCCTGCAGGATGACGGTGAGTACACGAAGCTCCAAGTGACGGCATTTATTCGTGCAGTTAGACTAACCTTTAGCTGTAAATGCCACTTTATGTACCCAACTTGCAAGCATTGGATCACAAAAAAAAAATCTGAAATCTGCATTGACTGGTGACAAAAGCTTCAAAAAGTAATCAACTATCTCTGTCATATGTTTATTGTACAGCTATCCGGTTCCTATATTTATTTTATGGAAGAGATTCTTCTTTCTTGTCTCAAAGAGCATCATAACAGGGAATTGCACTTCAAGAAAATGAGAGATCATTTGCTTTATTTCATACCCATCAACAACACACCTAACTCCCTTGGGCCGACTGACACCATTCCTGGAAACTTAACGACTCCCCGAAGATTTTGCAGTTAGTAAACTCATTTTTGGTAATGTGCGCCCCAGGCCTCCTGCAGATGCAAACAAATAATCAAATTAGTGACCACTAGCAACACTTACCAACCCTGTATTTTTTAGTTTCCTTAGGTATCCACATTTGTAAGGATTTTATACACTTTCCACTCCAAGCCTGAGTCTGACCAACAGCTGTAAACAATTAGAGACTGACACTCAACTCTTACTCCCGATCCTTCCTAGCTTTCTCCATCAGTCCTACAACTACTAGCAACATGCGTCATCAGGATTTGAAGCTCCCACGTTCATGTATTTATTAAAAATGCAAAACACTGAGGGCTGTTTAAAACTTGCATAGCTCTTATTGCTACATATGGTATATTAGAACAACATCTTTTGGCACCATAATGATGGTCATGCAGTGTATGTATGTGTTTGTGTGTGTATAATTTTTCCACTGGGCAGCAACCTTTTGCATCACTTCAAAACTGATCAAAAGGAAACGTGACACAAAACAAACGTAAATGTGCTGTGTTTACCACCTCCATCAGTACTGGTGGCTTGCAATGTAAGACGGTACCTGTTGCAAATGTTGGTAGAAATAACGGAGTTTCTATGTGCTTGTAAATTCATGCACACACACAGTTCACCACATGTTCTACTACATCTGACGTGATTACAGTCCTCGCCATCTTGCATTACTTTCAGGGTAAAGCTGAACTGGTTTGGGGGCCAGCTGGGCTTGGTGCTGAAACTAATATGAGCTTTTAAGTCTGAATTAAGATAGACATTAATTTAAAAAAAAAAGTAGTAGTTTTGCTTGATGGAATTATCCTGTGTTATTTAATGGATGTAACACAATGAGAAATAACTTGGAGTAAATCACTTGACCTCTTTCCAATGCTCTGAGACCAATACACAGCTACTAGCAACGTCAACATCCACAGTTTTAAACACCTGCCCAATGTCTGAGTCTGAAAATCAGGAATTGAAGAGGCCATTCGGAAATTCATGGCGCCCTATTATTTTGCTCTCAAAACTGGTAAATACAGAAGAATTCAATAAGGTTGAGGTGTGTGTGTGTGTGTGTGTGTGTGTGTGTGTGTCTATATATACATACACACACACACACAAACATATATGCTTAAGGACACCTTAAGGAGAACTGAAAGAAAGAGTAGTTTGGATGCCAGTCCCCTCAGAACTTTCTTGCCTCTGAAGAGCGCTCCTCTTGTGGACTTTTAAGGATTGGCAGACAGCTAACTGTTCCCCATTGCTAGGCAGATAAGTTCCCTTCGGAAAAAAAAGCTTCCACATTTTAATTTTATGACAGAAAGTGAACACTTTCTATAAAAACTATTAATTTTATGCAAAAAAACCAGCGTTTTTTTGTAGACTGTCACATGACTTTGTCACTTTTTAACAGGAGCACTACTTTTTCTTTTGAGGAAGAAAGTTCTTGAAACTTACTTAAAATTGTTTTGCTATGTAGAAGTTGTGTTTTATTACTTCTGGGGGTTGAGGTGAATATTTAAGTGGTTTCCACTGTCTTTTAGGTAGAAAAACAGACAACTTTTTTAATAATTACCTATTTCACCAACCACTGCTGCAAGGCTTCCTTGGGATTCAGGCATCTTTTTAGGCTTGACCATGGAACATCGTATCACTCCCTTGGTTCTTCTGTCTTTCAGCTACAAAAAGAAAAAGGTTTCCAAGCAGCATTTGCCATTTCAGCAGGCTTCTGAGTTGCCTGAGCCACAGATGGGTTTCTCTGCTGTGGCCACTTCTGGTTCCTCAGACCATTTATCTTTTTCTTTGGCTCACTCTGGTGTTGTCCCAACAGCCACCATGGAACAGGAGTAGACATGTACTCTGTGGCTGCTGGAGTGCTTTTCTTAGGTAGTTACTAGGTTTTCAGTCCAGGGGACTGTTGAGGAGCCTAGCCTAAATTCCCAGTTGCCCCCAAGTACTCTGTCTCGAATTGACTTCCTCAAGATCACACAGTAGACAAAGGAGGGTTGAGGGAATCAAACCCTGTACTACAGGAACTATGATTCATAGCATTAACCCTCTGCACCGACTGCCAGATCTTGACAAACAAAGGAGAGAGACTCATTAGTCCTGGAAGATAAGAAAAAGCAGGGAATATCCCTTTGCCTAGTCAGATTGGTATTCCTAACCCCAGGGTGGTTATTAGAGCTTTCATTTTAATATTTAAAAGTTCTTTAGATAAAACAAACTACCAGAGTTGTGTTTAAATAATGCAGGCAGGTGGCCAGGATTGAATGACCACATTTCTGTAAGCTGCCTATTGGAACTGAATGCATTACAGAGATAGATCTGTTTGACTTTTTAACATGTATGCAAATATATCCGTTATATAACTATACATACTTTTAAAATAGTTTTTATACTTTATAACACTTCTTTCAGCTTGTAATTTTTACATTTTTTCTTTGAATTTTGTTTGTTAAAAATTACAATACCACTTTAAATGTGGAAGGGAGCTCGGCTGTCATGTGATGCATAATGTCACATGAGAACCATATTTAAACAGTAACTTTGGTAGTTTGTTTTATCTGAAGAAGTTTTAAATATTAAAACAAAAGCGCTAATTATGCATCCAGTGTATTTTTTTGTTTTTTTCTACAATATGGAGTGGAACGTTAGTTGGAGTCTCTCTGGTAAATGCATTTTCTTGTTTTTTCTTTAGTTTTTTTTTTTTTTTTGGTCCTTTATTTGCCTGTCAAAATAGGTCTGCTTCTTCAGAAATTCCTATCAAAAAGAAGCAAAAAGTGAGACATATGTTTTCTCCTGATTCTGGTACTTAAGATAGGAGTGATTTATTGGGTTTAGCTGAGGCTGTTGACCCTTCTAGTTATAGTGTTTCTGGTAAGAGAAAAAAATTCGTCACTGTCTGGGGATGTTTAGGACATTGAGAAGGGAGATGATTGTGAGGGAACAATTTCTGTTTTCTCTACTCAGGTTTCTGATTCTAAAGAGAGTGTCTCATCTGATAGTTCCTTGAACAGATTTTCTTGTTTGAAACCACATCCAGAATGAATCTTTTTTTCCAGTGGGAACATGATCTTCTGTTGTCTTTGAAGAAGTATTATGATTTATTACAAATGGGATTTCCTGAACCTCATATTCTTTGAGTTTTTGAGGATATATTTATTACAGCCTAAAGCTTGCTGAAAGCAAGCCTACTACCACTAAGAAAGCAGATACATTGTATAAAGTTCCTTAATCTTATAATTCTTTATTTTCTAACTCTAGATTAGACCCAGCAGTGATTTTCCTGGTAAATACAGCTGCTGCTGAACATCTGGTAAATGACATTCCCTCTCCATCTGATAAGGATGAGAAAGCCTTTGAAAGATTTGGAGAAAAAAATTGTATACTTCTTCGGCACTTATTTTTAGTATTGTCAGTTATCAAGTCAAGCTCACATGTTACAGTTTATGCTTGCCTCTCTTGAAAATATGAGGAACACTGGCATCTTTCTCTCATCTGAGGAAAATTCATCTTTGTGTAATCTTGTTGCTTCTGTGTCTCAACTGGTTACACAATCTTTGAAATGTACGTATGAGTCAGCTGATGGCACTTCCAGGGTTACTGCTACTAGAACTGTTATGAGGAGGTTTGCTTGGTTGTGTACTGAAAATATTCCTGAGAATGTTAAATCTGAAAATGTTAATTCTCCCTTAGATAAAGATAACATATTCTTCAGAAGTCATTAAAGTGTGAATAGAGAGGGAAACTAAGACCGTGAGTTTCGCCGATTTATTTCAGCTGTTCTTCTCTAAATTTCTAAAGAGTTTTAATTCTACCTGTGCAATATTTTGCAAAAAAGACAAAAAGCCGATGAAGCAAGCTACTGGTAAGCAGACATTTAAAAAACAATGTTATTGAGGCTCCATGAAGAAGGGAGGAGTCCTCCAAAGAATAAAAGACAGGCATACAAGTCTTAAAAAAAAAAAAACTATCTTTCATTTCTACCCTGGCAAGCCCATAATTCTTCCAAAAATCAGAACCTCCATTTCTCTCTTTGGAAACCAATAGTCTCAGACAAATGTGTTCAGAGAGTGATTCATCACAGGTACAGAAGGCAGTGGAAATCTCTCCCTTCTTTATTCCTCCTTAACTGCTAGATCAAATATTTCTTTTCCATACTCTCATTCAGCATCGTCTACCTCAGAGGATGATAGAAGCTTTCTCTCCTTTTCAGACAGGAGAAGGTTTTTAATCAAGAATGTTTCCAGTGCCAAAGAAAGAATGTTCAAAGATGCCAATCCTTTTTAAATCAATTTATGACAGTTCCAACTTTCAAAATGTTCTGTCTTCACACCCCCTTCCTCTCATTCCTCATTTGTTTTTAGTGTTAAAGGCTGCTTATTAACACATTCCTATAACATCAGCTTTCAGACATTTCTTTCCAAAAGTCTTTATTTGAATTCAGATTAGGCAACACCACAAACAATTGTACAGCAAATATAACCAAATAACTTCAAAAACCATACAAATAGAATCTGAGGTATAGATAAATCTATTCAGGTTACAATTCTACATATACCTTCAGTGGGATTAAATAGACTACAAACCCGTGTTATAGTTACTCTATTTTCTCTGATTTCTGATTAAATTTCAGACATTTCTTAAGGTTTTCTGTGTCTGGATCACACTTTTGGTTCTCTACATTATGCTGTGGGTTATCCCCTGCTCCAAGGATATTTATAATGTGTCTACCTCCAGTGATAGCCTACTACAAAATGCAAGGTATTCACATTTTGCTTCATTAGACAACTTGCTTATCTTTGCAGAATCTTTTTCTAAGTGTCAGGAATGTCTCAGTCAGGTGAGAGATGATCTGCACAGACTGGGGTCTCAGAAGAACATCCAGAAGTCTTGTTTGACTCCTCCTCCTCATAGGATTGTTTTCCTGGGGTGTCTCCTACATAGTTCAAAGAGCTTTTCTCCCACAGGAAACATAGGTCTGTATTATATTTATTCCTAAGTTTTTCCACTCAAACAAAAGTCTCAGCAAAGGAATTTCTCAGGATACTAAAATTCATGTCATCTATAATATTCATGATTCCTCTGGCAAGACTCAACATGAGAAAAAATTCAGTGATACCTAAAATCAGTATGGGACCAGCTTCAACATCCCCTCGCATTCCAGATTCCCATTTTGGGTTTTGTGAAAAGGGAACAACTTTGCAGGAGAGACCAATTTTTATCTGAATTCAGGTCGCCCATTTTCCCTTCCAGTGGGCACAGTCTATAATATCAGATGTCTCAGATTTTGCTTGGGGAGCAATATCTATCGGGGTAAAAGTGCAGGATCTTTGGAACAAAAAAAGACAGACTAAAAGGCATAAAAGTTAAAAAAAGATGCTGGCAATCATAAATGCTGTCAACTATCAATTATCTATGGCTCCCAGGAATATTATAAGTGGTTACAAACAACACTACATTAATGTGATATATAAACAAACAAGGGATCCAGAACTTACTGTTTGTGGAGATCAGCCATGGTAGCCTGTGTTGTAACTTATCAACACAGTCTCACTCTGTATACATTTTACATCCCATCAGAGCAAACTTTTGTGGCAGAAAAGTTGGGCAGGACCAAGACAGTCCCTGACAAATAGAAACTGAATTGGGAGGTCTTCCGGGTATTGATCCAGCTGTGGGGAACACCTTTAATATATCTTTTTCCTCCAGTCACAATAGTCAGTTAACAAAATTCTGCTCCAGGACTCCATTGAAGAAGGCCTGTAAAACATATGATTTTTCTTTTCCTTGGAAAGGAATGTTTCTGTATGTTTTTCTACCATTTCCACTAATAGCCAGAATCATTCTGAAAATTCATAAGAACTCTAAAGATCATTCTGTTCTGGGCCAGGCAACAGTAGATCATCTTTCTTTTGGAAATGGCCAGGGACAGTTATCACAAGCTTCCTTACAGATTGGACCTACTCATACAAGACAGAAGATGTTTGATGCATACAGCAGCCAATTGCCTGGGTGATAGCCTTAATACCTTCTAGGAATCTATTTTCTCAAGACATGCAGCAGGTATTAAAGGAGGCAATAAAATATGCTACTAGGAAATTATATATTAGCAAATGGAAAATATTTTCTAGTTGATGCCAAGACAATAACCTGGACCTTTTTGAGGCTAATGTTCCACTGGTTCTACAATATTTGTGTTGGCTATCCTCTGGCCTTTCTTACCCCTCCATCAAGGTACACTTGTTGGCCAGTTTAGCATATCTGTACATGGATTCCCCCTTTTTCAGTGCAATTCCATATAAAAATGCTTTTGAAAAGAGTGTTGCTTAACAAGGCTCATAGAGAACAAGAAGCTTCTACTTGGGATCTTAACTTTGTTTTGGAAAATTATCTGGGTACACAGGTAGTTAATTGGCTGAATTTTGACCGCCATGTGTCCACAGTGGTGAGAAAGGCATTTTATGTGCACAACTTATAAATAAAAGTATGGCATCCATATCCAAGGAAATTATAGTCCTGCTGTACTCAGCCCTCATTATACCAAAAATCTAGTTCAGTGTGCCATTTGGCGTGTACATGACTTGGCACTTAAAGCAGCTAGAGTGACCTCAGAGGTTCCTCAAAAAGAAATTACAGGGTAGAAACAATATGAACTATGCAGACAGACTAAAAGCCCTATCCCTTTACTTTGTCTCTTATATCCCTTTACTCTGTCTCCTAGCAACTATTAAGGAGTGTCCTATGCCTGACCAGCAAAGCACTCACAAATCCAGCATGATGGAGCCGCTGCATATCCGCTAGTCAAACAGCATGAGAGTCACCCAATCTAGGGCTCTAAACATAGTCAGTGTCTCAAACAAAAGTTGCTGGAGAGAGAGATATGTATTGTAGAGTTTGCCTCTTTTTTAGGAGCAAGCTTCCTGTTCACATTAAGCAGAGACTTTCCCTGACTCTCTTCAAACACAATTTGGATCAATGGATGGAGAATTGCAAATTCACACCTGGGGTAGTGTCTGTGTCCCTAATGAACAGGGGGCAATCTGTAAGATACTCAGTAAACAGGCACAAATCCATGCTATCTTTTTGTCCCTAGGGGCCATATATTGGGTAAAATTTGGTTATATTAGCTAGACTTGTAATCTCCTATGACCGTATGAAAAATTAACTCTTTCTCTATTTGAACCTGCTATTCAGGCTGACTTGAGGTTCTAAATGTGGAAAACAAATGTTGCTGATTGCTCTAACTTTTGCAGGAAGAGTGTCCAATTTGCATATACTTATGGTGTGTCCATCCTATATCATTTCCACAATGATAAGGTTTCCTTAAGAATTTATTCTTCATTTATGCCTAAAAAGTATCCAAATTTACTGTGAGCCAAGCTATCCATTTTCATGTCTTTTTTGCAGAACCTAAAAAATTAGGGAGAAAGGATCTTCCAAACCTTGGATTTCCACAGACAACTCTGATATTATTGGGACAAAATTAAAACTTTCAGGAATTTAATCAGTTATTCACTTCTTGTGAAGGTAAGAAGAAAGGACAACCTATGTCAAAGTAGACTATATCCATATGGTTTCCATATACTGTTACATTTTGTTAAGCTCACCAAAACAAAGCAATCCCAGGAAATGTCAAGGCTCACTCTACCAGAGCCTTGATTTAATTTGTGGCTTTTTGCAAAAGTTTGGAATGTAGAAATATTTTAGAATTTGCAGCTTGGTCATCTGTATCCATCTTTACAAAGCAATACAAATGAGGTTCCTTCTCCAGGTCTACAAAAGGCATTGTTAAGACCATTTTCCAGGGACTCCTGAACTCTCATCCTTCCTCCTCCCAGTCAGTTTAAGCTATGGTAATCTACCCATATAGTTAAGGCTACTACAGCAGTGATCAAATGCTGAGTGTAAGACAGTTGTGTAAGTAAACATAGCATAACAGTAGATGTTTGAATGATCAGTGTTGCAGTAGCTGCTCCTTTCATCCATCCCGCTATGTTTGCATGTTTTTACTGCTAGGAAGAGGACGTTTATTTTTACTTTCCTAGCATTGACTTTTTCAAGGCACTAGCCTCCCTCTCAGAGTTGGCGTGAAAGCTCTGAAGGACTTGGCACCCAAACCACTCTTTTTCTTCAGCTGTGGTCAAGCCGGTTAATGGTTTGGGCTCATAGAAGGTGCTCTTAAGCTTTGCAAGTTGGTCATCTCTTATATCATTAGCAGGATATAAACCATGTAGCTAAGGCTTCTGCAGGATTGATCATTCAAACATCTACTGTTATGAATAAAAGTAAGAAAACCGCCACAAATATGAAGGGAAATACTCTTTAATGAGCGCTTTCATCAATAGATACACTTGACTTTATCAGATTACATAAAACATCAACATCACTTCCTTTTAAAGCCAGGCACCATCACATGACCACAGTTAATTTCCTTTACAGAATTCAAGTCATATTACAGCGCAATTGTAGATTAAAACCTTGAACTATATGTGTAAAACTTGACTAAAATGTTATAGGACAAAGCAAACTTGAATAGTATGATGTGAAGTTGTTCAATCTCGCCGTTCATTCTTACACATGGGTTCGGAGCCGATCCCTCAGCTTTGAGTCAGCCGTTTTCACAAGCTTGAGGTTTTAGAGTAGCTCGAGGCCACGTCCCTTTCCCATGATGCTCTCTGTCTCACCCAGAATCTAGTTTGCCACTGCAACAGATCAGAGGTTGAGAGAGAGCTCAGGCCAGTATTTCTTACTTTTTCTTAGTTATTGGATAGTTATCCTTACAATTTTTAAATACATAGTATGTTCTTAGCTAGTTATCCTTAGCTTTTTGTTTAGGCTCTGTCCTTACTGTTTTGATGAATTGTTTGTCTTTATAGAGTGGCTGCTCTTAGGCCTTCTTAGCCGCGTTTTTGTTTATCCCCTATCCTGTTTTATATAAAGTTAGAAAAGTTTAGAATATTTATATCTTTATAGTTAGATTTTGAATATATTAACTTGTAGACTTTACAGCTTTAGCGTTTTGCTTTATGTGTGTGTGTTGTTAGCTAGTCCAATACTAGATTGGTCTACTTTTTCTAGTGTGGTTTTCTAGTGTGTTTTTTTCCTTAGATAGTTAAATATATATGTTTGTGTTTTCAGACTTTGTGTTATACTGTTTGTATCTAATATGGCTGATCGTAAAGAAAAAGAAAAGCAAAAGTCTGGATTTAAGAAATGCCGTAAGTGTGGGCAGAAAATGTCTATAACTGATCTGCATGTCAGTTGTGTGTACTGCTTGGGGGCAGTCCATCTTCAGGAGGACTGCTCCATTTGCCACTCATTTAGCAGCAGGGTATTACTGAAACGCAGGAGAAAACTGGTAGAAAGAGGTTTGCTGAAACCAGATTTCCAGGAATCGTTGGACAAGGCTGACCAGGCTTCAAAGTCATCGAAGGGTTTGAAATCTTCAAAAGCTTCGTCAGAGTCGAAGTCGTCTGCTCCAAGCCTTGCTGAGAAGGTGCAGTCAGTTCTGCAGTCTTTGGAGCCGAGCACCAAGCTTGTGTTTCGGAGCCGGTCTCCGAAACTTTAAAGTCACCCATTTTGCAGTCGGTGGTTTCTTTGATACCTTCTACTCGTTCTTCGAAAACCCTCTCCGATCTGGACCGAGTGGTGCAGAAGCTTCTCGAGAATTCGGCACTAACCAAATTATTATCTGCTTCGACCCAACCAGTTTCGGAGCTGAAGACTATTTTACCTGCTGTGTCTACTCCTCCTCTGAGCCAAGCCAGGCCTTCACAGCCGGGGGGGGAGAACTGATGATTGTGGAACCTTCGGAGCCAAGGCCTGTTCCAGTGCCATCGACTCCATCAACTCAGACTACTTCAGTGCCATTCGAGGAGTCTGGGAGCCGACACTCTCTGGTCGGCTCCAGGGGGGAGAGTCGAACCGATGGGTTGGTTCCGACCCTCCCCCTTGGATCTTCAGCACAGATGAGCTTGGCTCTTTCCTCTGGGTTGGAGCCCACTGTGTTGGTGCAGGGGAAGTTGCCATCTTCTTTAGAACCGGCAGCTTCCTCATGTCGGAGCAGTGGAGCCTTTGATGCTATGAGGAGGGTTATGTCTTCCAAGACTCCTACATCATCAGGGCCTTCCTCCTCCTCCCCTAAAGTGCTGCTTTCTACCTCTACATCACAGCTCCCTGTAAAGCGTCGAGACCCAGAATCTCAGGTAACCCTATTGGGTGACCCATGTTCTACTGACACCTCACCAGAAGCTCCCACTGATGAGGTTCCCAGGAAGAAACTTTGCAAGAGAAGGCATTTAGACTCCCCGCAGGAGTCTATCACATCAGATACCGATTTAGAGGAATCAGAAGGGTCCCCACTGTCCCCCTCACAGGATATCTCCTTTGCTAATATCCTTGAAGTCCTTAAGCAGAGGGGTGACTGGCAGTCCATTAGCCCTGCTGATGATGAGTCGGTGCTCCTGAAGGCCTTTGGGTCTCAACCCTCCACCTCCTGGGTGACTCCACCCTTCGATGAACTAATAGAGTTGATTGCTTGAAGGGCGCGGGAATCTCCTGATACTGTGGAACCTGTCCCTCGGAGGCCCAACAAATTTATTACATCACCCCAAGACAAAATCTTCCTTACCAAGGGAGTGCCAGTTGATGCCATGGTAGTGGCGGCGGCCACCAAGAAAGAGATGTCTGAAACCTCTTCTGCTGTCCATCCTCCTAATAGAGATTCCAGGACTGTGGACAGGTATGGGAAACGCATCTTTAGTTCAGTGACTTTTGCTATGCAATCGCTCAACTATTTGACACATTTTACCTGTCTTCAAAAAGATCTCCTAAAAGAGCATGGAGATACCCTACAGGGTAGTACAGCTGAAGGCGTTCCTGATAAGGTGACAGCCCAGCTCAATACCCTTAATTCCATAGTTAACTCATCCATGAGGCTCATTTCTTATGCAGCCAATGTTTTGAGTCGGGCTGCGGGTTCAGCAGTAGCACTTTGTAGACATTCCTGGATGTGCTTATGCTCCTTTGTGAAAGCCTTCAAGTCTTCCTTTGTTAATACCCCATTTGATGGCTCATCCCTTTTCAGGCCTAAAATCAAGGAGACCCTCACTAGGTGTGAGCAAGATGGAAAGACTCTATCTGCCGTATGAGTCTGTTTTTCCACCCCAACTAGACCATACCCCAATGGGCAAAAGGGAGGAAAAATGTGGTTCTGGAAGTCCCAAGGAGCTTTTCAGAACACACGTAGTGAAACACCCTCCAGGGGCAGAGGAGAAGGGTAATAATGGAAGACGCCACCCAGGTGGCAGAGGGGGACCGCAAAACCAGGGTAACAGGGATCAGTTCTTTGGCAAGCCCTACCAGTGCTCCTGAAAGGAGGCCCGACTGTCTTGCTCTGGAGGCAGTTGGGGGTTGCTTGTCTTTGTATCCAGAAACCTGGCTAGAAATTACAAAAGATTTTGGGGTACAAAGAATTGTTACCAGAGGTTATGTCATTCCGTTCGCAGAAACCACACCTGTACGAAGGAAAATCCCAGATATTCCACCCAGTCTCAGGGATCAAGCAGCCATAGAAATTCAAAGGCTGCCGGAAAAGAGAATCATCCAGCCAGTCCCAGCAGACCAGATAGGATCCGTAACCTACTGCAGATTCTTTTTAGTTCCAAAGAAGACAGGGGACTGGAGGCCGGTCTTGGACCTCAGCAGACTCGGCACCTTTGTAAAGAAGGAGAAGTTCCGGATAGTCACGCTTCAATCAATTCTTCCGTTTCTAGGAACGGATGATTGGATGTGCATTATAGATCTCAAGGATGCGTACTATCACATCAAAATGACCAGACCATCCAGAGATCACTTGCGTTTCCGGCTGGGAGCCAGTCACTATCAGTTCCGAGCACTGCCCTTTGGTCTCATGACAGCCCCCAGAGTGTTTACCAAATTAATGGCAGTGGTTACGGCTCACCTGAGGCATCTAGGATTCCGAGTGTTTCCATATCTGGATGACTGGCTCCTCACCGCCACCTCCAAGCATCAACTACTTCAATCCAGGGATCACACTCTTAATCTGTGTTCTTGGTTAGGAATAACTATAAATTTCGACAAGTCTGCGTTGTCACCATCACAGCGTATCTCCTTTATTGGACCAGACTTAGACACCACCACCGCCATGGTGAAATTGCCAATGGACAGAATAGTCACCCTCCGACAACAGGTGTCAGACATTCTGACGAGCAAAAAAGTACCATCCTCTCAAGTGTTGAAACTACTAGATACTATGGCAGCAACGCTCATAGCATTACCTCTGGGGCATATGCACATGAGAATTCTTCAATGGTTACTCTTCACCCAGAGGTCTTGCCAACAACTTTTGATGTCATTCTTGATAATGATTACAGATTCATGCGGAAAGGATCTTCAGTGGTGGCTGACCAGCCAGCATGTAACAGTAGGTCACCCATTTGTTCTTCCTCCACCATCAGCCACGGTGACCATGGACACTTCTCTGATGGGGGGGGGGGGCTTTTTCAGGGAAGAATGGCCCAAAGCACTTGGTCAGAGACAGAGTCACAGTTGCACATCAATGTCCTGGAGTTGAGAGCAGTACTTTTAGCATTGCCGTATTTCCATGACTGTCTACCTGTGGGGATGATTGCGATCCAGACCGACAACATGTCTGTGGTCTGGTACATCAACAAGCAAGGGGAAACCAAGTCTTATCCCTTGTGCCGAGAGGCCCTGAGAGTTTGGGAGTGGGCGGTATCCACCAGGCGCTTTCTGATAGCAACGCACATCCTGGGGAAATCCAACGTGATTGCGGACAAACTGAGCAGAGCCATTCTGATGCCACACGAGTGGTCCTTCAAAGACAAAGTTGCGGAGATGATTTTCCGCAGATGGGGCCAGCCTTACTGCGACCTGTTTGCATGCCCTATGAATGCCAAATGCAGAAGCTGCTTTGCCCTGAATCCCCCACCAGGGGACAGCCCGAGGGATTCGCTCGTACATGATTGGCCCCTGGGACTCCTGTATGCATTTCCACCAATTCCCCTGATTCCGAAATTCTTGCAGAAAGCCAAAGCCCTGGGGAGGACTGAAATTTTAATATCCCCGTTTTGGCCTCGACAGATTTGGTTCCCCTTCCTTCGACTCTACCAGCTAGAGGAACCTTGGATTCTGGACCCAGTTCCAGATCTACTGACACATTCGTCGGGGGCTCTTCATCCTTCTCTTCATTCCCTCAGATTGACAGCTTGGCTGCTCCAATTTCCAACTTAGCCAGGTCACACAGTTTCTGCTTTGAGGTACAGCATATCCTTGTATCCTCTCATAAAGCTTCCACCAGAAAGTTGTATGCCAGCAAATGGAAGCGATTTTGTTTTTGGGCTTTGCAAAATAATATTGACCTGTACATCGCCCCAATTGCTAGCATTTTAGATTTCCTGTCTAAGTTTTTTAATGAAGGTGCTGCAGCTGCCAGCATACAAGTTTAATTGGCTGCAATTTTGAATTTTCACCTCGGATCTGAAGGTTCCAACCTAATATCTCACAGATTATGTAGGGCCTTCTTAAAAGGTACCATACATCTTAGACCGCCAGTTAGACAACCTTTTTTTCTCCCTGGAATCTGAATTTTGTGTTATGGATTATTCTTCCTCCTTTTGAGTCTACATCATCCTGCCAATTAACATTTCTCTCTTGGAAAACTATTTTCTTGGTAGCCATTACTTCAGCACGTAGAGTGTCCGAACTTCAGGCCCTATCTATCAAACCCCCATATTTGGTGTTTCACCCCGACAGAGTGTCACTGAGGACTAACCCTTCCTTCCTTCCAAAGGTATGTTCAGAAGCTAACCTGAATCAAACTATTGAACTCCCAACTTTCTTCAGTAACCATTCTAACAAGTTGGAGTATATGTTGCATAAATTTGATGTTCACAGGCAGTTAAGATTCTATTTGGACAGAACAAAAGAATTTAAGAAATCAGAACAACTTTTTATTTCTCATGGTTACACCAAGAAAGGTTTTTCAGTATCCAAAGTCACTCTTTCCAAATGGTTAACTGATTGCATAAAATTCACATATTCCTTCGTGAATCAACCATTAGGACATAGCGTAAAAAGTGCATTCCATTAGGGCTGTTTCTACTTCCTCAGCTTATGCGGCTAGGCTGCCATTGGACACTATATGTGCAGCTGCCACTTGGTCTAAGCCTCATACCTTCATCACACATTACAAAGTAGATAGGGCCTCTAGGGACAGGGTTTCCTTTGGTTCCACTGTCCTCAGGAGTATACACCCAGGATAAAGGATGCTTGGGACTCTACTCATGTGTAAGAATGAATGGCGAGATTGAAGAACTTCACATAAAGAAGTTGTGTACTTACCATAACGTTCCATGTGAGTTGCTCATCTCGCCTTCATTCTTACATTCCCACCCACTTCCCCCGCCAGGCTTCTCAAAGAACATGTAAGACTTTGCGATCTGATGGGTCTTGTTCTACGATTTCTTACTTCAGTTGGAGTACTTGTTTGTGTTATCATGATGTTCATTGTGTTACACTGCTGCAGTCATTACACTTGGGTTATCCTGCCGTCGGGCAGTTCCCCAGTCGGCCTGAGTTCCAAAGTCTAGGTTCGGCGTTGGTTGCTGTCACCTCCTCCCTGACGTCAGTGCGACAGGGGTATATAAGATGCAGCCGACGCCATTTTCTTCAGTCTTTCTTGCCGCGCGGTGCCCGAAGCAGAAGCAGTTCGCAAGTGCAGGTCGGCCATCTCCTGAGATTTTCATTCCGAATCCAGAACTGAAGTCTTCTACAAAGCTAAGTACCCCGTTGGGGAAACTTTTTCTTGCCTCAGACCGATGTCAGTGAAAGTTAATAACTGTATTTCTTGTGGGAACCAAATACCTCATAAGGATTTCCACTCCTATTGTATTCCATGCATAGGCCCAGACCACGACGTCACTGATTGTCAGTTTTGTGCTAGGTTTAACAAGCACATTATTAAACATCGGTTTGATTTTGCCCGACATTATTTTGGCAGAAAATTCAATTACACCATGCCGTCGGAACTTCCGACAACCAGAATACATAAAAAGCGCAAAGACAAGGACAGGCATCTGAGGCCCAAAACTGATGACGAGGCCTCTTCTAGGCCGGTCGCTGGTTCTCCGGTTTTCAGCGAGGCACCTACGCAGCCCCTGGCGACCACAAGCACAGACCGCCTCTGACTCCCACGTGGAGCTGGCTGGGCCTTCGGACGCTCTAGGATTTCAGCCTACCAAAACTAACCCTTCAGAGGGAACCGAAGTAGCTGAGCAATGCGCACAGCCTCAGAGGGTGTTTTCAGACCTACCCAGTTAACCATTAAAACCCTCTGCTAAGTCTAAGGCCCCCTTAAAAACAAAGAAACAGATACAGCATTCTCCAGGACAAGCTTCCATGCCTAAGAAACAAATGCTCAAAATGGCCGAAGACCTAATCACCCTGATCAGGTGGTCCCATCCCTCTCCTGATAAAAGGCCCAGACAGGATGCAGACTATGAATCTTCCGACCAGGTGTCCATATTTTCAGATTCATCCTCAAACGTAGGATATTCTTTACCCCCTACCCCCTTATGAGGATTCTGATGCTGAGGAATCAATTCCATCAGCATCTCTGCCTGTGGACTATTCCTTTGGGGAGACCTTACATACCATGAGGGAGCATTTCCATTGGGAAGGCCAGGATTACTCAGAATCCAAGAAAAGGCTTAGATTCTTCCTTTTATTGCCTCAACACAGACCCCTTGCTATTTCGCCAGTGTTAGATATTGCGGATGATGTGTACACTGAATCCAGCTTAAACCCTGACTCCTTACCTCCAGCCCCAGTTAAACCTGATAAATATTACGGAGTCCCTGACTCTCACAAATTTCTGTATAAAAGCCCTGTTGCTGACCCTGAAACTATTTCTAAGGGACCCAAAGGGATTAAGGCCTCATCAGCAAAAAACCCAGTTCCCTCTGACAGAGATTCCAGAGCATTAGACAGATGGGGAAAGAAAGTATATACGTCTGCAACTTTAGCAATGAGAGCCTTAAATTGCCACTGGCACTTTTCTATCACAGTTGGCATTGCATCACCAAAGACAAATGGGTTCTCAACATTGTATGTCAAGGTTACAGTTTCCACTTTTACACTCAGCCAAGGTTAAAAGGAATGCCAAATCTGCCACCAAATAAATGGGCAGAGGCTCAAAACCAAATTACAGCACTCATGGATATGAGAGCTATTCAAAAGGTACCACCACAGGAGCAAGGACAAGGATTTTACTCAAGACTTTTTCTGGTTCCCAGAAAGGACAAAGCCTGGAGACCCATTCTTTTCTCTAAACACTTACCTGGATGTTCCGAAATTCAAAATGTTGACACTACAGCAGCTTCTTCCCATGCTGGGCAAGAAAGTTTGGCTCGTGACTTTGGACCTGAAGGAGGCATACCTGCATGTCCCTATCGGACAAAACTGCAGAAGATACCTCAAATTTCTAGCTGGTTCAATGCACTATCAATTCTCTGCACTGCCCTTTGGCTTATCTACTGCGCCCAGGGTCTTCACAAAGTGCCTGGCACTAGTAATTGCATTTTGCAGGCAAAAAGGAATTCAAATTTATCCATATCTGGACGACTGCCTGATTGAAGCAGAGAGCAAGGACATTCTTCTAAAGCATCTGGCGTTAGTATAAAAGTTATTAAGTTGCCTGGGGTACACAGTAAATGAAAAGAAATCAAAACTAGTTCCCTCACAACAGATAATATTCCTGGGTGCCAGCTTGAACACAACGGCCCAGATGGCTTATCTCACACCAGACAAGCAAGGACAACTGACTCAATACTTTCAGTTGATGGCAACAAACACCCAAATCCCTGCAAGAAAAATTCTGCAGGCCTTGGGCTACATGGCATCTTGCATACTATTAATTCTATATGCCAGACTGCATATGAGGAAACTACAATGGTATCTAAAGAGTGTATGGTCTCAGCACTGTCAAAGTTTGGAAACAGTTATACCACTTATTCCTTGCCTTCAACAGGAGTTTCGATGGTGGGCTCAAGCTTGTCACCTCAACAAGGGACAGCCTTTTACTCAACCTACATCCAGGCAAACACTGACAACAGATGCATCGGATTACGCCTGGGGAGCACACATGGCAGGAAAATGTATTCAGGGCGAGTGGCCCACAGAGCAAAGGCATCTTCACATCAATCAAAAAGAGATGCTAGCTGTACAAAATGCACTTATAGCTTTCAAGGACCTGCTGCATCCAGGACAACTACTACTAAAGACTGACAACACCACAGTTATGTGGTACATAAACAAGCAAGGGGGCACACACTCCTACCCCCTCTACAGACAAGCCATGACCTTGTGGAACACAGCTCTAGACTACCATGTTCATCTGCAAGCACAATTCCTGCCAGGAGAGAAAAACACACTGGCAGACGACCTACGCAGAAACATCATGGATCCCCACGAATGGGAATTGAATCCAAAAATATTCAGAATGATAACATAAAAATGGTGGAGCTTGGACATAGATCTGTTTGCATCCCCAATGAACTGCCAGCTACAGAAATTCTGCACAAGGAGTTACCATCCACAAGCATGGAAAGTGGATGCCCTCTCATTCAGCTGGAAAAACCTGCAAGCATACGCTTTCCCTCCTTTACCTCTCCTTCCAAAGGTACTCATAAAAGCCAGGCAAGAAGAGCCAAAGATGATCCTGATTGCACCAGACTGGCCATGCCAGCACTGGTACCCAATCTTAAAGAACTTAGCACAAGAACCACCCTGGATTTTGCCTCAAATCCCACATTTGCTGATACAGCACAACAATCAGATTCTTCACAGCCAGCTAAAGACCTTAAACCTAGCTGCATGGAAAATCCCTTAGTCAAGCAAGCAATGCCTCTCTCCAAAGCTGTTATGGATGTCATTCTGGAGGCCAGAAGGCTTAGCACCAGGAAAGCCTACTCGGATAAATGGAAGAGATTCTGTGCCTGGAACCAGGCACACAGCATTGACCCTCTTGTCCCAAACATTCCTCAGGTACTTCAATATTTAACTGAGATGCTGGACAAGGGCCTTTCCTTCTCATCCATCAAGATCCAAGTCTCAGCCATTTCTGTTCATTACAACACGGATCCACCAATTTTTTCTAATCCTTTGCTCAAACAGTACTTCAGAGGGGCTAAAAACATAAGACCACCCCATAGAGCACCTACCCCAACTTGGGACCTCAACTTTGTTTTGGAAAAATTAACTTTACCTCCTTTTGAGACAGCTAACACAGCAGAATTAAAATACATCTCTTGGAAAACTGCTTTGCTACTGGCAATAACATCAGCACGAAGAGTTTGAGAATTACAGGCACTAATGGCAGTGGAACCTTTCCTCATTTTCCACCAGGACAGGGTGTCTTTAAGAACTAACCCTACATTTATGCCAAAGGTGGTATCAAGTGTGGCTCTAAACCAAACTATTCAATTGCCAACTTTCTATCCAAAACCGCAGAACAAAGGGGAGAGACTACTACATTCTTTGGACATTCACAGGCAGTTACGCTTCTACTTGGACAAAACCAAAGCTTTCAGAAAATCTGAGCAATTATTGGTCGCATATGCTGCAGGAGCACAGGGAAAAGCCATTTCAAAACAGACTATCTCAAAATGGATAATACATTGTATACGTTTCTGCTATACTCACCATGGGAAACCTGTACCTAGCAGCATTAGATCTCACTCCACCAGGGCAACGGCCACTTCAACTGCCTACCTCAGAGGAGTACCTACCAAAGATATTTTGGAAGCAGCAACATGGAGTTATGTGCATACCTTTACCAAACATTACCATTTACCTTTATACTCCAAATCCAGAGCTGGCTTCGTCACTGCTGTGCTGCAGGGCCTTATAGCCACCCCTAATGCCTTACAGAACCAGCCTCCCTACCTCAGCTTTGGGATTCCACCCAAGTGTGATAACTGCAGCAGTGTAACACGATGAACATAGTCCAGTTTTATACCTACCATAAATGTAGATGTTCGAGTGTAAACACTGCTGCAGTCCAGGTTACCCTCCTCCTTCCCCTCTTACTTGCTGGTACGTAAGTATGCCTTTTACCCTTTACTACCTATGGGGAGTATTTGCTGGTAACTGAAAGGTGTTGTTTGCTTTTCTTATGAATGTTTTATAGCAATTTGAATTGCCTACCTATTTGGGGGCATCTGACATCTGGGGCAAGAAAAACTGAAGAAAATGGCGTTGGCTGCATCTTATATACCCCTGTCGCACTGACGTCAGGGAGGAGGCGACAACAACTGACGCCGGACCAAGACTTTGGAACTCAGGCTGACTGGGGAACCGCCTGATGGCAGGATAACCCAAGTGTAATGACTGCAGCAGTGTTTACACTCGAACATCTACATTTATGGTAGGTACAAAACTGTACTTTATACATGTTGGGATCAGCAAACTAGATCTGTGGTGAGACAGAGAGCATCATGGGATAGGGACTTGGCATCAAGTTACTCTAAAACCTCAAGCTTGTGAAAGTGGCTGACTCTGAACCAAGGGATCAGCTCCGAACCCATGTGTAAGAATAAAGGTGAGATGAACAACTCACATGGAACGTTATGGTAAGTACATAACTTCTTTTTTGTTCTTCATACTAACCCATAATGCATAAACAATCAGAAAAGCCAACACCAATTCAGCATTCTATTATTACACTAAGAACATATGAAAATTTGTTGTAAACATACATTAATCACATTTTCCCCTTTTCTTTGTATAATTATGTTAATGTTCTATACAACAAATACATTAATATACTATCAAAAATAAAATCTGGCTTTTAGTTTTTGATAACTGGAGAGAGAAATAATATCATTCAACCCAGAAGGGTTGTTGGCATTGAATCTTAACTGCCACATACATTCTCTAAATTCGAGAAACAATTCCCGTGGGCCACCCCTGTTGTTAAGAACCAGTTGGTCAAAGGCAATAAATTGAAACCTATGGTCAGGATTTTCCTTCATATGCAATACCAATCCATTTTTTCATTGGCCTTTTCAATATTGTAATTGTGTTGGTATACATGTACTTTGAAAGCCTTTTTAGTCTTGCCTATATAAAATCCTTCACAGGATTGGCATAAGCTGCATAAATTATGAAAGTGCTGTTACAATTCAACCTATGGTTCAAATGTATTAAGCCATACTGTGGAATATGTAAGGTGTCTGTTTCAAGAATGTTAGAACACTGTATACAATGACCACATTTAGACATCCATCCTTTTCCATAGGTTCTATAACCCTCTGTGTTTTGTTCAAGTAAATTTTCAAAACAAGCATCTTTTTTATATACAGCACATGGCTTTTCCCCCACATTTTTTAGCAATTCCTGATGATCTCTAAAATTAAGCCAATTCTTATTTAATATGTCCTTGATGTCATAGAATAATGGATTGTAAGTTAAAATAAAGGCCTTACTGAAATCTTGAGTCATATTTGTATATTCACTCAAAACATTAATATTAGGGGTAACAATACCAAATGCATCAGTCCCCAGTAATGGAAAAAAGTGTCCACATACCCTTTTTTCCGTAACCTCATTAAGAATTGTTTCAGTAAAATTATTAGGATACCCTCTTTGTTATAACATACCCCTCAACTTATCCCTTTCTTCATAAAACATTTCTGTGTCACTGATCATACATGCCAGTTTAACACATTGGCTTTTGACAACTGACTTTTTTTGGAAATCAGGGTGTCCACTTTCATAGTGTAGGATGGTATTGGAATCTACTGTTATGATAAGTTTACTTGCACAGCTGTACTTTCCATTGTCCACAGTAAAAAGAAAAAGAAAACTGCAGCAGACCACCACTAAAAGTGACTGTTTAATGAATCATAAAGTTATAAAAACAGGTAAAGATGAGCGCTTTCAAGCTCCTGCCATTCATCAGATAAAAATAATGCATTTGATACATAATTATTTAAACTAAATGACAGCCAGTCACAATTCAATACCTAACCTGCCTATTTCTAAGGGCGGGTTTCATTGGGACAACCTCAGTGAGTCCTGGATACCTATGGGCCAAAAGCCAAAAGGGAAGTGTTACATCCGTAACATTGAACACAGCTATGGTGTACCCTTCCACCAGTGAGGACACTGCCAGTAAGGGAATGAGTTTGGGAGCCAGACCCAAGCTGCAGAATTTAGAAAAGAACAGTGAGCGTTTTTTTTGTGCATTTACCAGCCCCAGTCAAAAAGAAAGGGGAGTGGAGATGCATGCACAGCGAGGGAAGAGGATCGAAGAAGAGGATAATTTCTCAGTGACTGGTGACTGTATCGTTTTTAATTTGTCTGATCATATTCTTACATAAGATGAACTTTTTCTTTTGAAAAAGGGCCTAATATTTGTGCCCAGTAGAGAGAGTAATTTCAGTGAAATTATTATGGATATTATGCTATTTACTAGGAATGTTATGTTGAAACAAATGTATGCCAATAACAGCCAGTCACGAGAGTTTGCATTGAGACAACCCAGTTGTTTTGTTCCAATGGTTAATTCAACCATGCAGACCTTCATAAAATTATGTGAACATGAGGTCATGTTATATTTGCAAGAGAAAAATAATAGGAAGTTGTATAACTTAACCGCACGGCAAAGACAGGCACTCCTGACCTACAAGGGAGTACAGATCTGATTATTAAGCAAGCAGATAAGGGAGGAACAGTGCTGGTTCTGAACAGTACATATCATGACTGACTTACAGAATTACTATCTGATACGACCACATTTATTCAAAGTTCGCCCATTACAGTCAATGGTTTAGTTAAGGAGGTCAAAGATAGATTGAAACACATGGATATAGGTTCAATGGAAGAGGAGTTACTAGAGTTCCTATAGATTGAACATCCAGTTATACCAATATTTAAAACTTTGCCAAAAATACACAAGTATTTAAGAACCCCCCCCCCCCGACCCATTGTCTTTGGGAGAGGGTGGATTACAGAGAATATTTCTGTATGGCTGGAATATACTCTGAGACCTCATTTAGGGGGACTGGAAGAGATACTTAGTGATACAGGACATTTCTTAACCTCCTTAAAAGAATATGTGGATGGGAGGGATGGAACAGGGTACATCATGGTGACAATTGATGTCAAAAATTTATTCACAGTTATAAGCAATGAATATGGGATAAGAGCTGTTTCTAGTTTGTTAAGAGATCTGCACCTATTAGAAGGCCAGAAACTGGAATTGTTGACCAATTTACTAGGATTGGTACTAGAATTTAACATATTCATTTGTGTCAACAATTTTCACAGACATGCACAGGGGGTTGCCATGGGCTTACCACTGTGCTAATACTTATGCAAATTTAGTTCTATCCTTTTGGGAGAGACAGTTTGTACTGGGAACACAGAACACTTGGAGGGGCAATGTTTGCCTGTACAGGCGTTTTGTGGACAACATTTTTATGTTGTGGAAGGGGGATGAGAGAGAGCTAAATGAGTTTGTACTTTATTTAGAAAGGACCACCAAATTCCTTCAATTTTCTGTTAATTTTTCAAGGACCATGATAGACTTTCTAGATGTGAGAATTATATGAGATGCTGAAAGTTAACATTATATAGAAAGGATTGCTGGGAAAACAGCATACTAGTATACGACAGTTTGCATCCGAGGTTCACATTCAAGAATATAGTCATGGGTCATTTAAGTAGGGTGTCCAGGATCTGTACAGAGGAACAGGATTTTGAGATGGAGGTTAACAACTTGGAGGGGTTCTTTTCAGCAAGAGGGTATAATAAAGAATTAATACATAATGTGACACATTCAAGGATGGAATATAAGAAGGGAAGGCTGTGCCCTTGGTTAAGGAGTAATGCCAATAACACTGGTGCTGGTTCCAGGAAGAGATTGGAGGCCAGAGAAAAAGAAGTTAGGATTATATTTACCTATAGCAGTAACATTCATGGTATTTGCAATATAATTAGGAATAACTGGGGAATACGTATGACTGATAACAAACTCGGAGAGATAGTAGGAGATCGGCCGAATTTTGGCTTCAGATGGAATAAAAATTTAAAAGATATTCTGAGCCATGAAGGGAGGGAGAGGCAAAGACAAAGCCATACATATTGTGGTTCCTGCAAAGCATGTAGATATATAAACAATGAAGTAGAATTTAAACATCCTGTTACATGTAGGGTTTATCACTTTGGTGCTAAGGCCAATTGCAGAACAAGGGACATTGTTTATTTAGCGGATTGTCAGACCTGTTCAGGTTATTATGTAGGCAAAACTAACTGCATGTTTAAAGTCAGGATTCTTCAACACTTATCTGCCAAAAGGAACAAGAACGAGCACAATGCTCTGTATAGACATGTGTCAGGTAATGAAGGATATCACTTTATGTTTAGGGCGATATGGAATGCGAGAACCAACACTAGGGGGGTGATATAAAAAAAATCACAGAATGTGAGGAAACTAGATGGTAGTGGAGCTTTTGACCCATAGGTATCCAGGACTCAATAAGGTTGTCCCAATGACACCAGCCCTTAAAAATAGGCGGGTTTAGTATTGAATTGTGATTGGCTGTCATTTAGTTTAAATAATTGTGTATCAAATACATTATTTTATCTGATCAAGGGCAGGGTTCGAAAGCGCTTATCTTTGTTTTTTATAATTTTATGATTCATTAAGCAATCACTTTTAGTGGTAGTCTGCTGCAGTTTTCTTTTTACTGTGGACTGTAGTGCTTGGAAGTTAGACCTTTGGTGAGGTCTCTTCAACTTTTTCGTTCTGTACTTTCTATAGCCCAGCTTTGAAGAGTCATTTCCTTAGTTACAATAATTTCCTCCCCTAACATTTCTGGCAAAATACCCTGTAGAGAATTTTAAATTCTGCCAACTTGTTGCATTCCCAAAAAATGTGTTCCTGAATACCTGTCTCTGTCTCTTTGCGATTATGCCTCCAGCATTTGCTGTCTGCCTGAGGAAGATTTCTGTAAAGTCTGCTTGAGGTATAAAAATACATATGCAAATACTTCCCGGCAAAAATCCTAAAACTTCTAAACTTTGTTTCATACTTGGGACCCATACAAATGTCGTCCCAATGTTTCTTTGTATATTGCCTTTCCATTCTCACCTCCCATTTTTTTCTAACTTCTGATTGATTCTTATCGTTATCATGCATTATATTTTATATGCCTTACTAATTATCCATTTTTTATCAGCAACTTCTGCTTTAGGCTCAACTAAAAACTCTACCAGAGCAGAACTTTCACTTAGCACTCCCCTATTCCCTTTTCTTTGTATATACTCTATCAATACCTAGTTGGTAAGGCAGTCTCCAATCCACAGTCCAAACTTCTGTTTAGCCTCATTACAGTTTGTTACATTTTCCTCTCTAGCTGTTTACTGTCAGTACCATGACTCCTTTGCTAATTTTCTCCAGTAAATTCCATCCCCTCTCTTGCCTGTTTTCTATGCCCCTACTTGTAGCCATCCCTATTGGTAAAATTAACATTTCTTTATTGCTGTGCTAGCTTAGTTCTTAAAATACTTTTTGCTAGTTTAGGAATGTAATAATCTATATCATTGTTATTATTCTTAAGTGACTTTTCTCCAAAAATCATAGTCTCTCTCTCTGTCTTCCTCTTGAACTCCCTCCTCCCGTTTCATAATCATCTCTTTCCACTCCAATTTATAACTTTCTGTTTGAGGTGTGTATGTGAGCCTTAATTACATGGCTCTAAAATACCCCTTCAGATCAAGAAACCAACCTTGTTCAAAGGGGAAAATCAAGTTAATCAACTTAAGTCATCTTTCCATTCTAAATAAATTCTTTCATCCACATGATTTCTTCTGGTTGATAAAAATGCACCTGACCTGTATACACTAGGTACTAAAAACATTGTGCTACTTGTATCTTACTGTCCATAAGTAACATGAAAACATTTATAAGATCCAAGACTTCAGTTTCAGTACCTGAAGGATAAAATAATTGTTGCCTGTTGCACAAATAAAGAACTGATGCAGTGAATGGTTAAAAAAATCCAAATCTCCAAAAAGTCCTGGCATCACTAAAACCTGGCAAAGCAAATTACAGCGTTATTTTCTTCCTGATAAACTAGTTGTTTTATTCAAGAGTAACTAAAGAGTATTAATTTTCCATAGCTAGGAAAATTTGTAAAGAACTTGGAGTAAAAACTATAAACAGTGGAGAATAAAACAGACAGTGGGGTGCCAAAATGTCCTTTTCTGGATTTATCATGCACAGCATAGAATCATCTGCAAATAAACCTAACTTTTCTTAATTACCGTACCAGATATAGCCTTGAATTTGTGAGTCACTGTTTTTCTTTGCTGACGGCTCTAAATATAAAAGCAATAACAAAAGAGGTAAGAGGACATCCTTGTGTAGTTTCACTGTTCAGACACAGTTTGTGAAAGAGGAACCATCCATGCACAACCCTTTTATTCCATTTTTGCACATGGGGCAGGGTGTTACTTCAACAGTGACAATCATCTAGAGCTAATTTTTGCTTCCAAATCCTTCATATAGTCTACGTATTCTCTGTTATTTTATCATGGAATGCAAATGCAGTTGCTGTACTCATAAAATCCCAGCTGACTTTATTGAATGCTTTCAGTGCATCACAACCCAGCTACCATAGCAGTGTATGTTAAGTTGTCAATCTCGCCTTCATTCTTGCTGGATGGGTTCGGAGCCACTCGGCACTTGCTTTAGCTTGAGAACTCCTTTTACCAGCTCGAGGCAACCCTATATCCCATGATGCAAGGCGGAACTACCTCAGATCTCGCTTGCCGCTTAGCGAAAGAGGTCTCTTTTGCCAGCTGAGGTAAGTTGTTTTTTGTCAAAAAAAGCTTAGTTAGGGATTTATTTCCCCCTCTTTTTCCACTTTCATAGTGTGTAGTGTGTCTACAGCCCACCCTATTCCCTTACAGTTTAAAACTTTTAAATTCTTTTTATAATTGTAAAACAGTTAAGTTAGGCCTAGACCCCATTGGTTAATCCCTACCTGTGTGTCTGTGTGTTAGGGGATTAATTGTGTGTGTTTGTTGGGGTGTGTGTGACTTTCTTCCTTAGAACTATGTCAAAGGAAGGCAAGGTTTCAGGCTTCAAGAAGTGTGACTCGTGCTGTCAGAAAATGTCTCTGACAGACGGTCACACTTCTTGTGTTTACTGCCTGGGGCCTTTGCACCTGCAGGACTCCTGTGCTTTGTGTCACTCTTTTAGCCAGAGAGTCCTGCAGGAAAGGAGGAATAAATTGATCCTCCGTGGCTTACTTAAGCCAGAAGGTTCTCCCTCTAAAACAGGGTCTAGTAAACCTTCTAAGCCACCGAAGGTTCAGGCTACTGTATCCAAGCCTCCTCCGGTGGCTCCGGCTCCGTCGGAGCCGAGATCGGCTCCGGCTGGAACCGATCTTTCTGCTTCCAAGGTAGTGGGTTCGGCACCGATTGGTTCCGACACCCGGTCTACTGTGGCCTTGTCGGCTCCGGCTGGAGCCGACACCTTATCCAGCATCGGAGCCGAGAAACCTTCGGCTCCATCTGGAATTCAGGGGACTTCGGCTCCGATGACTTCGTCCCGAAAGAGATCTCGGTCCCCTTCGTTGGAGAGTATCCACTCGGCTCCGAGGTCTCCTCTTTTGTCGGAGCGGAGCCATCGGAGCCGATCTTCGAGATCTTCCAGGCTGTCTGACCACGACTTAGAGAGGGTGGTAAGCAGGCTGTTAAAGTCGCAGGCACTGGCCCAAATGCTCCATAGCCCGTCTCAGCAGACTTCGGCTATTGCTTCACCCCTTGAACTTCCTCCTCCGACTCCCCACCAGAGTTCGGAGCCGGAGCTTCTCGGGACAGCGACTGTTTCGGCGCCGGAGCCGATACATCCTTCGGCTCCGTCGTCTTCGGCTCCGATCTCCTCCTTGAGACCTTCCTTGGAGGGATCCGGTCGTCGGGTTTCCCTTGTCGGCTCCGAGGGGGCTAGTGGCATCGGACCCTTGTCCGACCCCGCTCTCCCTCTCGGGGCTTCGGCTTTGGTAAGCTCGGCACCGACATCGGCCTCGGAGCCTTCCCTCTCAGTGGAGCCGGGAATTCCTGTATCCTCGGAACGGGGATATTCCGGTCTCCCGGGGAGGGGAGCCTTTGAGGTGATGGGGAGTGTCCTGGCTCCTGAGCCAGGTCAACGGTCCATCCCTCTAACTCCTCCCTCTTCGGTGCCTGTAGACACCTCTTGCCAGCCTCTTGCTCTCAGGCCCAGGGATCCATCGCCCCAGGTTTCCCCATTGGGAATTTCCTCCTCTTCCGAAGTTTCTCCTGATCCTGCAGGTGAACCCCCTCGGAAGAGGACGTGTAAGAGGAAACACACAGACTCCCCGAGTCTACTACATCTGATACCGACTTAGATGAGTCGGAGGGTTCCCCACGATCCCCCTCTGTGGATGTCTCCTTTTCAGTCATCCTTGAGCTCCTCAAACAGCAGCGGAATTGGCCATCCATTGATCCCTCCGAGGATGAGTCGGTATACCTGGAGGCTTTTGGATCCCGACCCTCCACCTCCTGGGTGTCTCCGCCTTTCGACCCACTTATGCAGGTAGTGGCTCGGAAGGCGTGGGCAGCTCCAGATTCTGTGAAACCTGTCCCCAGGAGACCATCCAAGTTTATTACGGCCCCTTCGGACAAACAGTTTCTTTCCAAGGGCGTCTCTGTGGATGCTATGGTGGTGGTGGCGGCGGCCACTAAGAAGGAACTGGCGGATCCTTCAGTACCTGTCCATCCTCCTAACAAGGATTCTAGGACCATGGACAGGTATGGAAAGCGGATGTTTTCTTCAGCGACCTTTGCTATGCGTTCGCTGAACTACCTTTGTCACTTCACCAGGTTTCAAAGAGATATTCTCAAGGAACTGGGTGAAGTGGTCCAGGATCCTTCTGCTGCTGGGGCTCAAGAAAAGATTGCCTCACAGCTAGCAATCCTGAATTCCCTATCCAACTCCTCCATGCGGCTCATATCCTATGCGGCCGATGGAGCGAGCAGGGCCGCAGGCACAGGAGTGGCTCTTAGACGCCAAGCCTGGATGCGGCTTTGTAATTTTGCGGACCCCTTTAAGGCGTCCTTCACCAATACCCCCTTTGATGGTTCGGCTTTGTTCGGACCTCAGGTGAAGGATACCTTGACCAGGTGTGAACAGAACGGTAAAACTCTTTCTGCCGTTGGAGTCCATTTTTCCACCCCTTCTAGACCATATCCCAAGGGTCAGAAAGGAGGGAAGATGTGGTTCCGCAAAGCCCAAGGAGCTACACCGGACACACGTGGTCAGTTTACCCCCAGAGGCAGAGGGGGTAACAATAATAGACGCCGCCCTAGAGGCAGGGGGGGTCCTCAGAACCAGGGCAACAGGGAGTCTCTTCCTGAGAAGCCCTTTCAGCACCCCTGAGATGTTGCCCGACTGTCCACCCTTGGAGGCAGTCGGGGGAAGTATTTCGCTGTACCCAGTAGCCTGGCATTCCCTCTCACAAGATATGTGGGTACAGTCGATCATATCCGAGGGTTACAAAATCCCCTTCGAAAGGTATCTCGTACCTCAACAATCCCTTCCAGACATCTCACCCGGTCAAAGGGATTTGGCAGAACAGGAGGTTTCAAAGCTCCTAAGAAAAAGAGCCGTCCAGACTGTTCCGGCAGACCAAGTAGGATCCGGCGTCTACTCGAGATTCTTTTTGGTCCCCAAAAGGACGGGAGATTGGAGACCAATACTAGACCTGAGCAGTCTAAACAGATTTGTCAAGAAGGCAAGATTCCGGATGGTCACGCTTCAGTCCATTCTGCCCTTTCTGGGCAAGGACAACTGGATGTGCTCTATAGACCTTCAGGATGCGTACTATCACATAAAGATTCACAGGCGCTCCAGAAGGTTTCTCCGCTTTCGGCTAGGGACCAGTCATTACCAATTCAGAGCCCTGCCCTTTGGCCTCACTTCAGCCCCCAGAGTGTTTACCAAATGCATGGCAGTGGTCACAGCTCATCTGAGACGTCAAGGATTCCAGGTGTTTCCTTATTTGGACGACTGGCTCCTCTCCACCACCACCAGGTGTCAGCTTCTTCAGACCAGAGACTACACTCTGCAGCTTTGCAGGAGTTTGGGAATTTCAGTAAATTTCGAAATCTTCTCTGCGGCCTTGCCAATCTATCACCTTTATAGGCGCAGAATTAAACACTGTCAAAATGTTAGCCAGACTAACAGATCAAAGAATTCTGGACATCCAAAAATTCGTTCGGATTCTATTGCAGAGCAGCAAGGTCAAAGCCAGATTGATACTAAAGGTTCTAGGTCTTATGGCTGCGGCCATTGTTCTTCTACCACTGGCTCGCTTCCATATGCGTCTTCTGCAGTGGATGTTATTCACTCAGTGGTCGTACCACAGTCTTCCGATGAGGCACGAAATCTTAGTCACACAATCGTGCAGAACTCATCTGAACTGGTGGATATCTTCCCCTCTTCTTCATCAGGGCCGACCCTTTGTTCCCCCTCCTCCGGTTGCCACAGTTACTACGGATGCCACTCTGATCGGGTGGGGGGGGCATTATCAGGGCAGGATGGTCCACGGGACGTGGCAACCCATAGAATACCATCTGCACATCAATGTCCTGGAGATGAGAGCGGTGCTTTTAACGTTGCAAGCCCTCAACAACTTTCTTCCCACAGGGACTATTGCAGTACAAACGGACAACATGTCCGTGGTCTGGTACATCAACAAGCAGGGCGGGACCAGGTCCTATCCGTTGTGTCGAGAAGCTCTCAGACTTTGGCAATGGGCAATCTCCTCTCATCGGTTTCTGATAGCAACGCACATCCCCGGCAGGTCCAACCTCTTGGCGGACAGGCTGAGCAGATCCATTCTGATGCCTCACGAGTGGTCTCTCAATCAATCTGCAGTGGATCAGATTTTTCTGAAGTGGGGCACACCTTGTTGCGATCTTTTTGCTACACCTCAAAACAACAAGTGCCCCGATTTTTTCACCCTCTTTCCCCTACCAGGCCAACCCCTGAGAGACTCTCTAACCCAGGATTGGCCCCGGGGACTTCTGTATGCTTTTCCTCCCTTCCCCTTGATTCCACAAGTCATTCAGAAAGCCACCGTTTTGAGGGCCAAGTTGATTCTCATTGCCCCTTACTGGCCTCGACAAATTTGGTTTCCGTCTCTGCATTGTCACCTCCTGGTGCAGCCCTGGCATCTGGACCCAGTTCCGGATCTCTTGATCCACCAGTCGGGTCAGCAGCACTGGGCCATTCATTCTCTCAACCTCACTGCTTGGTTGCTCCACTTCCTTCCCTAGCCAGGCTTCCGATGATCTCTGATTCAGTCAGAGACATCTTAGTGTCTTCTTTAAAGTCGTCCACTAGAACTGTTTATGCTAGCAAGTGGCGGCGTTTTCTATTTGGGCAAATTCCAGGAATATTGATCCCTTTACTGCTCCTGTGCATTCTGTTTTAGATTTCCTGGCTGAAGTTTTTTCAGGATCTTCTTCATCTACAGTTAAAGTTCAACTGGCTGCTATTTCCAAGTATCATGTTGGCTTGCATGATAATAACATTATGTCTCATAGATTATGCAAGGCCTTTCTGAGAGGAGTTTTTCTCCTAAAGCCGCCGATAAAGCATCCTCCTCCGCAATGGGATCTAAATTTAATGTTGGCATCCTTGATGCTACCTCCCTTCGAACCATCTGCTTCATGTTCTTTGAAGTTATTGACCTGGAAAACTATATTCTTACTGGCTGTCACTTCAGCAAGAAGGGTTTCCGAGATTCAAGCTCTCTGCATTCGTCCCCCTTACTTGGTTTTTCATAAGGACAGGGTATCCTTAAGAACGAACCCGTCCTTTCTCCCCAAAGTGGTGTCTCAAACCAATATTAACCAATCCATAGATCTACCAGTCTTTTTCCCAAACTATTCTGACAGAGCTGAACAAAAGCTTCATTTTTTGGATGTCCATCGTCAGCTCAGGTACTATTTGCATAGAACTAAACAATTCAGAAAATCGGACCAATTATTTGTCTCCTATGCAGAAAACAGGATAGGTCTTCCAGTTTCTAAAGTGACCTTATCCAGATGGTTGACTTCCACCATTTCCTATGTGTACTCTCTCAGAGGCAAGCAGCTACCTTCTAAACCAAAGCACACTCAACCAGGAGTCTATCCACTTCTGCAGCCTTTCAGGATAGACTACCCATTGATACCATTTGTGCAGCAGCTACTTGGGCCACGCCTCATACCTTTGTCTCTCATTACAAGTTAGACTTGGCCTCCAGAGACAGGGCCAGTTTTGGTTCCACAGTTCTCAAGAGTCTGTTCCATTGAGCCACCCGGGATACAGGTGCTAGGGACGCGGTCCCATCCAGCAAGAATGAAGGCGAGATTGACAACTTAACATTTAGAAGTTATGTACCTACCATAACGTTCCATGTTAGTTGTCTTCTCTCGCCTTCTTTCTTGCGTCCCTCCCTCCTTCCCCCTGGCCTGGACAGATCTTGAAGAGTTCCTATCAGGTTGTTTCCTCCTGAGCCTTCATATGAGGATTCTTATTATGAACTTGTTTTTTTCCTAATTATGTTAGGTTAGTCCTTAGCAGGGTAAGTTAGCTACCAAACGAGATCTGAGGTAGTTCCGCCTTGCATCATGGGATATAGGGTTGCCTCGAGCTGGTAAAAGGAGTTCTCAAGCTAAAGCAAGTGCCGAGTCGGAGCAACCCATCCAGCAAGAAAGAAGGCGAGAGAAGACAACTAACATGGAACGTTATGGTAGGTACATAACTTCTAATTTGTACACGCTGCTTCCCTGTGTCTCACCATTGTTCTTTTAATGTTGTCAAATGTTTGCCTTCCCTTCACAAAGTCGCACTGATCCATATCTATCAATTTTGGCAACACTTTTGACATTCTCTTAGCTAGTGTAAACACTTAGTAGTCATGGATTAAAATGGGTCTGTATGAAGCTTGATCTGGAAAGTCTTTATCCTCTTGGGATAATACTGCCTTCTTAAAATCTTTGTTAAATTTTGCCTGATCTTTATTACTTTCTTCTCTCCTAACTTTCTAACTTCCACATAAATGGGTCTATTCATGGAGAAGTCCATGCTGAAAGATTATGCATCACCATTTTTATGTAATCTCTACTTATCTTAGCTATTAATTGTTGAACCTCATCTTCCTCTAACCTTGGCTTAATTGTTTGCCATAAATATTTACATTTGTGTTTTATCTTGGTTTCTCCACTCTTTTGCTTTATACAGATTTTCATAACATTTCCGAAATATTTCTAATACCTTTATAAGATCTCTGATTATTTTTTTTTCTTCTCATGGTCATTGTACTAAAAGTTTGGGGACTCTATAGAGTTATTATCAGAAATAGCTGCTTAACTGTAATGTTTCAAAACTCATGCATACTATACATATACTCTCTTATTTTTCCTTTAGCACTCAGCAGTCATTCCTCTACTTTTTTCTGTTAGACTTCCCTTATTCAGCAATACTTTAACTTTTGTCAACCCCCTCTAAATAATTCTCATTACTTACTTCTGGTATTCTCTTATTTTTATCGTGTTGTTAAACTCAGTTTTCATTTTATCCCTCTCACTAGTTATTCTTTCAGTGGTAACTTCTTTCTTCTGTAATAAATCCCAAATGATTTTCACTAAACATTCCTTAAATTGTATGCCTTTGTAACAGATAAAAGAGCTCCATTGTCTTATTTTTACATCATTACCAAGCATTTTTCTTGTTTTTTTATTGGGGCGTGATCTGATATGGTTATTTGGGTGTATGATAAAGGGCTTCAGTTAAATACACATGTTCCTGTGAAATATAATTAATATTCAGTGTAGCCTGGTTATTGCATCTTGGGGAATAATCCCTAAATCTGTGTTCCTGCTACTGATTTAATCTATTCTATGCTAAAACATTCTCTTACACGTCTTCAGAAATGTACCCTCGTTTGTTATATTTTCCTTTCTCAAGTCCATTGATACAGCCTGATTATTGCAAATCAAGTTCCAGTTCCCACCCATAAATAATATTCTCCCAAAATTCTCCTAAACTTTGGAATAGTAATTTTTATGTGGAATATAAATCCATGCCAGTATAATCTAACTACCACAAATCTACTGCTATTTTCCCCTCTTCTGTCACTATTGGATTCCCTCCCTTATTCAGTGTAATTATTCCCCTTTTCCTTTGTTCCTGATGTTCTACCCTGAGATGTTTAAATTTCACATGCTTGTTTTTATCCAAATGCATCAGTTACAACATTGTTATTTGCACTCTATGCTTCCTAGTATAATTCAGTAGTCACTCTTTTTGTCTATACCTTTAAGGCAATATGCATTCCATGTTAAGATTAACAAACTGACACTCTGAGAAAAAGCTATTGCTCTCACCATTTGCAGCTTACATGCATACACTAATATCTCACATGCTGATTTTGGTATGTAGTTAGTTCTTCTTATTTCTCTTTGAATGCGTGTCACATTTCCCAAGCTTTTCACTTCAATAAAAACACTTGAAGTAAGAAAGAAATATGTTTTCAAAACCTACATCCTCTTTTAACTTACAGTAAACATACAAAACTTTCTACACTTTCCAAACAGGAAATTTGTCGTCTAAATAGAAGCAGTTGCTCCAAATCAGTAACTGTGTCTATACATGTATTACATATTCTAAAGTTAAGGTTAACAGTGCTAAAACAATTCTGGAGCCTGTGCTCCCACTTCAACCAATTACTATTGTTTTTTCTTCTCTCTATTCCCATTCCAGGTGTGGAAAACAGCTTGCATACTTTCATTGAACATTAATCTTTAGCCTTACAAAGTGTACTCGCTACCTTTAAATAAACAAACATCTGTACACTCCGATTGTATTTAATCCGTTGAGGTTCTGTGAGTGCTGGGGAGGCAGCTACTTGTATAACATATTCACTTCCCACAGTTTCAGAATTATCTTTCCCTGAACTGCTTGCCAAAGTCTATTTAAAAGATAATTGCATTGTACTCAGAACCCTTGCAATTTCTGGCTCCCTGTCTCCAACTTAAGGCTTCTGCTCGTGGAAAAAATTATTAACTTTACAAATGCTTTCAGAATTTTCTCTTGTTTTTCGAGACTATTTGCTTAAAAATAATTGTCATTAGCTGAAACTAGAAACGTTAGTCTAGATATCCACTTGTACAAAAACTGGGAAAATTATTATCTTTTAGTTCTTCATATAATATGATCAACATTGTCTGGCTTCATGATGCAAGGGATGGATTCCTGACTGCATCCCAGGTGACTGAGATTTTGGCTCTCGGACCCAGCATAGGAGGAGCCAGGAAGAGAGTGGGAGGAGTGAATGGCCACAGCCTGCTTGCCTCTTCCTGGGTGGAGGGAGGGATTGCATGCACTCAGGGACACACAGGGTAGTGCTAACTTCCTGGTTGAAGCCTGGGAAGCTCACTGCTCATGCCTTGAGAGTGGGGCAGAAATGCCTGAAGGGAAAACCCCTTACAGAAGTGATAAGTCATCCCATTGTACTCCCCTCCCCTCTGCCTTGCTTAGATACATGTGGTTGGGAAGGGAAAACTAAGAAGAAAAACTTAAAGACCGCCCCTCCTGACTGATCCTCTCCCTGCTGATGGAATGAGAATGGGCTGATTGGCAGTGGACGGGGGCTGATGATTGACAGCCAGGACAAACAGTGCACACAAAAATATAATATAGTTAGCAGACTTATATCCACCACCAGCCAAAAGATCACAACATTGTATTAATGTTAACTTGTTTCTTTCCAGATTTTCTTATCTTGTTACGGTGTAAAACCTTGATACATTACAACTACGAAAAAATAGATGTTATGTTGCCCCTATCTCACCTTCCTTCTTTCTGTTTGGGTTCGGAAACGAACTCGGCTCTGACTCGGCCACATACTATAGCTGGAAAAGTCTTTACCGGCTCAAGGCTAACCCCTGTCCCAACATGCCTAGCAGTAGCTACCCAGGTCTCATTTGCCACTTGCAGCATCGTGATTGTCTTCTGCTGGCTCAGGGGTAAGTAGTTTTTTCTTGTGCTAAATTTTGAATATTGTGACTGTTTTCAGATGGTTTTTAGTTTATTGGTAGTGTTAGTCAAACTTTCCTTATATCCTACTACCCCCCCCCCCCTCTAAAACCTTGGGCTGTTTGTTGTTGCTTTTGTTGTGGCCGTCGTTTCCATGGGCCTACCTTGCCTTTGTGAACCCTGTCGGCAGTCCGTTTAAGTTAGAGGGCTTTCCCCTTTTTCTGTCCCTCCATTCCACATTCAGGAGAAGCCATTTTAGTTAGAGGCTCTTCTTTCCTTAGGGGAAGTAGCCGCTTAACTTAGAGGCTGCCTCCTCTTTCCTTTTCTTGTGTTGAAAAAAAAAAAAATTGTGTTTTTTTGTCAGTTACTGTATTTGTTTTTGGCTAACTTGTGTATTACCATGTCCAAGGATCCAAAACCATCAGGGTTTAAAAAATGCGACTTGTGTTGCCAAAAAATGCCCCTTACAGATGGGCACATGAGTTGCGTGTACTGTTTAGGGGCTATTCACCTGCAGGACTCGTGTTCCATTTGTCATGGCTTTAGTGCATGAGTCCTGCAGGAGAGACGAAATAAGCTTATTCTATGAGGTTTATTAAACACCCCTTTTGAAGCTGCATCTGGAGAAACTCAGCCTGCAAAAAAACAGAATGACAAACCTGCATCTTCGTCGGCTCCGTCCTCGGTGCCTACCAAATCTAAAGACACATCTTCCGAGCCTTCGGAGCGGACAGTTGGCTTCGATATGACTTTGTTTCCAGTGGCTCCATCAGCAGTCTTGGAGCTGTCCTGGACTCATAAAAGATCGAGGTCCCCTTCCTTGGAGCCTGTGAGATCTGTTTCACAGTCTCCATTTTACAATCTGTGGCAGGTAGTCACCGGTCTTCTGCACACTCCTCTCGGTCATCCAGGAGCCTTTCGGATGATGAAGTGGAGAGGGTCGTGAAGAGGCTGCTCAAGACACCGGCATTTGCTAAATTGTTGTCGAGCCCAGCCCAGAAGGAAGTGGTGCCGTCTGCCCAAGTAGTTCTTTCATTGATTCCTCCTCCGACTGCATCCAGTCTGGAGCTGGAATGCATGGAAGTTGTGGTGGTGGAACCGTCGGTTCCAACAACCCTAGGTTTATCGGTTCCGACTACTGCTCCGATCTCCTCGATACCTGGTCAGTCGAGGGATCTAAGGGATGATGCCCTGTCGTCAGCTCCGAGGGGGGAAGTGGCATTGGACCCTTGTCCGACCCCCCCCCCTCTCGGAGCTTCGGCACAGGTGAGCTCGGCTTCTACATTGGCCTCTGTGCCATTGCCGTCTGTTCAGAGGTCTCCAGGTTCTTCAGAGCCGGAGTTTTTCTCCGTCTGCAACTGCAGTGCCTTCGAGGTGATGAGGAGTGTGCTGTCTGCTGATACTGCTCCACCCTCGGCTCCATTGGCTCCTTCCCCTTCTATACCGGTGTCTGCCTCGGAACCTTCCCTCCACCCCAAGCCTAGGGAACCTATGCCCCATGATGCCCCATTGGGTGACCCCACCTTTTCCGAAACCTCCCTGAGCATGCCTCAGAGGAGGTTCCGCGGAAGAAAAAATGTGAGAGGAAGCATTTGGACTCCCCTGAGTCTGTCACCTCAGTCACCGACTTGGAGGAATCAGAAGGGTTTCCATGGTCCCCTTCTGAGGATGTCTCTTTTTCAGACATCCTGAAAATCCTTAGACGGAGAGTTAACTGGAAGTCCCTTGCCCCTTCTGAGGACGAGTCTGTGTACCTGGACGCTTTTGGTTCCCGACCCTCCACCTTTTGGGTGTCTCCGCCTTTTTGTCCCACTTTTAGCTGTAGTGAGTCGAAAGGCATGGAGCTCTCCAGAAACCATGGAACCAGTTCTGTGGAGGCTCAATAAATTTATAACTGCCCCTGAAGACAAACCATTTCTTTCAAAAGGAGTGCCTGTTGATACTATGGTGGTGGCAGCAGCCACCATGAAGGAACTTACAGAAACTTCCTCTTCTGTCCATCCACCTAACAAGGAGTCCTGGACAATGGACAGTCATGGGAAGCATACGTTTTCATCAGCGGCCTTTACATTCGGAGTTAGAAAATACTCTTCAGTATCCTACAGCTGAGGGAGCAGCTAACAAGACGGCTAACCAGCTTGCGACCTTGATCTCAATCGTTAACTCCTCCATGCATCTGATTTCTTATGCGGTAGATGGAGCGAGTAGGGTTGCAGGCACAGGAGCTGCTCTGGATGCACCTGTGTCAATTTGCGGAGCCCTTCAAGTCCTCCTTTACAAATGTCCCCTTTGATGGCTCTTCTTTGTTCAGGACTCAAGTAAAAGAGACTCTTACCAGGTATGAACGAGATGGCAAAACTCTGTCTGCCATGGGAGTATATTTTTCCACTCCCTTGAGACCTTACCCCAAAGGTCAGAAGAGTGGTAAGATGTGGTTCCGGAAATCCCAGGGAGCTTTGCCTGACACACGTGGAGAAAATTCCTCCAGGGGCAGAGGGGGAAATAATAACGGGGGATGCCAGTCTCGCACCAGGGGGGGTCTGCAACAGAGCGACAGGGATGCTTTCTCTGAATTCCCTTCCAGCACCCCTGATGGATTTGCCTGGCTGTCCACCTCTGGAGGCAGTCGGGGGCAGATTATCACTGTACTTAAAAGCCTGGCAGATGATAACAAAAGATGGATGGGTATGGTCCATAATATCCAGGGGTTACAAAATTCTCTTCTCCCAAACACCCCCCAGAAGAGCACAATGATCGATCCCAGATGTTCCACCCAGTCTTCGTGATCAGGAAAACCTAGAAGTACGAAGGTTACTACAAAAAAGAGCCATCCAGGAAGTCCCCGCACACCAAATCGAATCCGGAACTTACTTAAGGTTCTTTTTAGTTCCAAAAAAGACAGGGGACTGGAGGTCCATTTTGGATCTCAGAAGACTAAACAAATCAGTCAAGAAAGCGAAGACACTGCAGTCTATTCTCCCCTTTTTGGGACAGGACAATTGGATGTGCTCTATCGATCTCCAGGATGTGTACAACCATATAAAAAAGGACAGGTATCCAGGAGATGTCTACACTTCTGGCTGGGAGCCAGTCATTATCAGTTCAGAGCTCTGCCCTTTGGTCTCACCACAGCCCCCACGGTGTTCCTCAAATGCAGGGTGTTCATCAAATGCATGGGAGTAGTTACGGCTCACCTGAGGCATCTAGGTTTCTAGGTGTTTCCATATCTAGACACCTGGCTCCTTACTGCCACCACCGAGCATCAGCGCGGGACCACACAATTCACACTTGTGCACAGTTAGGCATCACCATAAATTATGAAAAACCTGCCTTGTTGTCAGTGTATTACATTTATAGGGGCAGAATCAAATACAAGAGACATGATAATGAGGCTTCCTCAAGAAAAGGTCTCTGCCATTCGTCAACAAGTCGCAGTACTCATGAAAAAAAAGAGAATTCTGGCATGGTATGTACTGAAGGTCTTGGGTTCTATGGCAGCAGCAATTACTCTGGCCCCTATGGCGTGCTTCCATATGAGAATTCTGCAACGGTTTCTTTTCACTCAATGGTCATTCCAGGATCTACCAATGTCACACATGATTTAATAACAGATTCCTGCAGGAGGGATCTGCAATGGTGGCTCTACTACCCTCAGGTCAACCTAGGCAGACCGTTCCTGAACCCCTTCAGCTGGTAGCCGCAGTGACCACGGATGCTTCCAAGACAGGGTTGGGGGGGCATTATCTGGGACAGACTGTTCAAGGGACTTGGCAACCACATGAGTACCATTTGCAGATCAATGTCCTGGAGATGAGGGCGGTGCTCTTGGCGTTGCAAGCACTTCAAGACTCTTTTCCTTCAGGGCCTATATCAATACAGACGGACAAATATGTCAGCTGTATGGCATGTCAACAAACAGGGTGGAACCAGGTATGGCAATGGGCGATGTCTTCTGATCGTGACTCTCATCCCAGGGAAATCCAGCGTGATAACAGACAGGCTCAGCTGGGCAATACTTATGCCTCACGAGTGGTCCCTGAAACAGGAAATTGCGGATCTGATTTTTCCCAGATGGGGCCAGCCATGCTGTGATCTCTTTGCTACTCCCCTAAACAACAAATCCAGCAGCGACTTCACCCTAGTCCCACCACCGGGACAGTCACCCAGGGATGCACTTGTTCATGAATGGCCTCTGGGACTGCTTTATGCCTTCCCCCCATTTCCTCTAATTCCCAAAGTTCTTCAGAAAGTGAAATTATTGGGTTGCAAATGTATCCCTTATTGCCCCTTACTGGCCTTGTCAGATATGGTTTCTGTTCCTTTGGCGTCACCTGCAAGAGGAACCTTGGATTCTGGACTCGGTTCCAGACGTCCTGACACATCAGTCAGGTGCTCCCCACCCCTCCATACAAACTCTCAAGCTGACAGCTTGGTTTCTCTACTTCCAGTCCTAGCCAGGCTTCCAGAAATCTCCCATTACCAGGAAACTTTATGCTAGTAAATGGAAGAGGTTCTCTTATTGAGCAAAAAGGAATGAGATTGATCCCTTTACTGCACCCATTTCAAAGATTCTTGATTTTTTGGCTGAAACCTTTGAACGAGGATATTGAGGTTCTAACGTCATTTCACATAAACTTTGCAAGGCTTTCTTATGAGGTACTGCCCTATTAAGACCCTCAGTAAGAGAACTTCCTCCTCCGTGGGATTTAAATTTAGTTTTAGCAGCTCTAATTCTTCCCCCCCTTTGAGCCAGCTTCTTCTTGACCTCTCAAGTTTTTGTCATGGAAAACCCTTTCCTTGATTGCCATTACATCAGCCAGGCGGGTTTCAGAGTTACAGGCACTTTCCATCGCCCTCCTCATTTAATTTTCCACAAAGAAAGTTTTTCTCTCAGAACTAATCCTTCCTTTTTGCCAAAAGTATGTTCAGAGTACAATTTGAATCAGTCCATTGAACTTCCTGTTTTCTTCCCCAATTATGGCAACAAGGCAGAGTATAAGCTCCATCAACTGGATGTTCATAGGCAGCTTCGCTTTTATTTACATAGAACCAAGGACATTAGAAAATCAGGCCAATGATTTATATCCTTTTCAGAGAAGAAGCAAGGTTCTCCGGTTTCAAAAGTAACCTTATCAAAGTGGCTTTCGAACACCATCACATATATTTATGAGTCACGAAGCATGAAAATCCCAAGAAAGATTAGAGGACACTCAACTAGATCTTTGGCTACCTTTATTGCTTTTCAAGCTAGACTACCTCTAGATTCTATCTGTGCGGCAGCAACATGGGCTAACCCCCATACTTTCATTACTCATTACAAAGTGGACGTGTCCTCCCGGAACAGGGCATCCTTTGGTTCCACAGTCCTGAGTTTTTTCCAGTAAGCCACCCAGGATTTAGGTGCTGGGGACGCTGTCCCAAACAGAAAGAAGTAAGGCGAGATAGGGGCAACATAACATAAAGAAGTTATGTTCTTACCATAACGTTCCATGTTTGTTGTCCTTCATCTCGCCTTCCTTCTTGCTTCCCTCCCTCCTTCCTGAATGATTGAGAGGATTTCCTTTTTTTTTTTTTTGCTGCACTGGCTGAGTTTCTGTTGTCGCTCCAGCTGCTTAGATATAGTCTTTGTCCCCTCCCTTGTTATGCCTCCTTCCTGTTACAAGCGGATTATCTGCTATGGTAACTTTTTTGGTAAATTGATTCTTGTTTTACCTGCTTTGTCTAGTGTTTGGTTATCACAAAAGAAGATCTCGGTAGCTACCGCTAGGCATGTTGGGATAGGGGTTAGCCTCGAGCCAGTAAAGACTTTTCGAGCTGTAGTATGTGGCTGAGTCGGAGCCGAGTCTGGCTCCGAACCCAAACAGAAAGAAGGAAGGCAAGATGAAGGACAACAAACATGGAATGTTATGGTAAGAACATAACTTATTTTTTCTTCTTTAATATTACTATCATGTACAGCAGTCATTGGTAAAACTTCCCCAATCTCACTTTTAAAATACCTCTAAGCACTATGCAGAACTGCTTTACAGTATAGCATTTAATTTGCATTCTGAAACTTTTATGCAAAGAACAGGCACTGTTTTACTTAGTTACTTTTTTATTACCCTTCTAAATATTAATGGAATAAGGTTTATGCTTTTAAGATCACCCACCAGTTTAACAGTTGTCAAATGTCTAGTCTTTTTAGCCACTTCTTGCCAAACTACACTTATGATATTGAGGCTTTTCAGTTCTACCATGTATTCACTAATTTCACATTGTTGCTGTTATTTCTTACCTCAGTCTCCCAGCACCAGTTTCTGGTTCAAGTCCAAGGTACTCCAGATTCTTCTATTCAGCTCCTGGGCAAACATTTACCTTTGAAACAGTGGAAAAAGTTTTGCTTGCAGTGTTTCTCTGAACATTGTTATTGTCAGAAAAATAGAAATAGAGTCCCCTTCAGCTTTCTGGTTCACTGTTTGTTGGTTAATCTTTATTTACTCCTTAGCTTGTTCTGCATCTGAAAATGTATTTGATCCTCCAGGGGAAAATATTCTGAAGAAGCTATAGCAATTCTCAAACCTGTTGATATCCCCTTTTTGCTGGAATAAACTTTCTTCTCTTTTGTGTTCTCAGATTTTAATACTTTTCCTTTCTTCCACAGCTTTGTTAGGAGCAGTTCTTTGTGCTGGCATCTCTGCATCTTTGCTGATAAGATCTCAGCTGCTTTCTTGTGGCTAGAGTTGAAGTCTAAAGAGTGTTACATTTCAATTAACAAATCCTACTATGGATCACTAGTCCAATTCCTTATTTGAACTTTCAGAAAATTCATGTACTCTTCCTTCATTTTATCTTGTATAGCAAAAAACAAAAAACACATTTTCTGTCCTTGCTCTGGCCTCTAACTCTACCCTTTTTTGAAACATCTGTTCTTGATAAGCCTCATAATTAGTCTTTCCTCTGATTTCAGCATTTTTATCAACGCATCTAAATTATCAACTAAAAGCTTATTCCATCTTTCCAGCCTTTTCAACTGTGATCTAATATATTCCTCTAGTGTCTCATTTATTGTAAACACCTTTGGGTGGACTTAGTTTATTTTTCCTCTAATTTACTGGGCACAATCTCCTGTATTAAAGTCTGAAACTTAACTGTTTTTTTTTTTTTTTTTGCAAAACAGCTGCAAGATTGCAGAGATTTTTATTCTCCTTTAGTGGTTGTTTTTCACTTGCTTTCACTAATTTTCACCCAAACTAATAAATTTTTACTGGCTGTAACAGTTTCTCAGTTGTTGAGCTGTAAGCAACCTCTTGCTCAGTGTGCAGCCAACTTTGCAGTTCACAAGAATGATTTTATTTCTGAGTGAAATTTAGGAACGTACGTAATTGATTGTATATGAGGACAGATGGTAAGTACATATATGACCAAAAAACTGTAACTATATGAAATATGACAGCAAATTTCTGTGAATAATATTTCTTGAGCTTACCTATGACATGCATTTGGCTGGTGATTCCAGGTGTAAAAGCAGCAGTGGTCCAACCTGTTAATGGGATCACTGGTATTCCACTGTCTGTTACAAGCCCATATTCAGCATCACCTTCCACCAGTTGATCTTAGTCAGAATGAAGCAGATACAGAACTAACCCCCCCAAAAAAAATCTTATAAAACCATCCATTGCAATATACAGCCCTTACTTAACACATAACCGTTCAAAGCCACCCAGTGTTGAACAGTTCACAGTACCATCAGTGTGCAGAATTACAAAGACAGTAATAATGTATCATAGTAATTAGCAAACAAAATTGTACAACAGTCAAGATGTTGATTGCAAAATATGTTAAGTGGTATTTCCATTGGCCACACAGAGCACAGTAAACTACATTAAATGAGTACTCACACTAGGTACCTAAGCAGTGACTGAAGAAAAGTGCAAAAATAAAAAAACTCACAAGAACAGGTAGAAGAAGAGCAGAAGGAGACAAGATGGCCTTTGAGAGTGCCTTGAGATGTAAAGAAATTAATTTTAACTGCCTTTGGATCCTGTCGTAACTGGGGCTAGCAAGCTGAATGTTGGGATGGGCTGAAGAGTGTAAGCAGCATGATAATGTAAGAATGTAAGACAGTTCAAAAGCAGCGAGAGCCAAAAAAAAATCAGCCTGTCAAACAGAACATAAATGAACATAGCATTACATTGTTTAAAACTTTATTGACTGAAGGGGAGTTTAGCCCAAGTGGATTTGCACGCTGACTCATGGGACAGCGCACACACCTGCGCACAAATTGGGTAGATTGCACACATCTTTTGAGCTGTTTTACTGACAATAAAAAAGGAGATAATAACAGCAATCTGATTTTTTGCTCACACACACACACACACACACACACACACACACACACACACACACACACGTACGTATGAAGCACAGATATGCAGTGTCTAAACAGACTCTCACAATCATTTACAGACACAATGGCAAACACCCATGCAAATACTGTATATTAGGAGCCAATACTTAAGTGGTATTACAAGTTCCATCTTCTGAGTACAGTGAAGAAGAGTCTTGAAGCACTGGTCTCTGCTCTACTAAATAACACAGTCCTTTTTGATATACAGATTTTTTCCACTACTAAACATCTTTGTAGAGCAGAACAGGATACCAGTGTAGTTAGTTAAAATGGAAAAGAGTGGATCCTGTTGGGGAGGGAGGCTGTATTTCCACACCTCTGCAGCTTCCTGCTTGGCTGTATTTATATACAAGATTAGATTGCAGAGGTGTGATTAGACACTAAAGGTCATGTGGGTTTGGAGGGGTATGTTGCATTGATATGACAGAAGGTTTATGTAAGTGTCCAGCACATTAAATGTTTGGCCCCACTGAAACCTTTAGCAAAAATATGATACTGAAAAGGAGAACTGGACAGGCAGAAATCTGACTGTACCTCATAACTGTTCCTAATTTGTAGGAACACCTCTAATTCTGGCTCACAATTTTGCTTCATGCCTCCTAGAATTGGACTTTTTTTGAGAATTGTTAATAGTACCAGTATTAAAAAAGTGTCCCTGATTGTTTTCCCCTAATTAGTTTTGCTTTATCCCTAATTCTGGAGGTAAATGTTTTGAGAGCTGTGGATCCATAACTTTCTCCAGGACAGATATCCATAGTGGTTGTGTTCTTAGGCAGGTGAATTTAGTGGCTAGCATTGTTTGTGAAACCTCACCCTGTTTCACATGTATTTACTTTATTACAACTTTAGATTAGCTCCTCATTGCAGATACAGACGTAGATGGGCTTGGTGTAGTGCGTATATTCATACTAACAACCCTGTCTCATCTCTAAGCTCATTCTGAAAGTCAGGCAGTTTAACAGTATGTCATCAGTAAAAGTGCAAGCTGAGTGTTAATTGACCAGAGGTCTTGTACACAGAGTTCTTTTAATCAATAGTTGTCTTTGGGGACTGTCAGTTTGTTAGGCAGTGAGCAGTATAAAATAATGCGCAATCTGTCAAGCTGTTAATGCTAATTTACATTATTTGTATTAAATGAAGTATTTAATTCAATTGTTTGAAGATGATCTCTATTTTTTAAAAGTCATTAATTTGAAAGATGAGTTATCTGCCTTGCTGTACTTTTATCATAAGTGTCTTGATAAAGATAAGTCTGCACTGCCTATGTTTCAAATGATCCTTTGAGAAAATAGTTGCCAAATACATGAAACCTGGTAAGACAAATCTCTCTTTGCCAGTCCTAACTGAAGGGTAAAAGGATCACACAGACAAATAATTCAGGAAAAGCTGTAAGGCAAACCCAGGCAAGCCGAGTTTACCCTGTGTGATACCGTAAAACCTCCTGTAATGGAGGTCCATGGGATACATGCAAATTACCCTGTGTCTTTAAGGAGTTATTTGCATATATCCCGTGGGCCTCTACTACAGGAGGTATAGGGTGTCACACAGTGAAAACTTTAGCTTGGCTGTTTTCTGTCAGTTCTCAGATAGCAAGCTGCTTTTCAGACTCGGTTTGTCTGTAGCAAAGGCACATGCCTTGCTTTCAAAGTATCAGGTTCATCTTGCATAGAAAGTATATTTGATTCACAAATCTTGTTACAGGTTAACTACAATTTATCAAATAAGTGTCTTTATTAATGGTTGTCAGTCTTAAGTAATTTTAGTACTTTTTAAAGTAACTGCTATATTGAGGAAATGTTAATTTGGTGTTAGAACAGATGATGTCATAACATAATCGAAGGGTGATGTTTAATATAAGGGTGATATCTAATTTCATTTTTACAGGATTCCTGTGTGAGACAAGCCTTGCGATGTGTTAAACTGGCAAAATTAATAACCTTGCAGCTGTATTTCCTAAACAATAACCAAAATATACGCTTGATCAATCTGCAGAGGCATGACCTTGTGAATCGAATTATCTCATTACCAAGGTTTTACCAGGTAAAAGATGATTAATTTTTATGGCCTAAAATCACTAGTGTGATAAATTTGGTAGCTGTTGAAAATAATGGTATTTGAGATGTAGCCTTGCTTTGCCACCAGAAGTACAAGTTGGAACACTTATACCTGTATACAACTGTCATGGTTACCATATTGTATTGCCACACAAGGAAGGTGTAGAATGAATTCTTTCATCTGATGAGATTATACACTGTCTTCTTAACTGGTGTTCAGTAAGCAGATTATGGTGTAAACATACTTTGCAGGACACAGGACCTGCAGTCAGTACCTAAACTAGATTGAAAACCATTCACTACTGGCTAGAGATGCATATTGTACCCTTGTAAAAAGTAACATCTCCTCCCATATTCGCAGCAGCAGCCTAAGTTTAGCAGCCTCTTCATTCTTTCATTGCACTACTACTACTATAAATATTATGGTCTTTAATAATTATTATAGTCTGCTTAATTTATTAAAACTGAACATTTATGTTTTACACTATCTGCAGTCAACTGTAGAGTGATTTATTTTAGAACTCTAATGACGTGTAGAATGGAGGTTTATTTTAGTTAAAAATTGTGTTAGTTTTGGAGATTTAATATGGTGTAATATTTTTGCAAAGGAGAAAGCAAAACTAACAATACAAAAAGAGCCGCACCAAAGATACTTGAAGAGAAATACAGACAAAGGAATCTGGACATGGAAAACTTTACAATACAAAAAAAGAAGAAGACAAAGAGGAAAAGTAGAAAGGGAGATTAGTAATGGAGAAGTTAAAGAAATAGAAACTGAGGTTATGGAGTACCTGCAAAATGAAGGATTCTGTGTAGAAAATCTAATTCAGAAAGCACCACAACAGGATATCCAATATCCAGATATCCAGTGGATAACCAATAGGTATCCAGTGGATATCCAAATTAAGGGGAAACCAGTGCAACACGAAGCAATTGGTCAGGTGCCATATGAAGATAATTTGGAGCCTTCCACAGGAAACCAATATAAATGTTCACTTGAAGCTAGACAGCAAGGGAAGAAACAGAAAACTGTGGAAACTCTGATGCAGTCAGTGTTGGAGTGATAGTCCAGTGAGTTCCCATATGATAGAGCAATGGATGGCGCAGGATGAAATTGATGAGACTGTGTCACAGGAAGATGCTATAGAACCTTCTGTAGAATGCCTGCAGGAATTGGAAAACAAGGGATGTGCCCTCAGTTTGGAAGAAATGAGTTAAGAGAAGAATTCCTTGATTTAATAGACATGGACAGATATATTAAGATCAAAGAAAGAAATGGACTGCCGAAGGTTAATAAAACCCCAAAAGTCAGACGTCTGATAAAACAAATGAACAAAGTAATTGGGACTCTTCATAGAGCCATGTAAAACAGAGAGTAAACAGGATACATTACTGTGCAGCTAAATTAATAACTGATAAAGTTCTACCACAAGAACACAGGGTAGAGAGAGAAAGGAAGGGGAGAAATCGAATACCGTCATGGAAATATCAAATAGAGAAAATTATAAAGCAATTAAGACAAGAAGTGTCACTGTTAGAAGACTGTAAAAGAGGGAATAGATCAACAAAAATTCTAAGAAAGATAGATGTGATAAAAGCAATGCGCAATATTAGAACAGACCAGGATCGATCTATCATGCACTATCGCAAATAAACTAAAAATTTCAGCTCAGGTGGAAAAACTTAGAATATACGAAGATAAATATAAAATAAAAGTTCAAAATAAGCAATTTATTGATGCCCCAAAAAGATTTTATAGATAACTGGGAAATGAGGTAAAAGGAATTGAAAGACCGCCAAAAAAAGTAGTAGTAGATACATTTTGGAGAAGTATCTGCGAAGATCCTGTGGAACATAACAAAGATGCTAAATGGATAGAAGAAGTAAAAGAAAGAATAAGAAGTTTAAAGGTACAGGATATGAAATGGCATGAAGTAACAGCTAGAGAGGTTGAAACAAATTTAAGAAAAGCCTCTAATTGGAAAACTCCAGGCCCAGATGCAGTATCTAACTTCTGGTTAAAAGTATTAACATCTTTGCATGAAGACTTAGCTATGAGTAAGAACTATTTATATGCACACCCAGAACAGACACCACTCTGGCTAACAACAGGAAAAACAATGCTCCTACTTAAGAGTGAACTGCAAGCTACCCTAAAAATTATAGACCAACAGCTTGCCTTCCGAAGATATATAAATTATACACGGGAATTGATGCCAACAGAGTTTATAGTCATTTAGAAGAAAACTCAATAATGGCAGTAGAACATAAGGACATTAAAAGAAAGTGATATGGAACAAAGGATCATTTGTTGTTAAATAAAGTCAAAGTGGAGAACTGTAAAAAGGGTAAGAATCTAAGTATGGCATGGATTGACCATAAAAAAGCATTTGATAGTATTCCTCATTCATGGATAAAAGACTGCTTAAAAATGTATAAGATACACCCCACATTGATTGACTACATGAAACAGTGGCAGACCACTTTGCAATTAAGCCATGATAAAGGACAAATTGCTTTCCCAGGGATAAAAATTCAAAGGGGGGGATATTCCAGGGTGACTCTCTGTCACCGTTACTATTCTTCCTTGCCCTTAATCCATTAAGCTGCTTATTCAGCAGCTTAGGCCATGGCTATAATCTGGCTACTAGAAAACAACAAAGTGTAAAGACTTCTCACCTTCTCTTTGTCGATGATTTAAAACTGTATAGCTCATCAGATAAGGAACTGAAAGCACAACTGCAAGTTGTCAAAACTTTTTCAGATGATATAAGAATGTCATTTGGTCTTGATAAATGTGCAGCAACCTCTAAAGTAGGAAAACTGTAACGCCGGAAAAACATCAGTTTGGGACAAGAATGTGATATAAAACAACTTGAGCAAGGAGGAGTGTATAAATACTTGGGAATTGATGAAGGATCAACAATAAAACATGAACAAATGCAAATAAAAGTAAGGAATACTTTAGAAGACTTAAATTAATCCTGAAAACAGCATTGACATCTAGGAACAAAATCCAAGCTATAAACCAATTTGCTCTTCCTGTCCTTACTTAAAGTTTTGGAGTGAATGACTGGCCCCCAAAACGTGTTAGATAGATTAGATAGGAAAACAAGAAGGATGCTTCATGCTCACCAAATGATTTATAAAAATCCATGCATACCAAGATTATATATTCCACGTTCCGAAAGAGGGATGGGCCTTCTTGAAACTGATTATATGTATAGATTTGCAGTCATGGGACTCCACACACATCTGCTGGCCTCACAAGACCCAAACATAGTGAAAGTTTTGAAACATGAGGAGAATAAATCTAAGATGACTTCTCTGCTTAATCTGCCAGAAGCTTATCAGCGTCAAGCAGGAATGAAATCAAACCAGAAATGGATAAAAATCAGGCAGCAACTGAATGTGCCAAAAAACAAAAGAAAGAATATAAAGTGAAGGATCAGATGAGAGGGCAAGAAATGTGGAAAAAGCATAAATATAGTTGCAAGTATAGAATACTTCTGGAAGAACTTCATGTTGATCAGGAACAAACACAGGAATGGTTAAGGAGAGGCAAATTCAAACCGAGAGATGAAAGGTTAATATTGGCGGCCCAAGGTAGTGGGCTCTGTACACGTTGGTTTATAAAGTCCATTGAACATGTGGGAGAAACAAATGTAGGTTTTGTAAAACCGAATTGGAAACAGTTGCACACCTTGTTGCTGGTTGTGACATACTAATGGCAGAAGAACTGTATACTGAAAGGCATAATGTGGCAAGACTGTTGCACTGGGGATTGTGTAAACATTATGGTATTGAAGTGGCTGAAAAACTGGAAACACGAGCCACAAAGCATCATAGAAAATGAAGAAGTCTACATCACATGGGATCATACATTACCAACAGTTCAAAAGATAGATGCTAGAAAACCGGATACAGTGGTCCAAGAAAAGAAGACAGAAGTAGCACTGATCGTTGAAATTGTCACACCCAGTGACTACAGTGTCTTGCATACAGAGAGACGCAAAGTCATAAAATATCAGGATCTGCAGGCAAAAACAAAAGCAGTGTGGAAGAAAGATAAGTCAGTTCCAGTAGTAGTAGGAGCAACAGGTCTTATAAAAAATAATTTATAGTCGTATTTAGATACGTTACCAGCTCCATACAAACTGCAGAAGGAGTCATTACTGGGCACATTATGGGTGCTGTAAAGAGCACAACTGACTGACATCATAAATTTAAACAGTACTAATTTCTTGAACTTTAATCATACTTTGACTTAGGAATGGGGTCCATTCCCGTCATGGTAATAGAAACCCAAAAGACTTGGAGAAATTAAAAGCATGGAAATAGAATAATAAGTAAAACATTGCTCTTACTTGTACCTATGCTAGTCAGCTGAAGCATGGTAAAAAATGTTCTACACAGGGTCCTTGCCATTTTCCATTGTCTAATGTCCTAGATTTTGCTCCCTGTACATGACCATGTGATGGATTACTTTCATAATGTCAAAACCTACAGTGCTGCTTGAAAAGATCATTTAACTAGAATGTTCTTTGTATTTTGAAGAGCTGACTTTGTAAGCAAAAGGAATGTTGATTTGCATGATATTCTGCCCAGCAGTCACTCTCCCATGTATTGCATCTTAACACTAGCTATGATCCAGGGTGAGAGTTGTGTTTAAATTTGAGGTGTATTATATAAGTAGGGATATTCATGATGCCTAGAATAGTGAATCAGCATGCAAGTGAAAGCACCAAGCCACGTCAAGCCAACACCAGGAAGTATCCTTTATTAAACTATCCCAAGTAGCACATAAATGCTTAACAGTTCACGGTGTTTTCATCAGAGACTTCATCAGATGAATGAAACATAGTTACAAACATGCGAACATTATTTTAATGTACTGGGGACTTAAGTTTGTATTCAGTTCCCAATTTAGGAATTGTTGTGTACTATACCAGCGTTTTTTTGATGATATAGTAATTCTATAGAAAGAGTTAAGTTTCTGGAATTTTTGGAGTATATTTCCAGCACCACTATTTTTTTTAAATTTATATATAATTTTGACGGTGACAATTTGGATTACCTGGATGTGACTATTTATAAGAGTTATGGGAATTTTAAATCTATAGTGTTTAGAAAAAAAGACTTATTCCAACTCGTTCCTTCACTAGACTAGTGCCCACCCTTACAGACAAAAGATGTGCATAGTGAAAGGGCAATTTGTGAGAATTAGTAGGATGACTTCTGATGAAGAGGATTTTGAAAAGTAGTGCGAAATTTTTAGGGTTATGTTTGTTGACTGAGGTTACCCAGTGAGTTTGATTGATGATGTGTATAGGGAGGTGAGTGAAGGACGGACAAGTAGGTTTTGTCTGATATTAGGGGTTGATATTAAGGTGAATGGGCCTATTCCTGAAAGCACTTTGCCTCATGGCCCATCTGATAGTGAAGGTTTCGAGAGAGCATTTGTTACAGACTTTAATGGGGATGCCTATGTTATTAAGAATGTTATGGAGCGGGAATGGTCAGGGTTCTCTAGGTTATCAGATCTGAGTGGAATTTTTAATGCACCTTTCAGGTGAATTTTTAGAAGAGGTTTGAACATTAAAGATTTAATTGAAAGGAATCAAAAGGTAGTCTCCAACCGGAACAAAGTGGGCACATATAATTGTGTTAAGTGCTCACAGTGTGCCCACATAGTCAATAGGGACAGTTTTTTTGTTGAGGCTAGGGGTAAACACATTACTAGTGGAACCTACAGCACATATGATTCAAAGGGAGTGTTTTTTATAGGGATGTGTGATAGGTGTACAGCGTTTTACATAGGGAAAATGGAGAGGAGTCTAAAGAGGATATATGAGCATGTTAATGACATATGTAACAGGAACTTGAGAAGTGCTTTGTACAAGCACACTATTGAATGCTCTAAAGTTAAGTTTTTATTTTTTGTATTGGAGGAAATTCCCTTAGATATTAGAGGTGGGCTTTGGGAAACAAGGATCTATCTACAGGCAAATTATTTTGGAGGCCAATAGACCCCGGGTTTGAATGAAAATGTTTCCCTGGCCCCGGTGATGAAATTAAGGGCAGCCAGGTTATCGGTTGCTTATTTTTATAATTATGTACTTTTAAACTGTTTCCCTCTGAATTTTGGGGGACTACATGCTTATTAGAATTCCTTTTATGTAACCCTTTATATGGTACATGATTATATTTAACCTTTCTCCACTTGCCTTTGAAGTGTTGTTTTAATTGCATTGCAATTTTTTATTTTTGTCATGAGGTGGCGGTGTTCTATGTTTTAATACTGTCACAGGAATTTATAATGACCAGAGGAGTTGAGTGGAGGATAGATTTGTTATTTTAGATTTTTTATGTTAGGATTTTTATTAAGAATATACAATATACTGTTCTTATTAGGAATATACGATAGTGGACATATTTTATTTAATTTGATTATATTGTATTTTACTTTAATTTTAATGTAGGGTTAAGTTATGTGAATTTGAAATTTTAAAGGTTAGTTGACTCTTTAATGGTTGACTTGCATTCCCTGTTGATTGGTTAGAATGGTGAAAGGACTAGCATAAAAAGCTGGAGTTTGTAACCATGTTTTATTCATCTGATGAAGTATCTGATGAAAATGCGGTGAACTGTTAAGTGTTTATGTCCTACTTGAGATCATTTAATAAAGGATACCTCCTGGTGTTGGCTTGATGTGGCTTGGTGCTTTTCCTTGGTTATAAGTTTAATTTTGCACTGAGTTCTCCTGCTGGGACCATGTAAGTAAAGGTGATACAGTAGTGAGCAGTCTATGCCAGCTGTCAGTTGCTCAGAGATCTTGTGATTTAGTCATTGTACACTTCTAATATTGATGTAGTATGCTTGCTAACTGTGGTCACTTATGTAGGCTATGCAAGTTGCCTTGTGATCACTGAATTTGTCAGGTGTGAAACCATTTGAGCTAGTACAGAATAGTCAGATGCCAGTCAGGAGAAATCACATCTCCTGCAAACATAGCACATCTGACTGGTTCCTGTGCTGAAGTCTCTCTCTAGTGTCCAGGGTGCAGCACGTCCAGTCTGAAGTACTGAGTTTGCTGGACATGTGACCTCTCCTAGGTGGTAGTTGGATGAACTGTGCTAGCCCAGATGGCTTCACAGAAGAGTGAGACTTATAACTGAGTAGCAGTGCTAATCAGTGTCGAGGTCGGCTCTTAAGATATTTTTTTGCATTTATGTTGTCAAATTGCCATTGTACTTTGTCATCAGACAAGTACCTAGACTGGTTATGTGGCATGTATATGCATCCCACATTGAGTATTGCAAGCACCTGTATGAGCCTGTTAGTAAAGATGTTTTGCAGACCACAGTAAGTTGCATTCTATGAGAAGTATGGGTTATGCTGTCTTCAGATGGCAAAGCAAATTCTTCTGCACATTTGTGTGTGTTGTCCTGCCTTAAGAGGTTGTATACTACAGGGATCAGTATATTGAGAATGTGAGGTTTATAAAGGTTCAGCTGTGCATGTAGCAGATATAGTTTGTAGATACTGTGATTGTTGACATGGGCTGTATTGATACCAGAGTTAAGTACATACCTAGATAGACAAGTAAATTGCAGAGTTTTCCATATCGATGCTACATAATTCTCTTTTATAGGCTGTCCCTGGGATTCAGTAACAATTGTTTAGGCCTTGTGCAAACTTATTATGCAAGCTAGCACAGACAGCTTATATGAAGTAAAGGCAAGGGACTTTTAAGCATGTAGGTGCAGGTGATGTAAAATTGTGCTAATTTACAAAGACAACAATGTGAATACTGCAGGGATAATTATAAAGGGATGGAATCACAGCAAGAGGTTCTCCAGTTCGATCCTTGGCTGGGGTGCCTTCTGTGCGGAGTCTGCATGTCCTCTCTGTGGTCGCGTGGGTTTCCTCCGGGTGCTCCAGTTTTCTCCCGCATCCCAAAGACTGGGTGGTGGATTGGACACTCTAAATTGGCCCTAAGCATGTGTGCGTGCGTGTGTGTGCCTTCCATGGAAGGTTGGGTGCAGGGCTCTACTGCCAATCATGAACGGACAGGTGATCTGCTGTGGCAACGCCTAACCGGGAAAAGCCACAGAGACATTGTTTAGTAGACAGACTTCCATATGACGGTAACAATGAATAATACTGTTTACAAGTGTTTACCCATGTACGTAACTTAAAAAAAGACATGCTAACAATGGACGTGAGAGGGACACAACGCAACATTGTAAGAAAGCTGAGCAAATGTAATATTATTTTTGATAAAATGCTGTGGTGAAATAGCAAGAACAGTGGCTTCATTATAGGCCATTCACATACAGTGTAGTTACTGAATGTAACACACACACAAACACACATGAAATATACATGTAATAACTTACTGCAGTCCTGTATCCTCCATTCCATCCTGTATAAACAGGACATGAGCTTTTCAGCAGCTGTGTCATGTACAACTGAAAAGGATATGTTTTAACATTTGTTATTGGATAGCCATAGATGTGGCGTGTATTACACTGACATGTCTTAGACAAGCGTGTTTTATGTAAAAGTGCATGATAAACAGTAATATAGTAGCAATCAAAATACATAAGTGACAAACAAGAGCACAAATCTGACGACATTGCAGTAGTTCAGGGTCTCCATTTGCAGATGGTGCACATCTAATAAAGAATTATACTGAGCATGCTAACAAGACTTTACAGTGAGCACTGCGATAACAGCATGTAAACAATACAAACACACATATTACTTGCATTAATAATAAATACAAATTGTGAATAATAAATTTATACAGTTTCTTTCATGTCCATACATTTATTTAATTTTACCCTTGGCTGTAATTGGACAGCGAGCTATGTAAGCCCAACTGTTACACACGTGTATATGAATCACATGCACCACAGTGGAAATCTTAGCAAAGTTGTGAGACTCCACCTATGTGAAGTTATTGCATCATGTGATTATGTTGTAATCTGTGTGAGACAAAATGGCTGGGAGAGGTTCCCCCACTGTAATTGTACACATAATACTTGTGGATGTCATTCATGCATAACAATATGAATTGCAGTTCAATGTGTACAATCAGGCAGTGTGGGTTTTGAACACCTGACTATGCAACGACAAGCTACATGATATTGGAAAAAATGAATGCTCTACTGTACCACAAGTGAGAGAGATTTTGGTCTTTGAAGCTGTGGCATCATTTTATTGCTGCAAGGAAGATGTGTGCCTGTCACTTCTTTAAAGTAGTGCAACTGTAGGTGTGTGTCTTACCACAACATTTCCTGCTGCTAAGTATACCAAGATGCACAATACATTTGTCAGTGTGATGGGAGAGTGGCAGTTAGGCGCAGTGTTTGGATATCACACAGGTTCTAACACATGCTTTACTAAAGCACCAGCATACAGAGCATAGTATTATGTCCTCACACCACAGGAAAAGCCTTGGTAGTTCTCATGGGAAAACCAAATGTCATCACAAGGCAGCATCATTATCAAACAAAGTATTTTTGTGTGAAAAGGGAGCAGAAGTCAATGTAATAGGAATCCCCATCCATAAGTGTACACAGCAGATGGCTGGCTGACAAAATAGTTACCTACCTGCACATTCACAGACCTAGTAAGACAAGCGAGTCTAAGGAGCAGTGACTAGATGTGAACAGACTACCTAAGATCACAATGTACAGAGCACTGCCTGAATTGCATGTGCCACCTGAGATGTTATTTTACAGTTGTGACAGTGCACATTTGAATGGATGACACCAACATTCTTTCATAAGTTGATGTTCTTCTAAAAATGGTGTAAAGGTGGGTGAAGTGCACAGTAACACTGCACAGCTACACATACAACATGCATTAGTAGCTTTCTTTACACAACACAACAGAAAGACACCCATGGACAGTAGTCAGTCATTGCTGGATTCAAATCTACTCCCTTTATATTTATGCAGTCTAGAGAGCACAGATTAAACAGTCAGCACCACAGGGTAACTCATGCAACTACTTTGTGGTTCATTTTTCATAGCATGATGTAAGCATTGTGTTTCTAAAACTGTTCATTGCCTGGCGGTAATACAAATCCATAAGGTTATCCTTTGCCAAGGAAAATGTGTCTCCTAAGTGGAAGTTTACATAAGGGGGTGTTGCCATGGACACAGTTGTACATGACAGTACACACACTGACGTTAGTTGCCCAATGTTGAATTCAAACCCCCTGCCTGTCTATTGAGACAATCTGTAACCACAGAAGTAGACAGGGGCGCCACAGTAGAAATCGGAGTTGTAAGGGAACGTTGTGCAATTTTGACATGCTGTCCTCATTGGGATGGAGAGAAGATGTTTATGGTAAGAGTGGGATAAGGGGATGGGGACATCCTCGCCCATGTTAAAATTTTTGATACAGCACATCCATTCGGGAAGCTATAAGTAACTGACATTGAAGCCACACACGCAAGTTCCCCACTGTGACATTTGACCCTACTATCTATCTAGTTATGCAATCTAGAGAGCAAAGTATTAGCCCCAAATGCCACAGGACAAGTCTGACTCTTAAGGGGAGAGAGAGCACTTTTCACTGGATGACCTCTTCACTGTGTTACAGAGTAGTAGTTTGGGTTAAAAGTGGGATACGCTGCAGAGGGAACTGTGTCCAAAGTTAGTTTTCTTCTGAGTGGAAATGGATACAGCACATCTGTTGCTTTACTTTATACCACCAGAAACACACAGGCAGTCAAGTTCCCCACTATTACATTTGAGCTACCTACCTAACCAGTTGCACAATGTAGAAAACACAGTATTAGCCTCAAATGCCACAGGAGAAGTCTGACTCTTGTGGTGAGAGAGTACACTTTTGACATAATTACATCATCACTGTGTTGCAGAGAAGATGTTTGTGGTAAAACTGGGTAAGGGGAAGGTGGAATACTTGCCCAGGTTACATTTTCCCATGATTGGAAGTTGATACAGTATGACTGTTCAGTAGACTGTATGTACCTGATATTGCAGCCAAACAAAGAAGTCCCTCATGGTGAGAATTGAACCTCCTACCTATCTAGTTATACATTCTAGAGAGCACAGTATTAGTTGCAAGCACAATAGGAGAAGCCTGACTCTTAAGGGAAGAGAGTAGATTTTTGACAGGATGACCTCAACAGTGTGTTACAGAGAGGATATTTCTATTAAAAGTGGGTTAAAGTGCAGAGGGAGCTGTGTCCATAGTAAAATGTATTTTCAGCAGTTTTGAACACAGCAAATTTGACATTGTGGTGTTAATTGTCACTAGATTCCCCCCCCCACACACACACACGAAGTTCCAAACAGTGGGAATTGAATATCCTACCTATCTAGTTGCACAATCTACAGGGCACAGTATCGATCACAAATGGCACAGGATAAGTCTGACTTGTAAGAGGAAAGACTGCACTTTTATTGACAGGATGACTTCAGTGTGCTGCAGAGAGGAAGTTTTTGTTAAAAGTGTGGTAACATGCAGAGGGAGTTGTGCCCAAATTTAAATGTATTCCCGTTAGTGGAAGTGAACACAGCACATTTGATACTGAGGCATTACTTACCTGTCACTAGACCCCCCTACACACATACACACACATTCTCCATTGTGAGTGAGTGAACCTCCTGCCTATTTACTTACACAATCTACAGAACACAGTATCAGTCACAAGTACCACAAGAGATGTTTACATTTAAGAAAAAAGCACATTTGTAATTAGTACAAATTCAGTGTTTGGAACGGGTGTTACTGTGCGTAACAGGTTTTGTGACCAGTGCATGTGTGTGGCTAGGCCAACATTACAGCACTGCTTGTCCCATGTAATGATAGCCTTCTCTTCTAAGATTTATATACTGTCCTCCATTTACATTGTGTTGCTGTGAATGACCTGTACCTGTTTCACTGTATTGGATGTCTGACAGTCACATTTGTAAACTAGTGTATTATCATTCAAACATTCCAGACACTTCATTCCAGGATGATTGCATGGAAATAGTAAACATTTCTAGTGTCCATTCACTTGTCTTGTCTCATGCTTGCACAATGTGTATTGACAGTACACTGCAAAGTAACAGTAATGGATTATATTTGAATAGGTTACTCAAAACTGTAACACAGTTGCAAGTGTAACCATTGGAATGCAGACATACATTAACAGAGTTAACTGAGTCAGCATCTCTCTAAAATCCAGATAACTTGTCAAAATTCAGTACAGACATACAGACATTATGCAACCTAAACAAGAAATTACTTGTTAATTTTTTTTTTACTCTCTACCTAAAGTACGCTGCTGCCAAGCAGAAGTGTGTTGCCAAGCAGAAGTGTGCTGCTGATGGCAAAGTATTATCACATACATGGTCATATCTTGATGTGTCAAACTTAGACTGAATTAGAGTAGTCTGTGGTGTTTTGTGCTGACTTTCATGCAAATAAGTAGTGTACACATACAACCATGTCTGAATCTGATGTACTACAGAACAGATGTGTGTTAGGGTCATGTTTCAGGTGTCATAATTTACACGGTTGTAATGACAGTTGCAGTTATTCAATCCTTATATGTATGCTACAGTTGTATTATGAAACACATGAGGGACCAAGCGTGTTACTGCTGGTGGAAACAGATTTGAATAAAGGAGGTTTATTGGATGATACAGAAGAGGTGGACACTTGTTGACAGGAATGCATACAAACACATACTAAATGATTAGTTCATGTTTCATTTCTGCACATATTGTGTAAAACCGATGGCTTTATCATGCTAATTATTCATGCAAAATCTGTAAGGCTTCACAATAGGGAGCAAGCACATTCATACTGCAGCAGCATAATGATATGTTAAAAAAAGGTGTAGCCATCACTTACACGTACATGAGTCATACAAAGCATTCAGAAACACTTTGGCATACATCTGGATTCAAACCTTGAGAGTATTCCAAGACAAATATCATTTAAACACCCTAAATATGAACTCCTACTTCACATAGTTCTCAAGTGACAACAACTTGCAGAAAAGGAGTATATGTATTACTGTCCATTACCCTCATGGCAACTGTATGCTGCACATTCAGCTCTTCAACTTGTTCAAAAGTAGATTAACCTAGCTGTACATAGCTAATCGTCATACCATGAAGGGTACCAGAATAATGTGTCTAAAAGCAAAAACTCACAAGATTTTGCCATAAGCTGTGTACTTCCATTTAGCATAGGTTGTAGTTTGTGCTCGACACCAGGCATTGTGGAAATGCATAGGAGGAAGACGACTAATGACACAGAAGGGAGAAGATACATAGATGGTAGAGGGAAGAAGGGACTAAGTAGCCTCTGACAGAAGCAGGATAATGCTGACTCATAACACTATATAGGCAACAGCAATGCATTAAACAGTGTATTAAATTCAGGCAGTTGCACTTAGCTGTTGCCTGGATTAGACCACTTGAAAGTATGCAAAAAATCTGTCTAAGCTTCATCTCATCATGCCACAAATGAGCTCCTACTTCACACACTTTAAATCACACAACTGAAAGACAGTGGCAGCTTACTGAATCAGAAGGGGTGAGCAGATGGGGGAGGAGAAATAGTAGCAATATTTTTCTGGGGCTCTTAGGACCAGCTGTATGGTGTGTTACTCTTGCATATGTTCTCATTATTAATCTGTCATGTTCTGTTTGCTGTAGGGAGCAAGGAGGCATAGGAGAGTACAAGTAACATTAAGATATAAGCCTTATTATGTCTCCCTGTTGGGGCTGAATGTTTTTGTAAATGCCTTCTTGCTGCACTATTTAAATGGTATGTTACTGAAATTTTGGAAAGGAAAATAAACGGACATTTCCTAATCATATAATAGGAATATAAATTGTCATTAAATAATTTGACTTACAGCTGTAATTGTACCCATGATGCTATGCAAAAAGATCAGTCTTCAGACAGGGTAATTATCTCAACACACCACATAGTAACTTCTAGTTCATTACATCAAACAGCCTAAAAACTGTTACAAAGTATTGCCTTTGCTCTGCATTCACATAGCACGGCACATTTGTGTAAAAGCTACTGAGGCTGAGATTAAAATCTTGGCGGCTTCTGCCATTGGAAGTTAAATCCCTTTCACAGTAAGTCATCATTGGTACACAGTGCCAACCTCCATGCGAATTCAGAGGACAAAAGGTGAGGCTGTTTTATGGGACATTTCTGGCCATATGTGTATTGTATGAGATTCTATTTTTAAATATGTGAAAAAAAGAGGTTGATAGGAGAGTTGTGAAAATGTATTGGCAAACAGAGAGTAAGGCACAGAGGAAAGTATGCAGTAATTTGCAGGAGGGTGGTGGGAGAGCACCATAGCTACCTAATTCTTCACAACATAAATGTAGCATTGTACACAAAGTTTCTTGACTTTGGAGAGTCACCACACGAGAGGTGGGTGACAACAGAATAATGTTGTATAGTCAGTTGGACCAAATTAATTGTGTCAGGATGATGCATGGATGAAGTGGATAGTTATTTATGGGGCATTTTTTTTTATTTTGGTGGGACAGGTGCTCTTTTTTTTTTGAGAGAGAGGAGTGTTGGAGAAGGTGCTTAGGAATGATACAGTCAGGTAGGTAGGGTAGATTAAGTATCAGGTGCAGATATACAGGACATGCAAGGCAGGCAGGGTTGGTAGTGGGCACTAAAGGTTGGGGGGATACCATGTTTGGGGATAGGTAGTGGACCTTGGAAGCAAATCCACATCCAGCTTAAGAACAGTGAAAATTTAGTCCTCACCATCAGAACTGTCATCACTGTCTCCTCTCTCAGCTGCATAGGTCAGTTCTGGATTTGGCATTGTTTTTTAACTCTGCTAATTTGGGCACCAAAGCCACTCTTGTCAAAATCCCCACCTCCACTATTACTGCTCCTGGAGGGTGTTACTGCAACATCAGCTTGGGTAAGAGTAGTGGAGGCAATACAAACAGGCTGTGACCCAGATGTTCTGGGTGTCTGTGCTACCTGTGAGTATTGTTGGCCAAACCCCAGTGGTCAGTCTATTTCCTTGTGCTGATAGTCATTTTGATTTCAGAAGAAATGTATTATAAAAAAATAAATAAAAGGGGAGATAAGGGGTGATGAAGACAAAAAAGAAAGAATTAGATAAGTGGCATGTCACATTACTTATTTCAGTACATAAAACAATACGGAAACTACACAAGTACACTTTAGCCACATCCAGATATGACGAGTGTGTGTCATAAAATCAGTCAATCAAACAATGGTGTAATACGACTAATAGAATTGTATGTTTCCCTTTGCCATGTCGGATGTCTGTTTTCTAAGGTAATAACTGCATTTCAAATATTGAATTAATGCAATGCAGTATTGAAGTTAAAATATCTTATAAGTAGTAGCCTATCAAAAATATCTACTTCTGGGTTTTGAGCCCCCACACAATTAATCTGATGTGCCTAATGCAATAACCAAGAACTATTGGAACAGGCATGCAGGTTGGTATTAAAGCTAAGGTGTGCCTGCTCAAGATGATATACACTGAATGGCTGAAAATACTTCTGTGCCTTGCAGTCAGAACAGATGCTTACATACCCCATGCCTCTCTGAGGCAAGTTGGTCTTTTCTGATGCAGCTCACGGTTTTACAGTTTTCTGCAGTCTCTGTTGCAGCTATACAGTATTAAAAAAAAAAAATATGAAAGCATAATGATTAGCTGTTTACTGTAGACTGGCTGGATAATTCATTCTATATCATATGCAGGTTATGGATCAGTATGCTTACACTACTGAGAGATGTTTGTAGTCCTAAATTCATCCTCCTGTCAGATAAGGAGGTCCCTCTTGCACTTTTTCATGTCAGTATAGTGATGACGACATTACTGCCCAGTGCACGAGATGCCATTTGCACAGCCTTGGCCAAACTATTCCAAGCCTCAGCCTTATACTTAGACCCAGTGTATTTCCCCTGCAGTAGCATCCAACTGTAGCACTTCAGAAGGAGTGCCACAGAAATCCTGGACTCCTCAACACCCCACCTTTGTGCTGTAAATGGAACACTATCTCTACTGTTGCCAGTCATTTGTGCAGCATTCAAGCAAAAATACAGGTCTGAATTCATGCACAATTCATATCTCTTATTTAAGAGCTTGTGCGCAAACAAGCACAGCCTTTCTAGCTGCATTTGTGCAATTAGAAGCACAACAATGGCTTGCCAGACACATCGGCAATGAGCACATCAAGAAGCAAAGAAGGTTTTAAAAATGTCATTAAGATTTGGCCATGTGTGATGCTTTAACTGTTGAAACATCCCAGTGTTAAACCCTGATGTGCTCTATGGTATTGGTTATAATCATGCTTTGTTGGAGGAAAAATGGTATAACTTGTGACATATTAGTAAGATTGAAGAGTACCACCTGGGAATCAAGCGCAAGATAAAAAAAGGATAATGTTAAGCTTTGCTGATTAACTGTCAGTTCTACAGGAGAACTTACTTGTTAATATGGTAATTAAATGTATAGTAATTTAAGACTGAATGTACACATATATGAGAGATGCCTGAATGTCTGAAACTTAGTCATGGAACTGCATTTCTATGTAAAGGGCAGTGGGTGCGTTTATAAATACATCTTAGATCCATGCAGTTGCATAACCTGAATAAGACCTGGTGAATTAGGTTCCATACGTTCTTCATAACACATATTGTCATAAACACATACTTATGATATGTGAGAACTCAATAATTAGAACAAACATATTGTGCACATCAGACCAGAGTATGTGCATTCTACATTAAATTTCAGCATTGCCATGATCAACATGATTTACACACATTATATTGGGCTTCTATACTGGGCAAGCAGCAATGATACATTTCTTGCAATAAACATAGCTATGTTACACAAGTGCATTTACTCTGCCATTCCTAATTAAAATGTTTGACAAATGTCTTTCTGACCCTTTCTGTAAAAGTATCTGTCAACTGTGTTTGAACACTGTACCACCTGGCTTCACTCTTTATGATCACTGCACTTGCTTCTTGTGCCACAGAGAAAGTTACTTGACAGGTTGAATCTATTCATGAAGTACTATCCATAGTGCTATCCAGAGTGCTGGTGGCAGGGTACCACCACTGGGCTTGTTTGCACTACAAAAGCAGCCTAAATTTAATTTTTCACTTTTTTCCTCAGGGGGTAAACCATGATCTGATGATGATGATGATCTCATTTGATCTTCAACCTTAGGTACCTGGATCTGGTCACGGATCCAACTCGGCCATATACTTCAGCTGCGGATCCCAGCTCCTCATCTACCCATAATGCCCCTGTCTCCCTCCTTCCCCTCAGATCTCATTTGCCATGCATTCAAATGGTTTTCTCAGTGGGTGAGTGAAAGTTTGTTTTTTTTTTTTGCTTTTTTCATCTCTTTCTGTCTGTATTTTCCCCCTACCTTTTTGTGCTCAGGCTTCGGTTCTCCAAAAAAAAAAAAAAAAAAAACTTTGCTCAGTTTTGATCCTAATCTATCATGTGTGTGTGTGTGTGTGTGTGTGTGCGCGCACGTATTTTGTTTCATATAGCCATGGTTGAAACCCGCAAGCTGGGCTTTAGTATATGCGCAGAGTCTGGCCATAAACTACCCACTTCAGATGGCCACACTTTGTTCGTAGTATGCCTGGTTGTTCCACACCTGGACACCTCCTGCTTGATCTGAGTGGGCTTCAACCCCCATGCATTGATCAACAGGAGGAATAAGCTCATTTTAAAAGGCCTCCTTCCTCTGAGGCCTCTGGGACTCAACCTTCTACCAAGAAGGCCAGGGACAGAGAGAAACACCACCATAAGGAGCAGGATTGGTCTAGGAAATGGTCCCCCGAATGCGCTTCTTCAGCCAAACCCCCGGCCAAATCCTGCCTGAATCCAAGCCCAGGTTCTCCTCGGCTCCAGTCACCTCACTTCTTGCCGAAGGTCACTCGGGCCTGATCACTCTTCTCGACCTCTCCACTCCAGGCTCAAGTTTGTGGCCTCATCCATCCAATCCTCTCGGAGTCTGTCGGAAGCTGAGTTGGATAAGATAATGCGGAAATTTGTCTGAGCCCAGATTCAGTTGGGAGTCCTGCCTGTTCTGTCCCCCTCTGGGGCTGGGGGCATACAGTCCTCCTCCTTACTGATTACTCCTTCGATCTGACCCCCAGTTTTGGAGTCATTCAGTCCAAGCTTCCCTGGTGTCGAGGGGTTGGCTCCGATGGTTCCAGGTACCTCAGTGCCGAATGTTGCCCTGAGTGGATCGGCTCCGGAGCCAATCCACTCAGGGCAACATTCGGCATTGTGCTTCCTTGGAACCCTTCAAGGTGTCATTCATGAATGCCCCCTATGTTGACTCCACTCTTTTTGGCAAGACTGTACGTGACAACTTAGTCCAGAGCGAGAAGAACGGGAAGATTTTGTCTGCCATCAGGATCCGCTTCTCCACCCCCACAACAATCCTTCTCTAGGAATCAGTGTGGGATGAAGAAGATGTGGTTCTGAAAATCTCAAGGCTCTTCCCATGATGCTCAAGATTCACCTTCCCCCAGAGGGGGATACGACAAATGCTTTCCCCGGGGCAGAGGGTGCCCAAGAAACCAGGGGTCTTGGGATCCATTTCCAGACAAGACCCTTGCAGCAGCCCTGAAGGGTTGCCTGACTGCTCATCTCTGGAGGCAGTCGGGGATGCTTATCTCTGCACCCAGCAGCCTGGGAGTCAATAACGAACAATCGGTGAATTTTGCAGATAATATCCAGAGGATACTCGATCCCATTTCTTTAGCCCCCAATCCCTCCCAAACACCTCCCAGACAATTCTACCCACGCAATGGAAGCAGGCAGTCATAGAAGTTTCCAGGCTGCTCGAAAAATTAGTCATTCAGCCCGTCCCTCCCAGACCAATCCGGGTTAGGTATTTATTCCAGGTTCTTTTTAGTGCCAAAGAAAATGGGGGACTTGAGACCCATTCTGGATCTTTCAACCCTGAACCTATTGGTTGCCAAGAAGAAATTCCAGATGGTCACCCTTCAATCCATTCTGCCTTTCCTGCAGATAAACGACTGGATGTGCTTGGTAAACCTCCAAGATGCATACTATCATGTCAGGATGAACAAATGATCTCTTCTGGCTGGGAGCCAGTCATTTTCAGTTTAGAGCACTCCCTTTTGGGCTCACCACTGCACCCCCCTGAGGTGCTCACCTGCGGCCGCAGGGGTTTCAGGTCTTCCCCTACCCGGAGGCTTGGCTCCTTTCTGCTCCCTCCAGGTATCGACTAATTCAGCAAGTACTCCAGAATGCTGATGCCACATACCATTGTCAGGCTTGTTTGCACTACAGAAGGCAGCCCAAATTAAAATTTTCACTTTTCCCTTAAGTAGTGAATGCTGTTTGTGAGATGCTGAGTGGAGGGCAAATGCAGAAGGCATGAAAGAAAAAGAAAAAAATGACAGAAAAAAGTTGAAAGGAAATTTTTATTTAATTCAAGCATGGAGTATAAATAGCCATGACCAGAAGAAGAAGTGCATTACAGAAACAAATTCATCTTCTCACATCTCCTTGACACATCAGAACTTTTATTTCTGGCACACATTCTCAGGGCTGTCGGTACTGACCAATAATTTTAAAGTGGACAGACAGATCACTTATTAGCAGTATTTGGAATAGTTGATTTTCAAACAGCAACACAGTATCACAAAAATGTGTGTAAATATCTGTTCACCCCCCCTTTAAAATGATCATTTCATTGGATTTGAACCCTGCATCAGCTATTATATTTTTGTAAGATCACCACACTTGCACCTTGTGCCATAGAGAAAGTGAAATGACAGGTACCTTTTCTTCACTGACTACTATCCAGGTTGCTGATTGCTGTGCACTACTGCCAGGCATCTTTGCACGACAGAAAGCATCCTAATGGGAGCTGTTGCCAATCCAGACTGCACAATGCTAAATGGCACGCAAATGATGAAATGAAAAAAGTAGTTACTTATATAGAGGAAATGTTATGAGACAAAAAGTTAAAATGTATAATGTTGATATTTTCTCAATCTTGTGTTTCAACGTGAATATATGCTCATTAAACATCATTATATTCACAGAAATATCACCATCTCTGTATTAGAATCACCAGACACCAGGGGATTCACAAGGCACAGTTCAGATTCTTATAATTATGTGTCACACTCATTTTACTGTGAAGATAATAAAGAGGTTGCCTATAGTCAATATGTGACAGAATCAATTGAGATTACAGATGCAACAGAAAAAAATCCTGACTTTTGTCCTATGTAAATTGCAATTAGATGTATGGATAGCTGTCATACTGGCAACAGGGAAGGTAATCTTTCATCACACAATGTTGTTGTTGCCTTTCGGCTTTTCCCAGTTAGGGGTCGCCACAGTGGAACTCCGGTCCGCTAATGATTGGCAGTAGATTTTCACGAACGCCGAGGTGCCAGCTCGACGGTCAACCTTCAATGAAGGCACGCCCATTTACGCATGTCTTTCGAATGCCCACCCAACCACGGGGAGGACATGCAGACTCCACACAGAAGGCACTCCCCGTACTCCAGCCGAGAATCGAACGGGAGAACCTCTTGCTGTGAGGCATCAATGATCTTTCATCACACAATATAAAATAAAAAGCTTGACCACTGCACCCCTTTGCTTTTCTGTATTTATAAAACAACATTCTCAGATCTATGCTTTTCTAACAAGACTGCAGTGTGCTGTGCCTTGCAGTTGATACATGTTTCAATGAGTAACCTACTTCCACAGAATTCTTGACACAGTTGTATAGAGAAGAAGAAGCTGTTGTCATAAACAATTCATATCAATGTTAGGAAATGTTCCTTTCCTAAGTCAGTCAATGCACTGCATTGTAAGATCACCACACTTGCACCTTCAAATTTGCAAACACTTAGCAGGTAACACTTCTCAGTGCTTGCAACATTTCTTATAAGTCCCTTCTCCCTGATGCACCCTGTTTAATACTGTAGTCAGACTAATCATTCAAATTTACAAACACTTAGCAGGTAACACTTCTCAGTGCTTGTCCTTGCAGAGGTAAGGCATGTGCATGCAGTCATGTAGGTCCTTATACTGTCGGCCAAATTTCAGTAAAGCCTACATGGTCTGTTTCCATGGCACAACACGCACATGGTACTGCAGTGTTTTGAAATATGCAGGAATTCAATCCTGTAGCATGCTACCCTGAAGTACTGGGTGCATTAGCTTGCACAAATGTAGAAATTAAGGCATCACCTGGGGAATAGAGAAGGCTCTACATTAATTCCACTCTGTTAAATGTTAAGTCATGTGTAATGCCACACGAATCATCTGGAACATATGTGTTTGCTGGCAAACCAGGCAGTTACCATGACTCACATATCCAGCACACCTCCCACCTGTATTAGATGTTCGCTAGGGGGTATCCCACAGGGTAATTTCCTGGGGGGTGCAGGTTATGCACTGGAACCATGGCTGATGACACCCATCAGAAATGCGCACACACCTACTAAAGAATGTCATAATGAGGCACACACTCAAGCCAAAATGTCATAGAGCATATTTTTGGGATGCTGAAGTTGTGGTTCTGGTGCCTAGATACATCTGAGGGAGCCCCTTATATAATCCACAGACTTACTGTAATATTCACAGTATGTGCCGTGCTACACAACATCATCCTGAGAAAACAGCTTCAGCAGGATCAACAAGGGGAAGGAGTACATATCCCATCACCAATGCCAAGGTCACCACAGCCACACACAGGTAAGAAGTCAGAGGGGGAAGCAGCAGCTGCCATGGGTGTAGGCAGACATTGGTGTGCTCAACATGACCACGCATTAGCTAAGAGACTATGCATAGCAAGGCAAGCTCATGCACCACCCAAGGTCCTAAAACCTTCCTCCTGCTGAAATACATATAGTAAAATTGATGCCAGGCAACTGTCACAGCCTTCAACTCCCCATGTATTGGCTGTGTATTACTTGCATCAGATAGAGTCAGCCCTGAACTAAAATTGTTGCAACTGCTGGATTTACAAGGTAATTGCTGAACCTGGAGTATATTGTGTAATAATAAGAATGACTGGCATATCCTTGCATGTTGTTACTTGGCAGTGTAAGCAAGTAAAAGGTGGAGATTTGTACAGAAATTACCTTAACATCTGACATCAGAGACTTATTTGAGTTATATATGTCCATTATTAAGTAGTAGGCCTCATGATGATGGTATGCTCTGTATGCCAGATAGCCCTGGAAGAACTTAAGCAAAAGCTAAGTACATCATCATCACAATTAACAATAACACAGGGGGTAATACTTTTTCCCTTTTATATGTGCATTAACTATACTTTCAACAAGAACTTGGATGACAAGTCCAACCAAAGCTCATGTGTAATCAATCAGAACATGTTAACTGTAGCAATCTTCAATCCCCCCCCAAAACATTCTTGCAAAATAGAACTAATGTATTAATTTAAATTGATTTACTGTACAACAGTCTTTAACAATTGACATAAAAAAGCCTACCTGAAAGCTCCTCTTGGGATATGCTTGCTGTTCCTGAAACTGTAGCACCAATTTCAAGGACATGCTGTTCTCCACTTTCCTGGGAGCTGTCTGGATCCCTGACAGTCGACAGGAACTCTTCATTTGCTGTTAGTGTCGACTCTGTAGCAGCCCCCGCAGGATACCCATCCAATCACAGGCCACTGCAGCTGCTCTCCTAAGTGCAGATGAGATAATTTCAGTTGCCGTATGGTACCTGGCCATATGTCCTGCTGTGGCTGCCCACTGCATTAACGTCTGCAACTGTTTGCTGCCAAATTTGCACTCTGTCTGACAATATTTCCACAGCCCCTCTCAAGCAGGAAGACACCATGTCACCTAAAAGATTCAACAATGACCCGATTCTCAGGGCAGTGAAGGATGTTTTTCAAGGATTGAGACACCTGGGTGACATAGTCTTAGGTGTCCTAAAAGACAACAGAAGGATAATCCACATAAGTGTCACATAACTACAAAATAACTGTTCCCAGATAAAACAAAAAAATAGCATTCCAGTATTACCCACTGCAGAAACATAAAACAGTGTAGAGATTTGAAATATGAACAACAAGCTGGATGCAAAAAAGGAGAGTAACAATAGCAACATAGTCTTGTTTGTGCCATAACAGAAATGCAGCTTTGCTCCCCCACCCCCAAAAGAACAGGCAGATGACACATTTTCCTAACAAACCATCTTTGAAATGCTAAAAGTGCTATCAAATGGACTGTCCCTGAAACATGTTTACAGATTTAATACAGAACATTCCATGATAAGGTATTGCCAATCATGTATACCTGTGAAATGCCCAGATAAACATGCACATGCCGTCAGTACACTTCTAACTAATGCATACAGATAAAAGTGTAAAAGCCTTTGCTAATCAAAATATATATGTAAAACTATTAGACAGATTTTTCTTAGTTACATTTCAGTATATGCAGTATATAGCTGACAAAATGCAAGCATATCTTCTCAACATAATTAATCCTCTGTGCAGATATATCCCTAAGTAATAGCCTCTTTTCTTTGTTCTCCACATAAACAAATCTCCTCACCTTCAGTTTCCCTAGCTACACAGTTGCCTTGTATGGTGTAGACTCAGGGTTGTCATCATGATGAAGATGTAGATAAGGTGTGAACTCATTAGAACTGTTGCATCCCAAATACTTGACTTTGTGTAGCAGATATAAACATAGCTACAGCACTCCTTCAGTGTTTGTTTTTAATAGATTGCAACTGTGAATGATTACTGGTAGGGAGAAGGAAAACACAACAGCAATGCAGACTGCCCTACATCCAGTAATTGTGTCAGGTTAGACTTACAAAGTGTTAGATGTAATGTTGTGAAAGTTGTAAGTGTAAGTGAGTAACACACAATTCACAATTTCTGTTCATTAACATCCAACCTCCTCTTCATTTGTTGGCAACTCCATATTATTGCCATTTAATATCCTTGCACATTTTCAGGACAGTGATATAGAATGGCTTATGGACTGCATGTCTCAGATAACTGGTCAGATAAGAGAAGAATGAGCAACAATCATAGAGAGGTAAGACAGACCTGAATATTTGCAAGCAATACTCATAACTGGTTGTGTGATCACCTAGTGCACTACATACATAAATAAATAATAAATGTACAAATAACACTTGTATGGTGTCATATTATTGGAGATGATGATGCAGTTGGTTGGATGCAGAATGATTTTCAGTTCCTTGCTGCAAAGCTGTTTGTGTGGCAAAGAGGGATAAGGCACCCTTACTGTGTTCTGAAGGTTCATTAGAGTGAGAGTTCAGATCCAGACCTATCTGGAAATATTTCCTGTGTACTAACATTTTGTAGTGTGGATGTCATAGATTGCTTTTCCTGATTTCAACTACTTTCCTGTTTTTGGGGGGAGGGGCAGTGTTTTCATGATGCACCACTTAGTGCAAACATGGGAAATGGAGAAAATGAATGTCAGGTTTGACTGTGCTTATCTCATTTGCATGAAGCATGGTAGTGCTCAAACTGGAGTAGTGGCCCACCCAGGAAGCAGACATAACACCTGCAAACAGGGCGTCTGTAAAGGGGCAAAGGTAAAAAATAACACATTGTTGCAATTTCTGTGTTCCATCACACAACTGTGCTTAGCGGAGTTGTGTGATGGTTGGCAAGGTTCTCCAGCAGCTGCAGCCATTGAAAATCTTCAAACAGGACTCGAACAACAAATAATTGAAACTAGATACATTCAATTAATTGTGTTGTGCACCACACAAACCTGCTTACTGGTGTTTTGTGGTGGTTAATGCAGGGAGCTTAAGAATGATTAGGACATTAGAAAATGTGATGTAACTAGTCTTGTGGCAGCAGTTGTAAGTGTAGGGTTGGAGTGCAAATGGTCCTGTGTTCTAGTACAGGGTGTGCAACCTATTTTTACTGTTGTGACATTGCAGTTTATAGAAATGAACTGAAAAATCGACAAGTGTTATTTCAACATTCTTGTTGTAACAGTTTTAAGTGCAGGACTGCCATACACATAGTCCTGGCTTCTAATACAGGATATTCCATACACTTTTACTGTTGTTCCACTTCCCATTATATTCACTCTCATTTATAACACTTTAGATAGTGGAGCTGATATGAATTGTATGTATGAGGAGCCCAACACCATTATTGTGTTTTCAGATGTATGACTAAGGGTATACTGTCTACTATATTTCTGTAAGTATAATTCTGTGGGTCTATATTAGAACACCGAAGTTTTAAAACTTCAAGTGTTCTAATGTCGACCCCTATTCAGCAAATGCTTAAAATTATCAAATATGCAGAGCAGTGAAACTTTTCCCAGGGAAAGAATTCGCTGTTCCGAAACACATACAACACAAGCACACCAGAAAAACAACAATCCACACACATACACTTAAAATCCTGCATCTAACCCTACACTAAACTGTACATACACTATCTATCCACTTACCTTAACCCAAACCCTAACCCTAAGGTCCGTCACTATCGCGCACTCACCTCACCTGTGCCCTAACCCTAACTCACCTACCTCGCTCTAACCCTAACGTCCATCACAATCGCACACTTACCTGACCCGCGCCCTAACCCTAACTCACCTATCCCGCCCTAACCCTCACGTCCACACAATCGCACACTTACCTGAACCTGACCCGTAACTTTCCACCACAGTGCTGAAAATAGCGAAGCCACAGAAACGGCCAACTGAATTCTTTCCTCTAGGAAAAAAATTGGTGTTATTCAGTTTCGCTATTTTCAGTGTTCGCTGAATAGGGGTCAATATTAGAAGATTTGAAGTTTCAAGACTTTGATGTTCTAATAAAGACCTTAATTCTGTTATATGTGCTTGCATGGGCTTCACAATTACGTAAGACATATGTACAACTGGATCTATATCCAATAACCTTGTCAGGTCACATACATACATGTGTAACAGCTCAAACTGTCATATGTATTTATGATTCCAGACTGTCTGAGCAGCAGCACTTCTTCTATGGCAAAGATGGAAAATCAACACTGTGGAAGAAAATGTATTGTCCCTTATGCCTAGGTTTGAATCCCACAGTGTAAAAATCAATTTTCCTCAGTGTATAAAGGCAAAATCAAACATGTCAGGTCATTACACTTGTGACCCCAGTGCTCATCTGCAAACTTAACTTATCTAACAGTTACCTTCCAATTTTCAATATACATTTCCAAGCTACATCAGCAGATACCCCTCAAACTAAGGTCAAGTGTCAGATTAACCTTCCTGTTTCAAATATTAATTTCATCCCTGCTTGATACTGCTATATTCTGCTTAACAGCTAGCAAACATGGTTGGCATCATTGCTCGGGTTTGTGCAGTACCACTAAATGTGATAACTGCAATTGGTAGGAAAGGATCAGTTTCCATTACTCTAGTTCGGCTGATAGACATGGCTGGTGATAGAGAGGAAAGTGCCAAGTTTAGGGCTCAGAGGTGGGGTGTCCAGTATATTTACTGGACTCCTGGTAAAGCACCACAGCCAAATGCTTCTGCAAGAGGACTATTCTGGCTCCCAGTACAAGTCTGAGGTGTGTAATAGTGTAGCCCATGCTGTATCCTGTGCCACTGGTATCCCACACACCGGAGAACAGTGTAGGCATCTTTTTAATGGCCTACACAGGTGAAAAAGGGATACTCTCAACCGTTGGTTGAATGAGTTTGAGACTGCAGACATCCCACAACTATGCAAGTTTGACAATAAGAGGGTATTTGTAAGACTTAGAAAGCTAAATATAGGCAAGACTGGTATGCATAATGCTCTTCTGGTCTTTTCCCAGCTCCCACCGAATGTGAGCTCAATTAGCAGGCTCATGTTTCTTGATTGGAGAGACTAAGGGAAGCAAGTGGTATGTATGCAGCAGAAGAGAAGCATTATTGTAGCTTATAAAAGTTAAAGATAGGGTTTTTTGGTCTTTATAGAGCTGTATCAATTTGAGCATGCATATCCCAACTGTAAAAGCAAGTATGCATGCATTAGTCTGTAGCACAAACCAATTGTAGGAGTCCAACATTTGACTGTAGTCAGTGTGTGTTCAAATACCATGATTCAAAACTATACAATACTGTTATTTCTTCAATATTTACATTAAATTAAAAACTCTATACCAGTGGTACAAATGCCATGCTGTAAACTGCAACCTGTATAACTGATACATATATGCAGTATATACACTTTTCAAGGATTACTTTCAGCAATCTGTAGTATAGTGTGTGTCTGTTAGAATGTATAAGTAAATGTAATACTTCAGAAAAGGTGTGTAAATGTATTAATGAATTGTTTATCACATATGTTGGCACTAATTTTATCTCTTTTTTTTCTCTCACCCCCCAACCCTTGCTTGTCTTTTTTATTTTCTATTACATATTATCAAAATGTCTCCATGTCATCCATGTGTACCACATCAGTAAATGCAACACAGCACAGCAGGGTAGCCCATCCCCAGTGGATCAGCCTGTACCCACTCCAAAGGCTCCAGCACTGATACCCAGCATGTCTGGGAGCCAGCCTGGCAGCATTGCCTGTGCTGCCTCTACACTACCTGTGGCCTCAGGTAGTACTGCCCTAGAAGCTGATGCATTGGTACCCTCTGGGAGTAGTGGTGGAGGGAGTGATTTCATCACCTGCCAGAAGATGCCAGGGTTGGTACGTAGGGTCGTGCATTAGACCATTGATGTACACCTACACCAGATGGAGAGGCTGCTCTCCCTCGTGGTCTGTAGGAGGAGAAGCCATCAAACACTCCAGCCACCAGTGGAGTAGGGGGACAGTGATGAGAGTCTAGTGGGTGAGGACTCTATTCTCACTGTCTCCAAGCTTGATGGGCATGAGCCTGGGTTGTCCCCTCCCTCACTCCAGTCATGGTGTCCCCCCAACCTTTTGTGTTCCTCACCATCCCTATCTCTTATTTTGTTTGCATTTGCTTCCTCACCAACCTAACCTACCTGTCCCAAACATACCTATGTCTCTTACCCAGCAGTCCTCTCTTACTTAAAACAAAATTAAAAAAAAAAGGGCACCTGTCCAAAAAAAAAAATTTCATCCCATACATAGCTGTCCATTTCACACACTTGTCTTCTTGACACACTTAATTTGGTCCAATTGGCTGTAGAACATGATTATGTTGTTGTCGCCCCTCTTTCTTGGAGTTGACGGTCAAAATTCAGGTAATATTCTGCACCTATGATCAGGTTTTACTGTTGTAGAAATGGATAGCTGTGGTTCTTTCCTACCTCCCTTCTGCACATTCATGTGTTGCTTTCCCTTTGTTCTCCCTGCTTGCTCCCCATTTCACCACTTTCCTATCTATCCCATTTAACACCTATAATCTGGTCAAAAAATAGAATCACGCACACAAATAGCAGAAAAAGTAGTTGGTCCCTTCACTTTTTGGCCTCTCTGCATGGGGTTTCACATTGTACAACAGTCCCAAGCTATGGTGAGTGGCAGTACAATGCTGTGATTATCTCCGCACAATCTTGCTGCTATGCCAACATACAGCAACACATGCTATAAAGAATTATTGTCATTGCATTATCTCTGTTTATTTAAAAGTATTAGATATATCTGGATTCGAACCCAGTATCATCTGGGCTCAAAACGAAATGTGTCAGTGCATTCACACTTGCTGCCACAGAGTCAGTTAAGCAGCAGGTGAGCTTCATGGACTCAGTACTACCTCTCAGACTTTGGCAGTATGTCTCACATTTGTGCATTGCTTAACTATGCACAAACATGGAAAGTATTGGAAATGTGCATCTCGCATGCACTTTGTTAGCTATTGTGCAAACCTGCTGTTCATTGCATTATGGAAAAGTAAATATTATGTATTACTTCCTTCTGCTTACTGTCCATTTCTTGTTTGTGATGTGAAATTACATGTAGAAACATAAACTGAAGGTTCATGACTGGGAGAATCCAGATCCTCAAAAACATTTAACAAACATGGAAGTTCTGAAAGGGCGATCATAGCTCTTGTGTACTCTACCCTTATCAGACCACTAACTGAATACAATGCTCACTTCTGTCTGTACCTCACCAGACACCTGCAGCAACTGGAGAAAACACAGAGGTTCATGACTGGGAGAATCCAGGTCCTCAAAAACATATGAGAAACATGGAACTCTGAAAGACCGGTCACTGTACTCGGTATCATGCAGGCTGTTGAGAGGTGACCTAAGCCTGCCCTACAGATCAGTCTCAGAACCTGGCCTGCTGGAAATGCAGGACATCTGCAAATTAAATGAGACAAGAATAACTTGCTCCAGGGATCTCAGCCTAGCCTGTGACATAAACAGAACATGCTGGGGAGAGAGATAAATCCCAGTGATTGCTGCTCCTCTGGAATAAGCTGAAAACTGCATGTGATGCAGTGCTCCTCAATGACCCTATTCATATGACAACTGGATGGGAGATTGTAAATTCATTCCTGGGTGGCACCTATGTCACTCATGGACAGGGCCAGTTGGTGCTGGTCACAAAAATTGCTGTGTTAACAATGACCATCTAATTATGCTCATTAAGGGTACCTGTATTTTTGCACAGCTATGCTTGTAAACGCCGTAGGGCCATTAGGCTATTAACCTGCTATGAAGCTATGAACCTATGCAGTCCTCCCAGCATCTTCTCTCCAACATGCCCTGCTGATGTCATCCACTATGTTGACCTGCAGTCTTGTAAAAGTCAGATCTGAAGTAGTTAACTTCATTTGCTCAGCAACCTGTGGGTATCGAATCCGATTCGGATCCGAGCCGGCAGCTTTCCAAGCTAATATATCCGAGCTCCAAGCTCCTCCCCTACCCATAATGCCCTGCCATCTCCCCCTAACCCTCAGATCTCGTTTGCCGTGGCTTCCATAAGCTTCTCTGAACGAGCTCCGAGCATAGTGCTGTAAGTTTAGAATTTAAACCTTGAATTCCTGTCAGATTTTTCTATAACTTTGCGTGTGTGAGCTTCCCCTGTCTTTATAGTCTCTTTTGGGTAGTTCTTTTAATTTTTAGTTAAGTTAGTTTTATTCCCCTCCCCCCTCTGCGAGTGTGAAGGTGTGTGCTTGTGGGCCTACTTTTCCTTTCTTCTTTTACAATGGCTGAAGGCCCTAAAGCCATTTTCTCTAAATGTACCAAGTGTGGCCATAAGCTATCCCGTGGATGGTCACACTCGGTGTGTGTCCTTTGCCTGGGGGTTGATCACCTGTTTTCGGGCTGCACTATTTGTGCAGCCTTCAACTCCAGGGCTTTGAAAGATAGGAGGTCGAAGCTTATTCTGGCGGGCCTTTTGCCCCCAGACTCTGCTTCATCCTCCTCGGTAGCGCCGGCTGCAGCTGCCCCACCTGCCATTCCTGATACCCTGGCCGGGACTCACTCTCCCTCGTTGGCCCAGGAGGAAAGACAGCAGAAAAAAAGATAGGGACAGAGAGAAGGAAAGGCATCACAGTCATAAGAGGTGGTTCGACTCGACCTCTTCGGCACCGCCGTCTAAACAGCTTGCCTCTCCCCTTAAGGTCTCCGGGCCTTCCCCCTCTCGGCTCCGTTCTCCACGTTTCTCCCCGGAGACCCGGTCACCCTCGAGGTCATCCAGGTGGCCTTCCCAGCTGGCTTTGGTGGCCTCATCTAGATCCACCAGAAGTTTATCGGACACTGATATAGACCGGATGATGCATCGATTTCTTCAGGCCCAGATGCAGATGGGAGTGTTCTTGCCTCCCCCCGCCCCCCGCTGGGGGGAGCTCGACACCTTTTTATGCCCCCATCGCTTCTTCTCCGACCCGCTTTCGGGGTTCGGAGCTGTCGGATCCGACTAGCTTCGGAGCCGGGGTAGGGTCGGTGGCGACAGTGTTTCCTACTTCGGCACCGACTGTACCCTTGAGTCTGTCAGATCCATTTTTGGATCCAAGCTCTCGGGGCCGTGAGCTGAACATCGGATCCGGAAGGGTCAGTGGGCCTTCGGCTCTGTCAAGGTCGGGGCACACTACCCTATCGGATCCAGTTGGGTCACCTTCGGCGCCGATCCGCACGTCGGATCCGAGGGGAGTGCTTTCAGATCCAAGGGAAAGCAGTTCCCCCTCGGCATTCGACGTCATGGAGAGGGTCCTTTTGAGGGATTCAAGGCCCCGGACTCTTGCTTTGGATCCACCCACCATTCCCACTCAGATGGGCCTTTCCTCCATCATCCAACCCCAGGGACAGCCTGCGTCTATGTCCCAGATTGTTCCCGTAGAGGAACAGGACATTGTTGGTGAGGCCTCTTCAGACAGCCCCCCCAAGGAGGTCCCTCACAAACGGAAGTGCAATAGCAGGCACTTGGACTCACCTAAGTCCCTCACGGAGGACAGAGACTTAAAGGAAGGGGAAGGTTCCCCAAGGTCACCCCCCCCTGAAGACGTCTCCTTCGGAGACATTATGGAAATGTTACGTATTAGAGGGGGGGTGGTCTGCCCAAAAACCTTCCTCGGATGAGTCTGTGTTTCAGGAGGCATTTGACGCAGGCCCCATCTACCTCTTGGGTGTCCCCTCCCGCCGACCCCCTGGTAGACCTCATAACTACCAGGGCTTGGAAGGAGCCTGACACTGTTGAGCCGATTCCCAAGAGACCAGACAGGATCCTCAGCCCTCCCACGGACAGGGCAGTTTGGAGCAAGGGTGCCCCAGTGGATGCCATGGTGGTGGTGGCTGCCACTAAAAAGGAATTAGCACAGGAGAGTTCCTCGGTGCATCCTCCAGACAAGGAGTCTCAGATGATGGACCGTTTGGGAAAGCTGATGTTCTCTTCAGCGACCTTCTCTGTAAGGTCAATGAATTATATGGCACATGTGATTAGGCTACAGCGGGACCTGATTAAAGAGTACGCTGGGTCACCCGCAGAGTGCATGTCGGCCGAGGACAAGCGGACCTTCTCGGCTCGAATGGCCACTCTCAAGTCAATCACCAACACATCTATGCGGCTCTTCTCCCATGCTACGGAAGGAGCGGCTAGAGCTAGCGGAATGGGCGTCGTCTTACGTAGACAGGCCTGGCTCCGTCTCTGCGACTTTGCGGAACCCTTCAAGGCATCATTCGCGAACACTCCTTTTGACGGTTCTACGCTCTTCGGCAAAACCATCTGCGATAACGCTTCTCCAGAGCGAGAAAGACGGGAAGATGTCTCTCGTCGGGATCCACTTCTCAGCTCCTCAGGGGTCCTACTCCCGGAACCAAAGAGGACAGAAAAAGATGTGGTTCCGGAAAGCTCAACAATCCCGTTTTGCTCCAGATCCCTCGTCCTTCAGAGGCAGAGGAGGACAGGGTGGACGCCGGCCCAGGGGCAGAGGGGGTCCGAAGAATTTTGGGTTGAGAGAACCTTTTTCAGATCGACCCGAGCAGCAGCCCTGAGGGGTTGCCCGACTGCTTCTCTCTGGAGGCAGTTGGGGGGCAGTTCTCGGAACACCTAGCGAAATGGGCGTGCATCACGACAGATCACTGGGTGCTCCAAATCATATCCAGAGGTTATTCAATTCCTTTCCTATCTCACCCTTCCCCGATCAACAAAACTCCCCGATGTCCCACCCAATCAGAGGGAGGCAGCAGCATCAGAAATTCGAGGGCTGCTAACAAAAAGAGCTATCCAGCATGTCCCCCTCAAGCAATCCAGATCAGGCTTTTACTCCAGGTTCTTTTTGTTGCCAAAAAAGACAGGGGACTTACGCCCCATTCTCAACCTGTCAACACTGAACCTGTCAGTCACCAAAGAAAAATTCCGGATGGTCACTATTCAATCCATTCTCCCACTTTTGCAGTAGAACAACTGGATGTGCTCAGTAGACCTCAAGGATGCGTACTACCACATTCTGATGGACAGACCATCCAGAAGGTTCCTCCATTTTCGGCTGGGAGCCAGCCATTATCAGTTCAGGGTCCTACCCTTTGGTCTCACCACAGCCCCCAGGGTGTTCACCAAGGTCATGGCAGTTGTAGGGGCCCACCTGAGGCTTCAGGGAATATAGGTCTTTCCGTACCTGGACGACTGGCTCCTAACCACCCCCACCAGGCATCAACTCTGCTCAGGCAGGGACTACTTCTTACACCTAGCTCGCCACCTAGGGATTACGATAAACGACCAGAAATCCTCCCTTCAACCTACTCAAATTTTGGAATTCATAGGGGCCAGGATAGACACTACTCAATCCAGAGTATTTCTGACAGCGGACAGGCTTTGCAATCTAAGCCTTCACATTCTAGACCTCTTACAGTCGTCAGCTCCCCCAGCGGAACTAGTCCTGAGGGCCCTGGGATCTATGGCAGCGGCCATCAATCTGTCCCCCTACGCTCGCCTCAAGATGAGGATCCTTCAATGGACATTACAAGTGCAATGGTCCATTCTTTGTCAACCCCTGTCTACACCTATTCCTCTCAGCAGGATTTGCAGGGAGTCGCTTCTTTGGTGGCTCCACTCCAGAGATCTTCAAGAAGGCCGCCCCTTTGTTATACCCCCTCCCCAAGTCACGGTCACCACAGACGCATCTTTCCTCGGGTGGGGGGGGCATTGCATGGGCAGATCCATCCAAAGCATGTGGACTTTCACATAGACCTCACTGCATATCAGTGTCCTGGAAAATAAGGGTGGTGCTTCTAGCATTGCAGGCTCTCATAGGTTCATAGGTAGGTGCTAGGCTATCGGCCCTAGGGCCCATACAAGCCTAGCCAAAAAATGTACCCTGGCTTTTGCCACCCAAGAAAATTATTTTCCTGTGCCCCTGTCGAGCAGAGCCACAGAAGTGATCCCCGGGGTGAATTTCCCATTTCCCATCCAATCATCAAGATTTTTCTTGAAGAGTTATAATGAGGAGCTCTGTTTGACATAGATAAGTAGTCTGTTCCAGAGTATGGGAAGTCTCTGGGACAGGAATCTATCCCTCCAGCATGTTCTGTTTATTGTGGTGACAAGGTTTAGGTCCCTAGAGCGTGTAGCTTGGAGGGATTGGGATTTCTTTAAGTGGAGCATGTCCAACAGCTCTGGGTTTGACATAGCTTTGTTTGTTAGGCAGAGATTGCCCCTGAGTAGGTGATATGTGATGGAGTAAAGCTATAGTTTTTTGAGACGGTCTGCATAGGGCATCTGTTTGAGGCCAGTAATCCTCTTCTCCCTCCAGGAACTATTGCACTTCAAACAGACAACATGTCGGTAGTCTGGTACATAAACAAACAGGGGGGAACCAGATCCTATCCACTTTGCAGGGAGGCAATGAGAGTATGGGAATGGGCGATATCCACCAACCGCTTTCTCATAGCAACGCACATCTCAGGTCAGTCAAACATCTTGGCGGACACGTTGAGTCGAACGATCCTCTCACCTTACGAGTGGTCTCTGAACCCAACAGTAGCGAAACAAATCTTCCTCCAATGGGGTCAACCTTGCTGCGATCTCTTCACCTCGCCTTCAAACACAAAGTGCAGCGAGTTCTTTGCTCTGATTCCCCCACCAGGGGAAGCCTCCAGGGACGCTCTAGTTCATGCTTGGCCATCCAGTCTTTTGTATGCTTATCCTCCTCTTCCATTGATGACAAAGTTCTTGCAGAAAGCTCATCGGTTGGGGAGCAGAATTATCCTCATAGCCCCATTCTGGCCTCGTCATACCTGGTTCCCTTACCTGCAGTCTCATCTAGTACATCCTCCTTGGATTTTAGATCCCAATCCGGATCTAATCTCTCCTCCTTTACGATTGAAGACTCCCAATCTGGACTATTTCAAACTCTCAGCTTGGTTGATCCAGTTCCCTTAATGGCTAGGACTCCCGGTATATCATCTTCGGTTAAGGTCATCCTGGTGGCCGCCCATAAACCATCTACCAGGAAAATCTACAAGAGAAAATGGAAACGTTTCTCGTCTGGGTGGAGCGCGGGAACTTAGACCCCTTCACGGCTCCTATCCCAGCAGTCCTAGACTTTCTTTCACATACCTTTGATCAAGGAGCCAGTGCTTCTACTATTAAAGTTCATTTGGCAGCTATTTCCCACTACCACATTGGAAACAGTTCAGGGCCTCTAGCGTCCTCCAAAATATGCAAAGCATTCATGAAAGGAACCTTTTTGTTAAGACCCCCCCCTATTAAAGATCCAGTCCCTCCATGGGATCTTTCTTACCCTAGTTCTTCAAGCTCTGACTGGGCCTCTTTTTGAACCTGCGGCTTCAGTCGATTTAAAATATGTATCCTGGAAAAACGGCCTTCCTGATTGCCATTACTTCTGCTAGAAGAATATCGGAGCTTCATGCTCTTTGCAGTAAACCTTCCTACATCATTTTTCATAAAGACAGGGTCTCCCTCAGGACTAATCCCTCTTTTCTGCCTAAAGTGGCTTCAGACGTCAACATCAACCAGTCCATCAATCTACCTGTTTTCTTTCCAAGTTTTCAAAACAAAGGGGAATACAGACTTCATTGTCTGGATGTTCACAGACAGTTACGTTTTTACTTAAACAGAACAGCAGATCTTCGAAAATCTGATCAACTTTTTGTTTCCTTTGCAAAATCTTGTGTGGGGAAGCCAGTCACTAAAGTAACCTTAGCTAGATGGATTTCCCAATGCATTCTCCTAGCTTACAGAAGTTCTGGTCGTCCTGAGCCCCTGAGAGTGCGAGCCCATTCTACCCGATCTATGGCCACTTCTGCAGCCTTCTGGTCAAGGGTTTCTTTGGATGACATTTGCTCAGCAGCTACTTGGGCTTCCTCTCATACTTTTATTGCACACTACAAATTGGATTTAATATCCAGGGGACGTGCATCGTTTGGCATAGCAGTGCTCCAGAATATCCTTCCATAAGGGCCTCCCAAGTTGCTGGTAGCTGGGGACTCTGTCCCACAGGTTGCTGAGCAAATGAAGTTAACTACTTCAGATAAAGAAGTTATGTACTCACCATAAAGTTCCATCTGAGTAGGTAACTTCATTTGTCTTCAACCGACCCGCCCTCCATCCCTCGGACCCTTAGTTCGTTATCAAAGAATCAGGATATGTCTTCATTCTATTGATATTGCTGGAACGTATTGTAACCATTTCTAGGTTATAGAATTTCCTATTGTCCTTTTTCTGGCAAACTCGATCTGAGGGTTAGAGGGAGATGGCAGGGCATTATGGGTAGGGGAGGAGCTTGGAGCTCGATCTGTTAGCTTGGATCCGATACCCACAGGTTGCAGACAAATGAAGTTACCTACTCAGATGGAATGTTATGGTGAGTACATAACTTCTTTATTTGTGCCTTGGCACTTGCATAAAGTATTGAGTTATAGTCTGTGTACTTAGGTAGGGGTTCTTTTCTCACTGTAGTCAACAACAACAGTTTGTGTGTGTGTGTTTGTGTCTAGCTAGAAGAGCAGAAGTGTGTATTCTACAGTTACTGCTCCAATCCCATGGACTGACAGTATTTTGATACTTGCACATTGCCTACACATCCATTTCATGCATGCCTCCCAACATCAACTTTCCAACTTGCCATGCTGTCATCCACTATAAGTTGACCTGCAGTCTTGTAAAAGTCAGACTTGTGCCGTGGTGCTTGCATAAAGTATTGAGTTCTGTAGTTTGTGTACTTAAATAGCTAGGAGTTCTATTATCATTGCAGCCAACTGAGGTGTGTGTGTGTGTGTGTGTGTGTGGGCACACACACTTGTTTGACATTACAGAGAGCCTTTTACGCCAGCATGTTGGACACTGTTGTTGCCATATTCTCCTTAGCAGGCACTGCTGATGTCATCAGCTGTAAAGTGCTGCCTGAGACACTCCAAGTCAGACTTGAGTTGTGGCGCTTGCATTAAGTACAGAGTTCTGTAGTCTGTGTACTTAGGTAGGGGGTTTATTCTCACTGCAGTCAACTAGTGTGCATGCGCGCGTGCACTTGCTTAACATTACACAGAGCCTTTTACACGATCATGTGGGCATTGTTATTGCCATATTCTCCTCACCAGACACTGCTGATGTCATCAGCTATATCTGATTTGTGGATGTGTACTATTCCCACTAGGGAAGGGTCAGAGACTGGCCTGGAGGCCAGGCAGAAGTCACCTCATCCTATACGATACAGATTACAGTGATATGGATTTCAATCTAGCCACATACAACATGGCATGGTTTGTATGCACTGTGTTTTCTTGGTGGGTAATCCATGTGATCTTTCCAGCTGCTTCATGTGTCTGGTGAGGTGCATGCAGAAGAGAGCATTATACTCTATATTAGTGCTCTGATGTGGTTTGAGTACAGTGCTGTAATATAATCCTGAGATCTGAATACGGTGGTGTGACTTATGATGTGCACAACATAGGCTTTCAATACCAGTGTGGACACTTTGTGGTCGAAGTTCAAGTGCTATGTACATATGTTCCCTGTGCTTGCATCACTGGGTTTCAGCATAGCAGGACTGTTTTCAATGCTGAAATTAGCTGAGAATTCCACTTTGCAGAAGGCCAGAATAAAGACATATTTTTGTGTTTATTTGTAAACTGTGTGGCTTTCTTACCAATCATTTTTCTGTGTTAGCTCCTCCTGTAGTGTGTTACCAACATAGGTGGAATCAAAGATTGCACCCAGTATGCAAAAATCACCAAATGATGTAAGCCAAAGGCTGTATACTTTAGCCTGAACTGTCGAGAAATAGATTCCAAACAGTAAAGAGACAATCACAGATCCCTGGGGTACACCAGTGGAGAGAGCTGTACTGGTACAGTTTGATTCACCAGCTTTCACAGTGTGTTTTCTGTCAGTGAACCAGTAAGTTGCCCATCTAATGACATGAGGTTTAATCCCCAGCTGGGAGAGCTTCTTAGTGATCCCTGCATAGGGGATTGTGTTCGAACCCTAGGACAGTTGAGGATAGCCAGTATGCACTGTCTTACCTTCATCCAGGCCTATTACACAGAATCAATGGGCTGTGACAACATCACAGATCGCCTATCACATGACTCATCACATACACCTTCCTGACACTTCAACACATCCTCCACACAGACTGTGTTGCTATAGAAAAGTGTTTTCTGTATGTATCCATGTGAGTTGGTGGGGGGGACAGCACACACATGCATGCACATCCTGACTGTCTTCATCTCTGAGGTAGACCAACATGTCATCATGGACCTATTCTATATATACACACTAGTGATATCCCAGCTGTGTGCAACAGACCTGTATGAGTTGTTAATGTTATATCATGTCTGTTACATCTATTGGATGTTCTTATATAGGTCATCGAGGGCATGCATGGCGACAGCACTATCAGCCTTTTGGACTTGACAAGCTCAAGGCATTTGACCCAAATCCACACTGAGGTATTCACTCAGCACTGTCAGATGTGGTCATGTACACCTATATCACCAAGTGAGTAGACCAGTGTATCACGTATATGGCATCTAAATATGTTGACATGTGTGAAGTGACCTATATTTCAGGTCCAGTGATCAGATCCATTCGTCAGGTCTATCAGCTAGGCCTTTTCCTATCCATTATTTAAGTGATAGACATCACAGATGACATACACATCCTGTGTCCAAACAGCTGTTTGATGGACTACAGATTGTGAGCAATCATCATTTCCAACTGTGATATGAGTATAATACAGACAGTAACAACACTCACCAAAGATTGCTGCCACAGCCATGACAATACCTGAAATGACAAGAAAATATGGGGGGATTTGTTACGTCAGGAAAACAAACATACAGCCCGAGTATAATGTATACATCACACCCTATAATCAGACCAGTAGGTATGTGATCTGTGTCCTTGGATAGATGGTACGTGGAAAGTCCACCAGCATATGGTCACAGTTCTGACTACTCCCTTGTGTGTCGCACAACTACTCAGTATGTGAAGGACATCCACATCAGAGGGCATAATGCCTCCATAGTCCACAGCCTTCATCACACCAATAACTTTGTACAGGACACCCTTGTTCATGTACCTCCCTACAAATCTTCTGTGATGTGTATCTGAAGTGTACCACTTTTGTCACAGTGAGCTGTCACACATTTTATTGACCATACCTAGGTATTCTTTTTGTGGCCTAACAATTACTGTCTGATAGTGCGGAACTCCATCAAGTCGTTACTCCAGATGCGTGTGCGCATGTGTGCTGCCTGTACTGGTGATGCACACAGTACATACATATGTGTTTGACAACATTAATGGAATGGTAACATTCATGACAGTGTGGATTGTGCCACATATGTATATATCTGTGTTTGTGTGTATAGATATATATATATATATATATATATATATATATATATATATATATATATATATATATATTTTTTTTTTTCCATGCACACCAGTCAGCTAGCCTGTATTGATCATATTGTCACATATAGGCATAGCATTGTCCCTCCTAACCATCCAGCAGATATTACAGTACCAGGACAGTGTGCGTATCACCCGTATAGTGTGTGGACATATAGTAATTGTATAAGTGTGTTTATGCAGAATCATCTCTGATCTCTCTAAATCACATATATTATGTCAGAGGCATGAGATTACATGTGTGATCATTCTGATATTGTCCATGATTGTGCTTGCTTCTTTTAATGTTGTTCATGAGCCTTTACGTCTGTCCCACTTGCTGGAGACCTCTGCTGAGATTATTACACTCATATTCAGGAAAATCAGTTTGCACAGCTTCACAATATGCACCCTACCCCAATTGTTTGCAACATTCCTGATAGATGTCCTCTGCATTATTCATGCAAGGATGCATCTGATGTTGTTAATCTTCATTCATTTTTGACTGTTGGGTCTCAGTTCTGTCCTCTGAACCGACTTGGTCGCAGTAACAAGCTCGTGCCAGCCAGAAACTCTTGAGCTAAAGCTACCCAGAGAGCCCCTCTTCCCTTCTCCTGAGATTTCGTTTACCGCATAGAGTTTCAGGATACATCAGGGTGTGCTCTCAAGCTAAGTGCTTTATTTTTCGTAATATATTTTTTCTATCTTTAATATTTCTTGGTCGTTTGATATTCTATTCCTATTTAGTGACTGTCAGTGTGTGTGAGTGCTGTTTTTTCCAATTTTTACTTTTTGGTATTTTCGTAATTACCATAGTTAGTATAGGCCCTTCCCTTCCCTCGTACCTTTGGTAATTCTCAAGTACCACTGTTGGTATTTCCTTGCCCCTTTCTTTCTTCCTTCATACTCCTCCTGGGTATTCCTCTTACTACCATCGCTGGTAAACTTACTAAAAAAATAATTTTTCCATAACTTGCCTTGATTTCACTGTTGTGTAGGTGTGTTGGTGATACATGAAGGGCAGTTTATTTTGTAGTCTTTACAATGGCTGAGAAGCCAAAAGGTACACCTGGTTTCAATCTTTGTGACAAATGTGGCAGGAAGATGACCAACCCCGATGGGCAACTTCATGCGTTTATTGTTTGGGGGTGCCACATCTAGAAATCCACCCTCCATTTGAGCTCCGTAAGGGTTTTATTGCCCAGAACCTTGCAGAGCGTCGCAACAAATTGATCCTAAAATGTTTGTTAAAAAAAAAAAAACATTTTCAGAGGCGTTGTCTGAGGCAGAGACATCAAAACCTCCAAAGAAAGAACCAAAAAAGAGCAGCCATTCAGTCCCAATGTCTCCTCAATGTCCAGAACCAAAATCGTAAGGGTCATGTTTCTTTGGAACCAAAGTCAAAATAATCCAGATTGGCAAAGGCTACCATTTTGGCACTGGAGTCTATGATCCCTTCCATGGTGCCGTCTATTCTTGTGGAACTGATGAAAATCACCATAGTACCAACTCCTTCAATGGTACCAACAATAGTTTCCCCTATAAAACTGGTCCCCCCCCCCCAACACAAGTGCCGATGGTCGAACACAGTCAGGACTCGATATTCCATATCCATTGACCCCTTTGTTGGTCAGCAGCTCAGTCCCTTTCTTGAACGCCCTGAATCTGCCTCAGGGATGTCTGTTCATTCCACAAGGAGCCTTTCGGAGCTTGATGTAATTAGACTGGTGGATCAGCTTTTGGCGGCCAGAGATATTCCAACCCCTTCTAGGACCTCCCTCCCACCCAGAACTGAGGCATTTTCTCCCAGGACTCCAACTCATTATCCTCCTTCAACCTCCCCACAGGATTTGAAACCCATGACACAACGCCTCTCGATACTGATGGTGGATCTCACGTCAGTCCCGGAACCCACTCTGTAGACTTTGGCTCAGTCGGAGCCAATCCATGGGAACACGACTTGGCTGCTGGCTCTGGAATCTGTAGCATGATGCTGTTTTTTTCCATGGCGCCATCTACGGTTCCAGTTGCTCTGACAGTTCCAAGTCCTCTCGGGGATCCTCCTCTGGAGGTGGGCTCATTGGAGCGGGGTGTGACCCCGGTTCCGAGGTTGTCTTTCTCTGTTCTTTCCCATCCCTCTTCAGGTGGGCCTGCCTTCCAGATTATGGAGAGAGCGCTCATCTCAGCAGGCTTACAGTTGGCATCCACTCCATCAGAATGTCATATCTATGTATCCTCTGGCTCGTAGCTGTCACAGTCTCCTACATTTGGACAGCTGGCACGGGAACAGCAAGACACACTACTGCAGGGTACCCTCTCTTCAGACCTTCCCCTTGAGGAGCCACCCCATAAGAGGTCGTCTGTGAGGAAGCACTTAGATTCTCCTGAAGAATTTCTCACTGAGGATACAGATTACGATGAAGGGGAAGGGTCCCCATGGTCACCCCCTAAAGATGTCTCCAAAGAAGACATCCTGGAACTCTTAAAACAGAGGGATGATTGGAAGTCCACCAATCCTTCCTCCGAGGAATCTGTTTTCTTGCAGGCTTTTTGTGCCCGACCTTTTACTTCCTGGGTGACCCCACCTGCTGATCATTTGGTCAAGTTCATTGTGCAGCATGCTTGGAAGGCCCCTGACACTGTAGAGCCAATCCCCTGGAGACCAGACAAATTATTACTGCACCAGAGGACCTACCCCACTGGGCTAAATGCTTAGCAGTAGATGGCATGGTGGTGGTGGCGGCAGCCACAAAGAAGGAACTCTCAGAGAAGAGTCCAACTCTTCATCCTCCAAACAGGGAGTCTCAGATGATGGACAGATTTTGGAAGTGGGTCTATGCTTCAAAGACCTTTGCCATATGGTCGTTGAACTTCTTGGCACATTTTACCCCATCTTCAGAGGGACATGATCACTAAGCTCTCAGGCACCTTGGCAGGAGCAGTGTCTGATGTACACGATAAAGTTGCCTCCCAGCTTGCAACCCTAGAATCGATATCCAACTTGTCCATGTGGCTTATTGCTCATACAGCCAAAGGGACGGCCAGGGCAGCAGGTACAGGCATCGCCATTAGGTGTCACGCCTGGATGCACTTTGTGGTTTTGCCTGGATGTGCTTTGTTCTTTTGTGGACCCCTTTCCTTCATCAATGCTCCTGTTGATGCTACCTCGTTGTTTGGCCCCAAAGTCAGAGACACGTTAGCCAGGTGTGAGAAGGATGGAAAGACCCTTTCTGCTGTGGGCGTATGTTTTTCAACTCCTTAACGACCTTACTCTAGGAATCAGAGGAGTGAGAAAATGTGGTTCAGGAAGTCCCAAGAGCCTTTTCGGGACACACATGGCAAGTTTCCCCCTGGGGCAGTGGGGGGGGGAACTCATCTGGAAGACACCCCTCCGGTGGCAGAGGGGACCCACGTACCTAGGGTTCCACAGGGATTCCTTCTCTGGACAACCCTACCAGCGCTCCTGAGTGGTGGCCTGATTGCCTACCTCTGGAGGCAGTCAGGGGAAGATGCTCTCTGCACCACTTAGCCTGGCACTCAATAACAGCAGATTCCTGGGTGCAGACGATAATTTCCAGAGGTTACCATATCCTCTTCGATCTCTGTCCAAAGCCACAAAGTCGAATCCCTGATCTTCCACCCAGTCAGAGGAACATGGCAGCACAAGAAATCAAAAGCTGCTTCAAAAGAGAGTCATCGAAACAGTCCCGACAGACCAAACAGGATCCCGATTTTACTCAAGATTCTTTTTAGTGCCAAAAAAGACGGGACTGGAGGTCAATTCTACACCTTAGTGTCTTGAACGAGTTTGTTCGACAGACAAAATTCTGGATGGTCATGGTACAGTCTATCCTTCCATTTCTGGAGAAAGACAATTGGCTGTACTCTATAGATCTTCAGGATGCGTATTACCACATAAATCTGGACAAATGCTCCAGAAGATACCTCTGCTTCCAGTTTGGAGCCAGTCTACCAATTTTGTGCACTGCCCTTTGGTCTCACCACAGCCCCCAAGGTGTTCAGCAAATGCATGGCAGTGGTTGTAGCTCATCTAAGGTTACAAGGATTCTGTGTATTTCCCTATCTAGGTGGCTGTCTCCTCACTGCCCCCACCAGGCATCTACTGCTTCATGCCTTGGACTCAATCCTAGACCTTACAGAGTACTTAGGCATTTCAATAAACTGGGAAAAGTCAAAGCTGTCACCAGTGCAAGATACAGAATTCATCAGAGCAGCATTCAAAACCAATTCCTGTATGGCTGCTCTACCCCTTCACAGGTTACAAAGGTTAAGGTCACAGCTTCAAGTGATACTCTCTCATGACAAAGTCCCAGCTCACTTAGTCTTACAACTTCTAGGGTCAATGGCTGCGACAATCATTCTAGTTCCAGTGGCAAGGTACCACATGTGGTTGCTTCAATGGCTCCTGGCATCACAGTGGTCTTTCTTAACATACCCAATGTCTTACCTAATCTGCATAACCGGCGAATGCAAGCAGGATCTAATGTGGTTGAAGAACTCAAAACAGGAACTATGAAGTTGCCCTTTCACCTCCGCTCAGCCCAAGGCTGTAGTGACCATGGATGCATCCCTGATGGGTGGGGAGGTATTTTCAGGGAAAGACAGTCCAAGGCACTTGGTCTCCCTTAGAGACCAAATTGCATATCAACGTCCTAGAACTGAGGGCTGTGCTCCTTGCATTGCAAGCATTTCAATCGACCGTCCCTTCAGGGACAATTGCAATCCAAGCAGTCAACATGGCAGTGGTCTGGTACATCAACAAACAGAGAGGAACCAGATCTTACCCCTTATGTTGGGAAACCCTAAGAGTGTGGCAATGGGTGATAGCATCCAGCTGCATTCTGATAGCAATGTACATTCCCAGAAATTCCATTGTGATTGCAGACAAACTGAGCAGATGCATTCTCCTACCTCACAAGTGGTCTCTCAAAACTAAATGTAGCGGCAAAGATTTTTCACCGCTGTGGTCAGCCTTGCTGCAATCTATTTACGTCTCCCATAAACCACAAATGCAGCAGCTACTTTGCTCTGTCCCCCCTCAGGGAGAGTCCCCGAGAGATGCTCTTCTACACAACTGGTCCCCGGGACTGCTTTATGCCTTTCCACCCCTCTCCCTGATTCCCCAATTCTTGAAGAAGGCCCGACGGTTGAGAAGCAGAGTAATTCTCATTGCACCTTATTGGCCCCAACAAGTCTGGTTTCCCTTTCTTTGGCCTCACCGTCCATGGACTCTGGACCCAACCACAGACTTGCTGTCCCACCTGCAGGGGATGGGCCATCCAAACCTATACACTCTCAAGCTGACAGCTTGGTACCTTCACTTCCAGTAATTGTCAGGCAGAAAAATTTATCTTCCCCAGTTCAGAAGATTCTTCTGGCTTCCCATAAACCATCAACTAGAAAACTTTAAGTAAATGGAACAGATTCCTGCTGTGGTCTCTTGCAGAGAAAACTGACTGTTTTTCAGCCTCACTTGATGAGGTTTTAGAATATTTGTCAACCATTTTCCAATCAGGAGCTTCAGCTTCTATTAGGGTTCACATAGCTGCTATTTCCAATTTTAGTAATGGCTTTGATGACCTTTCCTTAATGTCTCATCACCTTTGCAAAACCTTTTTGAAAGGCATCTTACATTTGAAACCACCCTTTGAAGAACCCATCAAACCTTGGAATTTAACATTAGTTTTGTAAAGTTTAACCCGTCGACCATTTGAACCAGCAACCACTTGTGATATCAAATTCTTATCATGGAAAACTCTTTTCCTGGTAGCCATCACATCAGCCAGGAGAATATCAGAATTGCAAGCCTTGTGCATGAAACATCCATACATTATTTTTCACAAAGAGAGTGTATGACTCAGAACCAACCCCTCTTTCCTTCCTAAGGTTGTATCAGACTCAAATATTAACCAAACTATAGACCTACCAGTTTTCTTCCCAGATTTCTCAAACAAGGGGGAATATTGCTTACATTTGTTGGATATTCACAGGCAGTTATGTTTTTACTTGAATAGAATGAAGTTGATTCGAAAGTCAGACCAGTTTGTTTCTGTCATTTTCAGGCACTAAACTGGGCAAACCTGTTTCCAAAGTTACCTTATCAAAATGGTTGAGAGACTGCATCACCTTTGCTTACGACCAAAATAAACTGAATCTATCAACAAAAGTCAAGGATCATTCTACTAGATCGTCAGTACCTTTCATTCTAGAGCCTCTATGGATGAGATTTGTGCAAGGGCCGCTTCAGCTTCCCTGCATACCTTTATCACTCATTACAAATTGGGTATGGTCTCCAGGAGAAGAACATCCTTTGGCTCTGTGGTGCTCAGGAATATCCTTCCATAGGGCCTCCCGAGACATAAAGTAGCTAGGGACTGTGTCCCAACAGTCAAGAATGAATGAAGATTAACAACATCAGATAAAGAAGTTATGTTCTTACTATAATGTTCCATCTGTGTTGTTGATCTTCATTCATTCTTGACATCCCACCGTCCAAACCCCCCCGGAGGTTCGGATCTAGTCCTAGTATTGCAGTAGGGCAGTTGCTTAGACAAAGCTTCTACTCTTATTTCTACCTTTACTTCTACGGGCAAAACTCGATCTGGGGAGAAGGGAAGGGGGCACTATGGGTAGCCTTAGCTTGAGAGTTTCTGGCTGGCGTGAGCTTGTTAACAAAGGCCAAGTCAGTTCTGAGGATGGAACTGAGACCCAACAGTCAAGAATGAATGAAGATCAACAACACAGATGGAACGTTATGGTAAGAACATAACTTCTTTTTATCTCACACAGGCATCCTCCCCATTGTTATGTCACCTTGTGTGACAGTCACATAATACACATTTTCACTGTGCAGTCCTTACTGTACCAGATTGGTATATGATTGGTGTTGCTGCTTCCAGTGACATGCCCTCATCTGCTGTACAGTAGATTGTTTCACCTGTGTTCATTCCTAGAATTCATTTGTGTGTCTCTATTCAATACACACACTTCCCGTGTGCTTATTTTACATGACAGTCCATGTACCCTTACACATTATTTTTACAACTTCAGTGCAGAATGCCAGGAATAGGATTTCACAATAATCTGTACTGTAGATGCGCTGTCCTGTATTGTGTTTGGACCATATACTTACAAACCTCTCAATTGTCCAGATTTTCACAGAATGTCCAGGTTTTTGCTTTTATACCTTTTGATGTGTTCCTTATCAAATGTGTGCTTTTCTGCCACATTACTGGGATGATATCAGGACTGATGTGACTCAATAATTTATATGCATTTGAGTTTGACTTCAAATCCTTCAGACCGTATATCTTAACATAAACCCCTAGTTATTCTAGCAAATTTCTAAAGAGCAAATATGTCCCTATTTTTGGGTGATTGTCCCCCATTATGTTGGCCTTTGTCCAGATATTTTGCACTAAGAGATTGAGAGCTATCTGTTAAGCCATGGTTATCATTGTGGCATTCCACTCAAAACCGTGGACCTTCAGTGCTCTGATTTAAACAAGATTGTTATCCATGTTCGCTTATATGGTTTCCTGTCTGGCAACACAAAACCTCGCTTATTTATGTTTAATCGTGCTACGCGGTACAAATATGCAATGAGAGCTGCTGTTCACTGTGTATGATTGCACACACATGTAAACTATGTGTAGGCTTCGCGCAAAGCCTACACGGAGTTTATTGAATCCCAGGGTATGTTTATATTCTCTGCACTTAGAGCAGATTTTGGAATTCATGAATACTATTGAGTAAACAGCTCATATGCATATTGACAGTGCAGAATCCACACTATATCAAAGTAAGTATATAGGCAAGGAAATATGTGTCATGGTAAGGAAGACTGTTTTTTCATAGAGCTGCATACTGCTAATTGCTTGCAAAACATGTTTCTAGTTTCACAACTAACTTGGGGCAAAGGTAAGTTGCCATTTTTTTTCCATGCTGCTTTTCAGCCTTATTGATGGATTGCATTTTACAATACACCCATAGCTTAGTGGTGGCGTAGGCATGTATATCATTTATTTGGTACAATACAAATGTTTATGAAGAGTACAACATGACATTTTGGAACATTTTCTATGCCAATCTGGCAAGTTATTGCAGAAGAGTGTTGTATCACTTTCCAGCAAGGTCAGAGGTGTGACATTTGTAGCCCACAAATGTGTTAAGCCTACGATATATGACTGACTATCCTCCACACAAGTGGACATCTGAGAACACTTTTAGCCATTTGTACTGGGAAAGTGTAGACTTCTTTGGTTAATGCTGCAATGTACTACTCAGTAACACAGCTGTTCTCCATATATGGCATGCTCTCTTACTTTGCATCTCCTTTACCTTTTGGGGGGACTGTATTTATTTCTGTGTACTAATTTGGAGCTTTAATTTTTTAATTATTTTGTATGTAATGGATGCATATATTTATACATATATATTTGTTTTGTTCACAATCACTTTTGTCTTTACTGTGCATTATATATTTTTTTATTTTTAACTCATACAGGGCTGTGGTGCCCAAGACATTTCCCCACTGTAAATTGCCACACAGTGCTGCAGATATCATCCATAGGTCGACATGGTTCCTTCCTCTTAAAAAGAGGCAAAGGTGACAAGTAGTCCTGTGACCATGTCTGGGGTAGGTGTTCAACTATGTAAATGGTGTCAGAGCCTTTTCCCATATCATTAACCCTGACATAGGGCCAGGGTCATAATAACATTCATGATATGAAGAGCATGTGAAATTGGCCTGGAACATATGGCTGCAAGGGGCAGGGCTGCTAACAAAATATCACTGACTTAAAATGAGAAGTTCCTGCCCACTGTCCAAAATCACTGACTCCTCAGCAGAGGATTCACACAGAATAATTGTTGGTTCTGACATGGAGAACAGCACCAGTTTATATACTGCAGAACTTGTACAATTCAATTAATTTGCACTCGCTTCTTTGATGTTAGTCTTGCTCTAATGTGTTCACCACCACCATCCTGTGCCAATGATGATGATGACTGTGCATTGGCCCTTGCTCATTTTTAATGTAATTACAGTTCCATATATGTGTGTAGTAAAGTAAAATGCCTGACACACATTATTGTGCAAAGTCCATAGGTGGATATTGCAGACATCACAGTAATACTGTGATGTCTGCAATATCCACTTATGGACATCACAGTCATACAGTATTACTGACATTGTTATACACAGGACAGATGTCTCATCCTAGGGACATGTAACTAGTTGCATATGGGGCTAAGTAATTAGCTATTTTTTTTTTCAAACTGGTTCTACCTTGGTCCTCAGATGTGTGTGGAAGAGGTTACATATTTACTGTACTGTTTCCCTGTCTACCCAATTTTGATGTACAATTTTCTGTGTCGTAGTCCATACGAAGTCAAACAAGGTATAAAACCCCTTGTTTTTGGCAGAGGTTTAGCAGCAGTACCAGCAATTTTAATTAAAGCTTGTTGCATAAACAGCTTTCTAATGGCAGCAGCAACTGCTAACATGTTTTTTTTTTTTTTTGGTTTACTATCAAAATCTCACACCTGCATTGTACGAGTGCTCAGATTTCTGAACCAAAATGTCAGAAGTCAAATCAACGAACACAAAGACCGAACAAGGTATTTTGGAAAAGTCGACATCTCAGAAATGTCGACTTTACCAAAAATACCACACTTCCGGTCAAGAGAAAAGAACATTTTTGCAGGGGGCAAGCCCCACCCCCTGCTACGTATATATACAAACTCCGAGATTGCACTATAGTGAGGGAAAGGGTACATTTCCTGATCCATAATATAGTGCGATCTGCATTCAGAATGTGTGCATTCACTGTTGAGTTCAACATTTTTTCTTTGCTTTTTTTTAAAATGTTGAATTGACTGGGGCGTTTGGTGTTCTGGATTCAAATGTAGTCCAAGCGCCCTTTTGATAGTAAACCATTTTTTTTTTTAAGTATAATCATTGCTGTAATCCACAGAGTTTTGGATTTCAAGGCAAATGGCTACACTGAGTATCAAGAATAGTTCTGCCATGTTGGATTTGGCTACTTATGCTTTCATTAGCATATTCTGCTTTTACCTTTGCTTGGTGTCTCTACACTAAGTGTAGAGCTGTTTAATGAATATGAAATAGCATGCTATTTTGTGCATGACACTCCACAGTGTGTACATGATAGCTACATTTAGTGTATCTGTTAATGAATCTGGCCCTGTATCTCTCACTGCCCTTTTAAGCCTACTTAATAAGGAGATTCAGAATCTTTAATCCAAATAAGCAAACCTAACCATTCCATACATCAACCATCCTCTCTAATACCCAGTGCTGTCTGTTGGTGGAATTATTTCAATTGTGTCCTGCGGGGGTTACGATTTCCCCTTTTCCATGAAGTATGGTCTCTCACGCACCAGTGTGATTTGATCCAACAACCTTCGCTTCTCAAGATGCTAGGATTACAGGCATATGCCACATGCCTGGCATGTTTAGATGCTAATAACCTGTTGTAGACACCTTAATAGCACAACTTTTAGCTGATTAAATCAAATCCAGACATACAAGTAGATATTTTTTCAACTTTTCTTTATTGCTTTTTTTCAGTAGTTAACATAGATTATTTACACATCATAGCTAGAAGACAAAGTACTTACTTCAGGAATAACATATAAAGCTGTATCATGTATTTGTTCACGATTTTTGGTGCATCGCGTCTATTGAATTTGTCTTGTATGGTATTTTGCATTGAGTTAGTCTTCTTGCCCTAGGCCTACTTGAAAAGGGTCTTTGGGACCAGTTTACTAAGCTGGCTTACAAATGGTAAATAAATGCATTTCAGACTTATATTGCTAAAATATTGTGATCTATCACCTTCCTCTTAATAGTGCGATGCTGTTCTGTTACCTGAATTAATTACACATACTTCACTTCCTGGGCATTTTTTAATCTTTTCAGCATTTAGAATGACTTATCAAGTCATTATATAATTTTCTAAAATTTAACACAAAGTTTGGATGGGCAAAAGGATATTTTACTCTTCTGCTTAATTCCTGTTAACTGCTCTAATTTTCAAAATATCCATAAGGTTCTCTGTTAACTCCCCAAATTGTCAAAATATCCATAAATTTCCCTTGTATAGCCAATTTCCTTTTTGCCATAACACACCATCATGTTTAACCTTCTTGTGTAGTTTTCTTTTTAAACATTTGTATTAAAAATGAATTTTTCTAAAACGTAGCATAGGTACACACATAGTAATAGAAAACAAACCATGGTGAAATTTCTATTAATTTCATGCAGTATGTGTCTGTTTTCTTTAACAATTTTCATTCATACCATAATTTTATAAATTGCTCAGTTCCTGCCTTCCCTTAAAGTTCACTCCTGCTCATTCTCCTGAACATAATTCTGCATGTACTGTTCCCACAAATTCTGATCATTTATGTTGAATGTGCTCCTTCTCTTTTTGTGAAGATCTCACCTCCAGTCATTTAATCCCCTTTACAGTATTCAGTGTTTCAGTTACAATTGCTTTAGATTTCCATTTTCTAGTAGTCACTTTTTTGACTGCCAGTAAAATTAAACTTATTAAAACCTTAGTTTGTCTAGGCAATTCAGATCTTATGTCCCAGAATGATTTCCTTTGATACAGCCATTTGTTCCCCATCATTTGTGTCAAAATACTTTGTAGGGATTTTTTAGAAATCTTTTCATCTAGCTACAATCGCAAAAGAACATGTTCCAGATTACCTCTCTTTTCCCAGTCAAATCTCTTGTCATCTGCTAGCTACATGAGGAAAAAATATTCTGAAGTCTACACTGGTTATAAAAATAAATAGTGAACACTGCCATATAAAAATCCTAAACCTTGTGGACTTTATTCCATACTTGTGAGCCTTATATTTTTTCCCATTATTCCCTTATATATTGCCTTTTAGTTCTTTTCTAACTTCCTCTGATTCACTCTCAGTAGCTGTCATGCAGTATTTTATATGGCCTACTAAGTATCCCTTTTTAAGAGCAGCTTTCTTTTCTAGACAACTAAAAACTCTGCTAGAGCTGTTTTTTCACTTCACACTCCCCTACCCCTTTCACCATGCTTATACTCTGTTACCAATTCTGGACAAGGAAGGCAGTCTTTAACTTGCAGTCTAAATTTCTGTTTAGTGTCATCCTACTCTATTACCTTTCCCTCTTGAGTTATTTGCACCCAGTACATTGTCTCCTTTCATAATCTCCTCTGGTAAATTCCAGCCTCCTCTTGCCTATTTTCTGTACCCCTGCTACCCAGCCATACCTATTGATAAAATCTCCTTTCTGCATCCTGCACTACTTTACATTTTCAAATATCTGCTACTTAATATCTTGTATTATTATATTCATTAATAACTTACATCAAAAATCCTTGTCTCCCTTTATTCCCTGAAGTCCTCCCATTTCTTCATCACCTGTTTCCATGTTTTACACTTTGATTTAGAGCCTTTTGCTTAAGTTGTATATATGAGTCTTAACTGCATCGCTGTAAATTACCCCTTCAAATCAGGTAACCCTAAAACACCTTGCTTTATGGGAAGAATCAGCTTATCCCACTTAACTCTTGCTCTCTTCCACACCTAAATACATTCCTTCAAAACTGGATTTATCAAGTACAAAATATCTGCAAATAAAGCTGCTAACGTTTCTTGAGTGTCATACACTTACATTGTTAAATTTATGAATCCCATATTTTCTTCACTAGTGGCTCTAAATACAAACCAGATAGCAGAAGAACAAGACATCCCTGCATTGTTCCTGTGTTTGAACGCAGCTTGTTAGACAGGAACCCTCCTACCTTAATTCCTGCCTCCAATCTTTCATATGTTTTCCTTACTATTTTGTGAGAGAATGCAAATGCTGCCATTCCCCTACTCATAAAATGTCAGCTGACACCATTGAGTGCTTTCTGTGCCTCACGACTGAACAATAATGGTGTTTTCTTAGTCTGTTTCTTCCCTGGATTACCATCATTCTATTAATGTTGTCAAATGTTTGCATCCCCATCACAAAGCCACACTGATCATATTTCTCAACTTTGGTTACATAATTGCCATTCTGCTAGTTACTGTAGACATAAACACTTTGTAATCGTTTAAAATTAAAATTGGTCTATATGAGGTTGGTTATGAAGGGTCGTTATTAGGGTGGTAGTGCATCCACCACAGGTTTCTTCCAGGATGCCAGCATTCCCCACCTTTCCCCAATTAAAGTAGTGTTAAACAAAACCTTCTAGATATTTGACACTTCCTTATCTCTTAACTTCCAAATTTCACAGGAATGCCATTCCTGTCTTGAGACTTCCATGCTGATTCTGCATCACCATTGTTTGTGGAGCATCATTTGTTTCTAACTTTTTTAAAACAGCATTATTTATTCATCACATTGTTAAACTGTGGTATGTTCACAAATACTATAATTGCAATGAAAAAAGTCACAATAAAACTTTCCATTATGGTGGTTTTGCATTATATATGCAGTTTCCATTATAGATCTTTTTTTATTATTGTGCATTGGAAGATACTCGTACACTTTTTAGTTCCTACCAGCCAGCTTATTTTACACATCTGTTTGATTATTATTTTGTATATATTTTTTCACTGTTTAAATACCTTTATTAAATTAACACTCAAGACATGGGTAAACATGCATTAACAGAAAAGAAAACAAACCTTATTAACATTTTTCCATTTACATACATTATACATTACATATTTTTTTCTTTCTTTGTAAATATTATCAGTCCAACGTTATATAAGTTGCTGAGTTCCTGCCTTCCCTTAAAACTCAGTGCTCCTCCTCCTTAACATTATTATGTATGTATTGTTCCCACAACTTCCATTTATTTCTTTGTAATTTGCTCCTTCCCTTTTCTAAGGATCTCTTTTATAATATACAGTCCTTCAAATACAGTTGGTTTAGACTTTGATTTCCATTTTCTAGTAATTGCTTTTTTTGGCAGCCAGTAGTATTAAAGGTCAGCCTTACTATGTCTAGGCAATTCGGATCCTGTGACTGAGCTCAAAAAATCATATCCTTAGTTAGAGCCATTTGACTACCCAGTATCTCTGACAGATTACTCTCTAGGGAATTTTTAAAATTGGCCAACTCATTACACTTCAAAAACACATTCCCAGTTACCTCTTTCTTCCCCATCACACCTCCAACATTTGCTGTCAACCTGAGGAAAATTTTCTGAAGTCTGTTTGGGGTATAAAAATACCTAAGCAAACATTTCCAAGCAAAGATCCTAAACCTTCTGGACTTTATCGTGTACCTGCGAGCCATACATATGTCTTCCCATTGTTGTCTTGTAAATTGCTTTTCCAGTCTCTTCCGAATATTTTCTGACCTGTGATTGATTCTTATAGTTATCCTGCAATATTTTATATTCCTTACTAATTATCCCTTTTTTAACAACAGTTTTTGGTCTAGATTTGACTAAGCACCCCACAACAGCAAGTCTTCCACTTAAGATTCCCTATCCCTTTCTCTTTGCCTATACTCTGATATCAATCCCTACCAGGAAAGGCAGTCTCTAGGATGCAGTCCAAATGTCTTCTTGACCTCCTCCCACTATGTTACCTTCCCTCTCTAGTTACTTGCTCCCAGTACCTTGGTTCCTTTGCCAGTTTTCTCCAGTAAATTCCAGCCCCTTCTTGTCTGTTTCTGTACTTCTACTTGCAATCATCCCTATTGGGAAAAAAATCTCCCGTTCTCCATCCTTTTGTTGGCTCAGTTCTTAGAATGCTTTCTGCTACTTTATGAATATAGTGTTATGTATGGTTGTTGTTTGCCGTAGTGATCTGCATCCAAAATCCCACTCCCTCTGTTTCTCAAACATCCTCCCTGCTTCATCATAATCCCTTTTTATTTTGAATTATAACCTTCTGCTTGTGTTATGTATATGAGCCTTAACTGTGTATCTCTAAAATATCACTTCAGATCAGGTAACACTGAACCACCTTGTTCTGTTGGAAGGATAATCTTATCCCACTTTTGCCCTTTTCACCTACCAGATAAATGTCTTTAACTCTATATTAATTATTGTCTACAACTTCTTCTCTGGCTGTAAAGATATGCCTAACCCATGCATAAAATTAAAGGGACTAAAAACATTTGTTTCTGCTTGTATCTTACTATGCATATCCATAAACAAGAGCATTGAGTTTGTATTATGTTTTGTTTAGTCTCTTCACACACATCCTTAGCTGCCGTAACAGAAACCTTTTTTAATTCATATTCCTAAATACTTTACCTTAATGTGCTCCCATAAATATGTGTATTGCTGAACCAGTTCGTGAGTGGGGGCATAGTTTATGGCTATAGCCTTTATCTTCATTAATTTTATATCCTGAAAAGATTTGAAACTCTCATAATGTTCCACATCTCTGAGATGTCCTTTTCTAGATTTATCAGGTACTAAATAATATCATCTGCAAATGATGCTTTTTCATTATTACCTCTTTCCCATTGGCTCTAAATATAAAGCAAGTAACAAAGGGGAAAGATGACAACCCTGCTTTTTCCCTATTTTCAAGCATAACTTATCAGAGAAGAACCCTCCCACTTTAATCTGTGTCTCAGATCCTTCGTGTATCCTCTTAATTAACCTTCATTATTGTATCAGGGAATGCAAATACTTCCATTGCCCTGCTAATACAATCCCAACTTACTCTGTTGAATGCTTTCTCTGCCTCAAGACCCACTTCCCTCTGGATCACAATTGCTGTATTAATATTGTCAAATGCTGGGTCTGATGGGTGTCTTTGGGTAATACAGCTACCACAACTTTCTTCCAAGATGTTGGAGTTTCCATTACTTTTAAAATACTGTTTAACAAAATCTTCCTGATCTTTATCTCATTCCTCCTTTCTATCTTCCAGATGCCCACAGGAATACCATCTGTTCCTGGAGACTTTCCTGCAGACTGATATGTAACCTGTTTTATCTCATCTTCTGCTATCTTAACTGTTTGTTGTTGAGCCCTCTCTGCCTCTAACCTTTGCATAATTAAGTCCTCCATAAATCCATTTGAGTTTTTTCTTGGTTTCCACATTCCTCTGCTTTATACAAATATTCATAATATTTTCAAAATATCTCTAATACCTGTACAGGAGCTCTGGTTATTTTTCTTGTTATAGGCTTCCTAAGTTTGGAGACAGTTGCTTCTACTTTCTACTGCTTAAGTCATTGTGCTAAAAGTTTTTGTTCTCTGGAGCGAGTATCAAAAAATATTTGCTTAACAGCAATCTGTCTAAACTCATGCATATTATCCAGACTCTCTCTTGTTTTCTGTTTAACATTCTGCATTTGCTCCTCTTCTTGTTCTGTAATCTTCCCTTTATTCAGCAATACTTTAACCTTTGTCACCCCTCTAAGCAGTTCCTATTACTTCTTAACCACATATGCTTTTCTTTTATTTCTACCCTGTTTTTGAACTCCATTTTCCTTTTATCCCTCTCACAAAATCTGACAATATTTCCATCTTCCATAATAACTGTCAAACAGTTTCTGCTACCCATTCCTCTGTTTTTAATAGTTAGGTGGGAAAGCACTAGTGTCTCTATTCTACTTCATTACTGTGAAATTTTATTTTTGTTTTAGTTGGTGCATGAGCTGAAATAGTTATTTGATATGTGTTGAAGCTTTTAATTAAATGAAAATGTTCCTGTGGAATATAATTTCTATCCAACCTAGTCTAGTTATTGTACCTTGGGGAATAAGCAAATTCTGTCTGATTTCCTACTACTGAATTCATATTGTCTGTACCAAGTATTTTCATACATTTCTTCAGAAGTCTAACCTCTTTTTTTATATTTCCTTTCTAGTTCCATTTGATACAGCCTCACTGTAGCAAATCAAGTTCCAGTCCCCAAGATAAGTAATATTTCCTGCTGAAACTGATTATTTCTCACAGGATTTACTTAAGCACCATAATAGTAGTTTTGATGAAATATAAATATTCACCAGTGTAACCCTCCTCCCTTGCCAATAGCCCTTGTCTTTTTTTCCCTCTTTTGTCACTAATAGTGACCCTCTAGCAATTAGTATAATTACTTCCCTTTTCCTTTGTTCTTGATATTCTGCTGAATATCCATCCTGAATTTCTTTCTTTGTCAAATATATATGTTCATTTCTTTTCAAATGCGTCTCCTGCAACATTACTATTTGCACTTTGCATTTCCTAATTTAATTCAATATTCTTGATGTTTTGTCTATACCTGTAAGGCCACTTACATTCCAAGGTAATATGGATAGTGTAGCCATTATGGTAAAAAAGCTATTGTTCCCACCTTTATATACGATAGTTTTTTGAATGTGTATTTCCAAACTTTGTGTTCTGTGCGCATACTAATATTTGATAGGATTATCTTTTATACAGTTGTTTTTTTCTTATCTCAATTTGAACCTATATCAAAATTTTCACGATGTTTAAATGTAATGAAAAGCCTCAGACAAAAAAAAAAAAACTAAACATATTTTCTATATGTTGTTCTTAAATGCAGCATTTATTCAAATGATAATTTCCTGTCTTAATATTACCATATGATGATTCTGACAGAGACAGGGATGATTTTCCTCAGTAATCCATTGCCAAGCATTTTGACATTTCCGATAGTGAACCTGAAGTTAATCCTGGGCAAGTCTTTTTTTTCTTTTGCTAAAACTGTTGTCAGACTTGGGGATGTTTTTATTTGGGCGCAAACAATGACTTCTCCAGCACTGGGCAGATGTTATGCTCTATTACACCTAATTCTGCACCTATTCCTCCCATTTTGCTAGCTCTTGAAGATGCTTTAAATTTGCCTGCAAAACTCCTGACTCATTGGCTGCAGTTCCAAAGAAATGCTAATGAGTAGTATTGGATCTGTCCAGAATATAAATGTTTTTATTCACAAGTGTAAGCTGACCCTGCTACAATAATTCCAGTAGCAAAAACTAACAAGAAATCTTTGGCTTTCTCTTACCCAGTACCCTCTAATAAGGAGAGGAGTGGCTAGACAAACAAGGTAGAGACTGTTTGCTTCTACTACATTGGTTTTTAGGATCTTGAATTATCAGAACTATATGTGGAAGTTTACATTAGAATATGCATGTAGTTTAGAAGACTTAGCTGCTTCATTGTCTCTAAAAGGCGGGTCATATTTGTATCAGGTTGTGTCTAACTTGAGCAGAGTTTCTGCAGTCTGAGAAGTGTGTATGATTCTGCTGACATTGTGCATAGAGCTTCTTCTGTGGTGTTGAAAAAATTTGTTTGGTTGTGTAATCTGAATTTGTCTGATGATTTGAAGTCTGAAATTCATTGTCTGCTAAGCCCGGATATGTTGTTTGAGCCTGCAGCTACACAGATCCTGAAACTGTAGGATGACAGAGGCAAATTAATGCATGGAGTCGCTACGATTTTTCAGGTACCCAGGTTTTACCCTAACAAGGCCAATTTTTTAATCCTTTAGAGGACAGAACAAACAGAAATCCCAGTCTAATAACAAATAGGCCTCTGAAAGAAAATGGCAAGAGAATAATACTTTGAAACCAAATAAAAGAAGTAATTTTCCCAAAAAGAGTCAAACTCCAGCTAATGAACAACTATGTCAAGAATCTGATCACCTTACACACACTTTTTGCCCCAGTTTCCCTATCTCTGTCACATCAACTGACCCTCAACCCCTTAGCCTGGAGTCAAACTGTTTCAGACAGATGGGTGTTGAAGGTGATTCAGGAAGGCTGCACTTGGAAGTGGGTGAACTCTCCTCTTTTCATGGGAATTCCTTTACATCAGTTAAACCTGACAGATCTATTTCTACCAGTGATACAACATATGCTAAAAGCAGGGGTCATAGAACCATTTCCTGCAAATCACATGGTCACAAGTTTTTATTCTAGGATATTTTTGGTACCAAAGAAGGAGCACGCTTGGAGATCTGTGTTAGATATGTTTTTTTTAACCATTATGTGAAAGTTCCAAAATTCAGATGTTGACTCTACAGTCAGTGCACTGCTTCCAGGCCACTGTCTTATGGTAACAGTGGATCTCAAAATGCTTACCATCACATACCCATTGCTTGGTTTCAGGATAGTAAAACCCCTGTATGTACGGGACTGAAATCCTGCAAGCTTCGGTTTAACAAGCTTGATAAGAACTCCAGTGGTCTAGGAAACAGATCGTCTTTAAAGTACTAAAGCTATCAAGCTTGAACAAACACAGATAAGTCAGGTGAATTAGGATAAATAAATATCATCTATTAAAATCTGTGGGCAGTACTTAAAAAAGATTCTGGATACCGTAGTCATAAAAAATGGTTTAATGTTAGATGAGCGCTGAATTACGATGTGTATTAAATATCTAAAAGTTAAAATTTTTCACATAGAGTAAGAGTTAGGAGGGAGTGGTTTCAACAGTAACTGATGGCTTCCTCCATTAAATTGTTTAAAGAGAAAGTTCTGTAGTGAGCCAAAATTCAAATATAGTTTAGAGTCCTGAGCTTGATATAAAATTTCAATAAATGCAAAATAAACATATTAATAATCTTAAATTAGTATAACAGGATGAAAAACATTTTATAACAAAAGTGAATTTAGCTAACAAAATGGTTCAGCTCACAGTTGCCTTGTCATTATAATGATTAATAAACTAATTGGAGGTGATTTATACAAATAGTTGAATGAAATATCATAAAAGATTTACTAATGTTTGACCAAGAAAACAACAAAGTAGTTATTCGTAAGATGTCCTATCAGCGCTTTTGCTAAAAGCTTCATCGGATCTGCCTAATTGAAACCATCCAAATGCACATCTCTTAAAGGCTGGGTTTTGGGGAAATTTAGAATAAAATGTTGATGTTATATTAGTGCATTAGAACTGTGAAGTCAAATTGTTTCATTTAACAAATAAAGGGATGCGGACCAACAAGTTATTTAACTGTCAGAAGCCTGCATCCCTGAATCATGCGATCCAAAAAGGTGTGGTGCAAAGGAATTTTGAGTTAGGGGTCACTTATTAAACTAGGGGGGGAGAGTAGGGTGGGTTTGTGGGTAAGGGTCTATAATTAGCTGTAAGTCTAAATCATAAATTGTTATGGTTACGGTGATAAAAACAAAGGATTCTGGGTTGTATATCTAAAAGGACCGTATTGCTTATCATTTTAAAAATTAACCTCACTGGATGGCTAGGAAATATAGAATTAAAGTGGTAATGAGTAGGAGAAAAAGAGGGGAGTTAGGGGTAAAAACCTGAGAGGGTGTGATAAAGAAATAAGTAAGAGCTTTAAAAATCATGCCTGCAAAAATTATGTGTACTTGGAGTTCCTTTAATTGTAAGTGAACCTGTATTGGAATATGTGTAGCTAAAACTTTTCAGAGGTTTAAGTTCCTTCTGAGAAAAGAATTAAACAATTTGGGTTAATGAGGCGGGTGGTATGTCTCAACATGGGGGGGATGGCAGAAAACTGAGGACAATCAAAATAAAACCTAGACACATTTATCACTAAATACCAAAATAAAAGGTGCACATAAAATTGTGAAGTATAAAAAAATAAAAAATAAGATTAAATAAAAGTAATAACCATGGGGCAAGGTGAAACAGTCTCAAAAATAAACTTAGGGACATTAAACAATACACTTAGAAGGAGTCTCAAAGCTAGTTCTTTGTCAAGCTTGTGGGAAGGGAGGAAACATTATATATGTTTTTAAAAAAACACCAGTGTTATATTAGTCAGAGAGTAATAAATCTCTTTAAAAGTCAGGTTGAATAATAACATGCAGGAAAACCTACTGAGTTTAATGGTCCAAAGGATTTTTTAGGATATAAGGAAGAAGGCAAAGCTAAATGTCTCAATAAATTATAAATCTAACTATTAAACTAAAGTAACTATAAAAATTCAGGAGAGATAAATCAAGTAGGAAAGAAGAGTACTTAAAAAAAAAAAAAAAAAAAAAACTCTACGCTAGGTTGGTGCTGCGTTGCAGCTTTAAAAAATAAAAGAGTTCAGCCTTAACTAAAACAGAAGACAATTCAGAATGTGGGTGGGTAGATGGGGTGGTTTAAAACATGTGTATAGCCTTAGTTGTGGAAATTCAAAAAAAACAATGGTTATCTCCTTTCCCAGGGGGAAGCTATAGTGGACCAAATTTCAGACTTGAGTACCAAGTTGCCATTAGAATGTCAGAAATAATAACAGTATAATTTCCCGCCTAGTAGGATTTAACTACAAAACTATATGGAGTATAAACAATTAATGTGTTAAAGTTTCTGTGGATCTGTAAAAGGAGAGTCATATGGTATGCTTGCTATAACTAAATGAACAATATGCTAAAGGGACCTGCAAAATGGTCTCACAAACAAATGTAAAGTATTTTATGTAGGTAAAACCATCAATAAGCTTAAAACAAGAATAGCTAGGCATCTCACAGATTTGCAACAAAATATTAGCAGTAATGCCCTTGTCAAGCATAGACAAAACAGTGCTGATGGAAGTTGAGCTGTACAGACCAAGAGAGTTGTATGCTATGAGTCTTAGTTGCCATTCCAGTTCTTTCTTTTCTAACTTATTGTTAATACATTCTTCCAGTTCCATTGTGTTCATCCTGTCTAAAACATTAAAGTGGATTCCATCGTGTCCAGGTGTTTCTTGTCCATGCTTAACAACGGCATTATTGCTAATGTTTTGGTGTAAATCCGTGAGATGCCAAGCGATTCTTGTTTTAACCTTATTGATGGTTTTACCTATATAGAATGCTTTACATTTGTAACATTGGGCTCCATATATTACTTTTTCTGTGTTGCAGTTACTGTAGAATTTGCTGGGGTAATATTCTTTAGAGTTTGGGTATCTAAAACAATTTTTGTTGCTCATGAGGTGACAGTAACTGCAAGGTGGGGGACTACAGGGGAACGTCCCCCTTGTTGATCCCAGCTCATCAGTTAAAACATTATTCACCATCAGGTCACAATTGTTTGTTCCTGTTGATGTTGGTAGAATCTTGTTTATAATGTTGTTATCCCTTATAATTGGCCAATTGTTCCTTATTATGGCTGTCAGTTCCTTATAGTCAGTGGAGCGATAAGCATATTAATATTGTGTTCCTGGTTAGAGAGGTTTCTTGGTGTTCTAAATAGGTCAGGATCATTGTAAAGGTGCTCCCATGGATGAGGGTTGTCCAGGTCAGTGCTTTTTCCTTCTATAATAGGCTGGAAAAAATATTGGATCAGCAACACAGCACAATGGAAGTTTGATACACCTGACAAAAAAATTAACTACAAGTGATGTCCTGGATGAATCTGTTTTAATACCATTTAGGCATCCTTTTTTAGAAGGACATGCAGCAAATACTGAAGGAGGCAAGAAAACCTGCTACTAGAAAGTCTTTATGTTGGAAAATGGAAGAGATTTCTTATTGGTGCCTTGCCATTCACTGGGATACCAAAACAGAAGTAGCACTTCTGGTTCTCAAATATTTGTGTGAGCTGCTTAAAATAGCTTGTCGTATGCTTCCATCATACTGCATCTTGTAGCTATCTCAGCTTTCCTGCCTGTGGATCTCCCTCCTCCTTATATGTTTGTGATCTAACAGTTTCTAAAAGGAGTGTAACATATGAGACCTCAACTCAAGTAAATTCGTCCTCCTTGGGAACTCAGTTTTGTATCAGAAAAACTGACCTTTACTCCTTTTGAACTGGCTTGTCAGGCTGACTTGCAGTTCATTACTTTTCCTTGTTGTTCTGATATCTGCAAGACGAGTATCTGAGTTGGAAGCACTCATGGTGGGTGAACCTTATCTGGTTTTTCACCAGGATAGGGTGGTATTATGCAATAATCCTTCATTTGTGCTTGAAGTTGTTTCCAAGTTTACTGTGAATCAAGCTATCAATTTCCCAGTTTTCTTCCCATAACCAAAAAAAACAAGGAAGAGCAGACTATATGTGTATAGGCAGCTCAGGTACTACCTTGACATAGCAAAGTCCTTTAGGAAGGCTAAACAGTTGCTTGCTTCCTATGCTTGGAGTACGAAAGGCAAATCCATGTCTAAACCGACTATATCAAGATGGTTGCCACTGCTATTGTTTTTTTGCTATTCCAACCATGGTATAAATTTAGACAAGGCAAATGTAAAGCACATTCTACTAGGGCTTGTCCTCTTCGATGGCAAACTGGAAAGGGGTAGACTCTGGAAGTCTGGAGGCAGAAACGTGGTCCTCTGTTCATACCTTCATAAAGCACTGCAAGCTAGATTTCTTTTCTAGATCCAGGACAGGCTTTGCCAGCACTCTTCTCCATGGGCTCCTGGATCCTTATCTTTCCTCCTCCCAACTAGGGTAAGGTCGGGAATTTACCCATAGTCTACTGCATTAGTGAGAATGAAGAACACAATGCAGTTGTATAAACCCTACTTAACCATAACAGTAGGTGTTCAAATTTCTTCACTGTTACAGTAGTCGCACCCACCCACCATCCCCCATTGTAGATAGTAGAGGTGGAACACAAGCTGTTTTGTTACTGTTATTCTTTTGGATGATTTTTATGGTGATTATTGATTGCTAGCTGATGATGAATCTTCCTTCCTTCCTTTCTCGGGACAGTAAAATTTTGAAGGTCTACCTCACCCTGTTTGCTGCTAAGCTGCAGCTTTTTTGGAGGGAAGTTTATCAGCAGCCACAGCAAATGAGAGGGAGGGGAAGTTAAAGCTTTGGCAAGCTTGGCAGGCTACTACCATTAGGCTACTGCAGCAGTGAAGAAATTCAAACATGTACTGTCATGGGTAGGTAGGACTTGCACAACTATATTTTCTAACCTTTCCTTGTAGTTTGTTTTAGTCTGCTCTGATTGGTTCGTATAACTATGATGTAGTATTTTGTATGCCTTACTAATTATGTTTTTCTTAATAGCCTGTTCTGGGTTCCATTAAAAATCCTATCAGAGCTGCTCTTTCACCTACACTCCCATGTCTGCCTCTTTTTTTTTATCCCTGATATGACAGACAGTCTTTGTAATGCAGGTCAAACATCTGCTTGGCTTCTTCCCACTCTGTCACTTTCTCCTTACAGCTTATATGATCCCAGTAATATGGAGCTTTTTTTGTGTTTCCTCCAGTTACCTCCTGCCATCTCTTGTCTGGTTTTCCTACCCTTAGTTGTACTTAATCATATTGGCAAAATCTCCTTTCTCCACTCCCTCACTAGTTTAATTTAGTCTTTATGTTACTGGCCACACACACACACACACACACACATATATATATATATATATATATATATATATATATATATATATATATATATATATATATATACACACAGATATACATACTATTCTGCATAATTATTTTTATTCTGCTTGAGGGCTTGCTTCCAAAACCCTAATCCCTATGTATCACTCATATTTCCACCTTGCTCCACCATCATATTTTCCACTTTGATCTGTAGCCATCTGTTTGTGCTATATATAAAAGTTTCAGCTGTGTAGCTTAAACTATCCCTTCAACTCAGAATCGCCCTTTTCAATAGGAAGAATCAGCTTACCCACTTTACTAATGTGTCCATTTTTCTTCAGGCTGATAAAAATATGCCTGACTTATCTACAAGATCAGAGAAGCTAAAGACATTTTCACTTCCTGTGTCTTACTGTCCCTGTCTGTACATTATCAGTCTCTCTTTTTTAATAACTTTGTCACTTTTCACTTATCCTTAACTAGCCCAACAGAGTCCTTTTTCATCCACGCATCTGAGTACTTCATCTTTTTGTGTCCAAGTAGATATGGGTATTGCTGAGCTAATTCATGTGTAGGCATATAATGTACTGCTATAGCCTTTGCTTTATTTTATAACCATCATTTATTTTACACCCTGAAAATACTTTAAACTGTCATAAAATATCCCACAACACCCTAATGTCAGATTTAAGATTTGTCTAGTACAAGATATCTGCAAGCAAAGCTAGTATTTCTTAACTACCACACCAATTGTATTCACAAATGTGTGAGTCCCTTATCTTTTTAGTTGAAAGTCCCACGTAAATGGCAAATAAGAGAGTGGAAGGGAGCATCCCTGCCTGATCTGTCTATTCAAGCTCAAGTTATAAGAAAGGATTCCTCCCACCTTTATTTTTGTCTGATCCAGCATATATTCTCCTTCCCAATGCTGTTGTACTATTTAGGAACGCAAATGCTAACATTGCAATACTTGTGAATTCCTAGCAAACCTGATCAAATGCTTTCTGTGCATCCAAACTAATCAATAATTACGGAGTCTCTTGTATTCCAGTTCCCACTGAATCATAATTTTTTTTTAATATTGTCAAATGTTTGTCTCCTTTCCACAATACCAGACTGACCCATCTCTATCAGCTTTGGTAACTGTTTTGCCATCTCTAACACCAACATAAGCACTTTGCTTTGTAATTCTGGATCAACATTGGCCTATATAAGGTAGATTTGCATTTATCTATCTATTTGTAGGATCATTGCTCTGTGTTAGTACCACCACTGCTGCCTTCTTCCATGATATAGGTATTTCCCCCTTTGAAACATTATTAAACAGTGCCTTCCAAGTCCTTAGCAGCCTTCTTCCTAGCTTCTATATTTCTGTTGAAATTGTCCATTCCTGGTGACTTCCCTGTTGCTGGGTCCTTTACCTGTTGTGTCTGCTAACTGTTGATATTCCACTTCATCAAGCTTGGGTGTATCTAATGTTTCCAAAAAAGCTTCCAGATATGTCTCTTCCTAATTTCTCCACTCATCTGTTCTATGTAGATGTTCTTAAACTTGCCAAAATATCTTGAATTTCAAGGTAACCTTTTTTGATAGGGTCCATAAGTTTTGCTACAGATCTTACCACTTTCTATTGTCTGTCACTGTGCTAAACATTTCTGTGCTCTGGAATTATTGTCAAGAGCAGCAGTTTGACTGCCAGTTTTCCTAAACTCACGGTTGTCCAAAAGCTCCCTTATTTTGCTCTTAGCCCTGTACAGTTGCCCCCTGTTCTTGATCTGTGAGCTTCCCCCTCCTCTGCAATATTTTAACTTTTGCCAAACCTTCTAAGCAATTTTTTTCTCCCACATTGGTCTCACTCAGCTCCATTATACTTTTGAAATCCATCTTCATTTTGTCCCAAGCCCTAGCCAGTCCCTCCAGATGGATTTTTGTCTGCCTTAATAAATCTTGAACTTTATCACCCTCTCCTTAAATTTCCCTATTTTTAATAAATTCATCTTGAAAGTCAATGCCTTTCTTTTATTTTAGTTTCTTGTATCTTTATCGCAACTCTTATGGTGCACAAACAGACATTGTTATTGGATAGGTCTTAATACTTTTCAACCAAATCATTATAGCAAGACATCAAATCCCTTATTAGGCTGGATCCTAGTATCAGACCCTAGCAAACAAACCACATCAGGTACAATGTCTAACTGTCTGAGTGATCACACCCCACTCTACAACCAGACATCTCACACATGCACTTAAAAAACAACACTCAACCTTTCCAATTTTAACCCAGAAATGTTCATTACTACCTTATGATCTATTAACTGGAACTTCCTAAAATTCCTCCCCTTAGATGAATGCTGTAAATTAATTCAGTATAACTTTCCTGAATATCCTAAATTTTAGCCTTGCACCTCCTAGAAGGAAGAGACTAAAAACAAATAATGCAATTTGGCTAGCCAAAAAGAGGAGAATGCTAATGCAGATTAGAGGAAAATGCATGGGAAGTGGCAAAAATATAAAACACCACAATATCTGGAAAACTTCAGAATGCTTTGCAATCACATTAAAAAGCAAATTAATGAAGACAAAACCTATACTATAACAACTTTCAGAATAATAGAAAAAAACAACCCTAAAAATCTGGACAGCCATTAAAGAAATCTTACATCCCTGCCATAAATTCAACCCTTACCCATCTCTTATTAACTCAATTGAAACTGCAATACAGTTCAACTTTTATAGATAGTATAGCATCTCTAACCAAGGAGTCCTCTGTGTCTAAACCTAACTCTGCCCAGCAGCCACATATTCCCTCCAAACCTATGCTCACATCCTCTATAAAACTACTCTTAAACTCAAACCATGCTTTACTTCAGCTGATGATCTTCAAGTGAGTACCTTAAAACAGCAGCTGATAGCATTGCCCAACCTTTGTCAGTGTTCATAAATAGGTCAGTCCAGGAATCCAGTGTTCCTTTGTCTGGAAAAAGTCACACATTATCCCTCTGCACAAAGGAGCAAATTCTTTACTAACTTTAGGCCTATAACAATCTTATTCCCCCTCTCCAAAATACTTGAAAAATATATTCAGAAGCAATTGGTAAATTGTCTCCAGCAGGACAAATACCTATCCCCCACACAACATGGTGCCCTTTCTTCCCATATTACTGACACTGCACTTCTAACCTCTATACAGACTGTCAATAAAGCTAGAGGCAACCGCAAACTAGTCGTATCCTTATTTCTAGAATTGTCTAAGGCCTTCAGGACAGTTTGTCACAGCAAACTTCTACTTCATGTATCCTCAGCCCACCTTTCTATGGCTCAAAAGCTACCTATCCAATATGTATCCATCAGTAAAATGGCACTCCACTCTGTCTCTATCTCTCCATACCTCCCAGTCACCACCGTTGTACCACAAGGCTCTATCCTTGGTCCCCTCCTCTTTAATATTCTCATCAACATTGTACACACATCACACAACAAGCCTCCCTAATTCAGTACACAGATGACTCCACACTCATTTGCATATCTGACAGCATGGCACACCTCAAAAAATTACTCAGAAAGCTTTAAAAGCAGCTTAAGCTTTTAACTCACAATTCATGCTGAACCAAAAAAAAAAGTACTACATTTTCCCCAAATCCTTCTCCCATGTAAAAACAAAATATAAAGTCCTCTGTCTTGATAATACAACCGTTGAAGTCACTACTCGTAGCAAATTATTACAGATGATAGTGGAGGATAATCTTAAATTTGACCTGCATTTACAAAACTGCATAAGAAAAACTCATCAAAAACTAGGGATGCTTTACAGAGCCAAAAACATTCTCACCGACACAACTAAAGCTATAGTTGCCTTGATTTCTTTATGTTCCCATCCTTAAAAACATGCATCACAAAAATCAAAACTTGAAAAGTTGCTAAATTTCCAGTAAATACCCCCTTTCAAAACCCAACACTGTATAGCACTAAAAGCCTAAATTGATTAGAACTACCCCATCAATTAACATATACACAGATTCTTGCCAACTGTAAAATTATCCAGAATCCATCTGGTTGTCCAGCACTAAATAACATTGTACACAACTATGTTCCAAGTCTGTGAAACTGAAAAACCACACAGTGAAACGTAAAAGACTGGTTTATTGACTAAAAACAATAAATATAACTAACAAATCTACGTACTAAGCGCTTTCACCCAATAACTTCAGGGCATCGAGTACTGAATACATAAAAACTTTGCCATCCCTTATATACACATTCCTTGATTAGTTAATTAATTAATTAGTTGATTAAATAACGTGCTCTTAAAGAATAAGTTAAACTGGAACACTACACTATAGATGTACATATAATATAGATAACTGTTTTTGTTACAATCAATAGTAGTGTTAGTGTGCAAAAATGTACTAAAATATTACTAAAACATATATTAACTATTAACTATAAAGTAACTACGTCATAAATATATATCAAGATAATTGGTAAATAAATACATAATGTAATGTAATATATATAACAAAATCCATCATTAATAATCATATAGAATGCTTCAAATAAAATGTGATTTAAGTTTTAATACACTAGATATTGAGACATGTTCATTAATACCTGGCAAGGTACAGGCGTTTAGTCTAAGTTGCCAGAGACATTCCTTGGCCTCCAACATGGTCTTCTCATCACCACCATTATGTATATTATGGGAAATTCTATCTATAATTAAAAATAAAAATCTTTTAAAATTGGGACATCTGATACTGTGTGTATATAGAGAACTGGTGTTTTTATGTTTTTTAATATCTCTAACATGTTCAACGATGCGTTCTCTTAACTTCCTAATGGTTTTCCCAACATAAAATGCTGAACATGCTGAGCATGTTCCTCATAAACAACCATCTTGGAATTACAATTACAATACCCAGGGCATCTGATTGTTTTACCAAACTTAGAAATAGCAACATATGGACCATCATTAATATATTTGCATGTGTGACAGGATCCGCATTTATTCATTTTTGACATTTTAAAAATATCATTGTTGATGTTCATCTCATAAATTTCCTTCAAATTCCTCCCTCTACTAAAAGTAATCTTGGGGTAACTGCCAATGACCTCTGTCAACTCAGCATTGTTGGTAAAAACACTTATCCAAGTCTCATGAATAATATTAACAATATGAAGAGATGTGTCGTTATATGGTAATACAAAAATATCATTTCTAAATTTGTTTGTATTGGTGTCCAATATATTATCCCATCCAAATTTAATGATAGGTCTATATATCAAATGTCTTTTGGTATAGATCTCCCTTTTAATGTTACAGATAAGTTCATTGGGATATACCCTGTCAAGAAACATATTCGATAATTTTTCAATTTCTAAATTAAATGTGTTGTCATCACTAATTATTATTGACAGCCTTACCATATGACCTTTAATCAAATTTCTCTTTTGATAAAAAGGGTGGCAACTATTAAAATGTAAAAAGGAATTTGAAAATGTTTTCTTTCTAAAAATGTCAGAATGCATCTCATCATTGATATAGGAAAAAACAATATCAAGATATTCACAATTGTTGTCATAGATTTTACTAGTAAATTCTAAGAAACCAGTTGTCATTCCTAAAAACTGTATAAATTCTGTGAATTCATCTTTATTGCCCACCCAAAAAATAAGGATATCATCAAGGTATCGTAAATATAAGGCAATTTGGACCAATATGTTGATGTGAAGACCAACTCTGTCTCCCAATTATCTAGCACCAAATTAGCATAAATTGGTGCACATCTGGCCCCCATGGCCACACCTGTACTTTGTCTATAATATTCTCCATTCATATATATAAAATTATTCTCCAATACTATTTCCATCAATTCAGTCAAAAGTCTACATTTTAAGACATTCATGCCACTATATTTTAATAAACTGGCCTCGAACATTTCCAGGCCTTGTGTAGGAGGAATAACAGTAAATAAATTCACAACATCAATGGTAGCCATGATAACATTAGGGCCCAAATTCGTCATACATTGTCTCACAAGGTGTAAACAATGCTAGGAATCTTTTAATATATGAGGTAAATTTTTAAGCGTCTCCTTGCAGTGATTGTCTATAAAGGATGCAATAGCCTCAGTTTTCAAACCCCTGGCTGACACTATAGGTGGATTGTGAGTATCTTTATGTATTTTTGGAATACCAAAAATGGATGGAGTAATAGGAAAATCAGCAGATAAATAAGAATATTCTTCTTTAGTTATAGTTCCATCCATAAGGAGGTCATATAATAACCAATCCACCTTGGTATATGCCCTAGACATTTCATACTTAGTTACTTTTTCATATGTATTACTATCACTAAGCATGATGGTCATTTTGTTAAAGTAGTCTGTGTTTGTCATGATTACCACACCACCTTCCTTGTTTGGTTTCATAACTCTAGTTTAAGACTGCCCATGTCTCTATGTTTAGAAAACTGGTCTTTGCTCAATGATGGCGCTGCTAAAAAAAAGTTTTAAATCCATAAAATTCCTTTCAGAACCGACTGCTATGCCATGCATGCCTCCATTGTGTCCGTCACTAGTGTTCAAAGCTGAGTTCGGAGGTGGGCCTCCACATTTATCACTTCCTGTATTAGTACCTCCTCCAATGGAACTCCTTGAACCATTTCTAGCTGACTGTCTATTCAGGCTTGTATTTGGGGTGGAGTGGAGTGTATACAGCCGTTCTTGTGAGTCAGTCACTAATACTTCGGCTTCGACAGGGCTCTTCTCACCCCTATCTTGTAAAGCCTTAATTAATCTTTGTGTTATGTCTATGTGTTCCAACAAAAGTTGCTCCTTGTTGATGGAATAAGCACAAAGTCCAAAATCACTAACCACAGGCAAACTGGTTTGCGAGACAAAAAACAAATACTATAAAATGATGAGAGACTCGTTGAGCAATCAGTATAGCAGAAAAAAACGGGTTGAAAAGACAATGCAGTAAAAATAAACTATGTTGCGAATAAGGATGGCCGATAAAAAAACTTAAAACCAGTCTAAACGGACACTGAGTGGCAAAAAAAGTAAGTACAAAAAAGGCAAAACTGTGAAACTGAAAAACCACACAGCGAAACGTAAAAGACTGATTTATTGAATAAAAACTATAAATATAACGAACAAATCTACGTACTAAGCGCTTTCACCCAATAACTTCAGGGCATCATCAGAGTACTGAATACATAGAAACTTTGCCATCCCTTATATACACATTCCTTGATTAGTTAAATTAATTAGTTGATTAAATAACGTGCTCTTAAAGAATAAGCTAAACTGGAACACTACACTATTGATGTACATATAATTTAAATAACTGTTCTTGTTACAATCAATAGTAGTGTTCGTGTACAAAAATGTACTAAAATATCTACATTAACTACAATATCAATTATCAATTAATTAATTAACTAATCAAGGAATGTGTATATAAGGGATGGCACAGTTTCTATGTATTCAGTACTCTGATGATGCCCTGAAGTTATTGGGTGAAAGCGCTTAGTACGTAGATTTGTTCGTTATATTTATTGTTTTTATTCAATAAACCAGTCTTTTACGTTTCACTGTGTGGTTTTTCAGTTTCACAGTTTTGCCTTTTTTGTATGTTCCAAGTTTGTCATTACAGTCTAGTGACCAAAAACTCTTTTGTCTGTACACAAAACTGTCAGATTTGCTGGACATTATCTGTATTCTTACCATGTTGTCAAGGCCTGGAACTCCTTTTCTCTATTCATCAGGTCAATACCCTTCCTCTCATCCTTCAAAATCATTCTGAAAGACTTTCTAGCCAAAAGCTGGCTTCATTCTTGCTTAACACCAGGATAATTTACTCTCTCTCTAAATGTAAAAAAATACCTGTTCATACCTTACATCCCTCTTCACTCACTTCCTTACTTGTATCAATTTATTTTCTGTCCTGTGGCTTTTTCTCTAAATATACCATAAGCCTGTTTTTCTATCACTTAATATTACAGTTCCTGTTTGTGTTATAGTAACTTACTTTTAACTTCTGTATAAACTGGCTAAAATTCATCTAACTAATCATTCTCATATAACTTGTATCTGTTCTTAACCAACCTTTTCATATTATGTTGAAATTGTTATAATTATTTAAACAGTTGTTTTTTGTATTGTTTTGAAGACTGTAAAATTATTGCTCTTAAAATGTTTTGTAATGCTTTGGAGCTTTTCGCCGCAGGCCTCTGCTGAAAATAGGCTCCGACTCAGTTGGAATTTCCTGGTAATCAAATGTCAGTCAATAAATGAATAAGTAAATGCACATGCTCCTGTGATACTTAGTTTCTCTACGGCATAGCCCATTTATTGCATCTAGGAAAATAATATGAAAATTCGTAGTATACTGCTGCTGCTGAAATATTGTCTAAGCCAAATACTTCAATTTACTTTAAAAATGTACCTTCTGTAGTTTTAGTTTCCCTTTTAGGGCCTCCTGACACACATTTCATGCTACAAACTAAATTCCATTCACCACTTAGAAAGAAAATTCCCTGATGAAAACTGATTATTTCTCCCCTAATTCTTTTAAACTTCATATCTACAGTTTTATGGGAAATAGGTGCACCCAAAGTAATCCCCCTTCCTTGTCCATTTCCTGTCACTGCTTCATATCTTCCATCATTTTTCTCTTGTCTTTCAAATAGGGCACCTCTTCGTGATAGTAGAACATTTCTTTTCTTTTGTTCCTGATATTTTGATATCTGCATTGAAATATTTATTTATTTTTTTTATCAAGCTCATATGTTAATTTATATTCAAGTGCAAATCTGGCAATGTGGCAATTTGCACTTTTCATTTCTTTATACAGTTCAACACTCTCTGCTTTCTTCTATGCCCACAAGTCTACTTTGTCAGTATTAACTGGGAATGCAAATTGATCTGTTATAAGGCTGTAATCATTTGTAATGCAGGTCACTTGTGGTATATGTATTATTCCTACTGATGGTTGATGCATAGTTTGTAACACTTTGCATCTTCTGGCAAAATTCATTTGTATATAAATATTTCCATTTGTGACATCTTCTGGCAAAATTAACTTGTATATAAATATTTCCATTTGTGTCTTTCAGGGTTTCCTCATTCCCCTGCTTTATGTAAACTTTCATAAAATTTTCAGAGCATCTCTAATACCAGTTTAGGATCTGTAGTTGTTTTTCTTGCCATAGGCTCCCCAGGTTTGGCTGTAACTCTGTCTACTTTCTGTTGCCCAAGTTATTATACTAAACGTTTTTGCTCTGTAGAGTTATCAAAAATAGTTGCTTAAGAGAAGCAATTTAAAACTTGTGCATTATCCAGATAATCCTTTATTTTTCCCTTTAGCACTCTGCACCTGCTTGTGTTCTTCTTCTGTGAGATTCACCTTCCTCTGCAGTGCTTTTCTTCAACTCCTCTAAATAATTACTATTACTTATTGCCCAAACCTCTTGCTCTCGTTTTACCATTGTTTCTAAAATCCACATTTATTTTATCCTACTCATTAGATATCCCTTCTGAAGTGATAACTCTGAAAATAATATTCAACCACTCCTTAAATTTCTCTTTTTTAACAGTAAGTAGGAAAGCTCCAGTGCCTAATGTTACTTCATTTTATACACATGCTTCTGTGAAATATAATCTCTGTTTAATCTTGCAACATTGTTGTACCTTGGGAATAATCTGTAAATTTTGTCTGAGTTCCTAAGGGTGGGCGAGCCTGGAATTTTTAAAGAAGACCCAAGCCAGAACTGAGCCAGTGGTCTGGTTTGGCATTTGATGTCCATTCAGAGCTGAGCCAGAGTAGACAATCAAAGCAATAACTAGGTTAAAAATGAACAAAGTCTGGAAGTCAATTGAGAATTTTTTTTTTGCTTAAATAAACTACAGTTACAGCCAAACACACATTGACATTGCCAGCATTTACTCAAATAATTGAATAGTGACAGTATACTGATTACACTTCGTAACAGCTTGCATCCAGCCACTCATTCACCATGACACAGGTTTCCTGACAATGAAAAATGGAGACAATTTTATAAGCACAACATATATGTACACCACAATTGTCTGCAATAAAAGAAGGGTTGCCTTGGCTAGTGGAAAAAAGTAATTTTCCCCTTCTGGTCTATTGATAATGTCGTGCACAGTAGTTTCACCGCACTTTGCAAGAAGTGGTCAACAGCTCTAATGTAAAAACTAGGTACACTGCCAAAATGGGACAACAAAAGCCTTGTGAAATACTGGATTTTGTTAGCTTTATGTAAGAAGCCACACATTTCAGTTTGCTTAAGACATCCCATAGTAAAAGTGAAAAAAAAATCAGTATTCTTAATAACCTGTTTGTGTACAAAATATACACACTATCCCAATCGACTGTGCCTCTTCTGAGAAGGTGTAGCACCTCTGACTGTGAAGTTGCTACAAAATATAATAATAATGGCAAATTCTGCTCTTTGATGAAGTTCCAGTGAACCATATCAACCATAACTGCCCTTTGCTCTCATGTATTGTATACCCCCCAAAAGTGATAGCACCTTTCTGTACACTTATTTCTCAATGAGAAATTAATGAAAATAAAAGAACTACAGCATTTTGCTTTTTCTGCCTGTGGTTTGTAAACACATGCACTACCTCCAACAAGGTATGTTTGTTTGCCAGCAGTGATCATAGATGACTTTGTGCTTTCATGTACATGTCTCCACACCCCTTCCCCAAAAATACAGCCACATCCTGTTCACATTTCTGATGCTTGTTGGCAAGGAAAGTAAAAGGAAAAAAGAAACAACTACTAGAACAATATAATAATTTTGACGTTACTCTTACACAAACAAATGAAGAAAGTCGACAGGAGTATTAGGAGATGAGGTGCATGGCAAAGAGAAAGGTGGCTAAGGATAAGGCATATGAAGAGTTGTATGAAAGGTTGGACACTAAGGAGGGAGAAAAGGACCTGTACTGATTGGCTAGACAGAGGGACCGAGCTAGGAAAGATGTGCAGCAGGTAAAGGTGATAAAGGATAATAAGGGAAACATACTCACAAGCAAGGTGAGTGTGTTGAGGAGATGGAAAGAGTACTTTAAGGGGTTGATGAATGAAGAGAATGAGAGGGAGAGAAGGTTGGATGATGTGGGGATAGTGAATCATGAAGTATAATGGATTAGCAAGGAGGAAGTAAGGATAGCTATGAAGAGGATGAAGAATGGAAAGGCTGTTGGTCCAGATGACATACCTGTGGAAGCATGGAGATGTTTAGGTGAAATGGCAGTGGAGTTTTTAACCAGATTGTTTAATGAAGTCTTGGAAAGTGAAAAGATGCCTGAGGAATGGAGAAAAAGTGTTTTGGTACCGATTTTTAAGAATAAGGGTGATGTGCAGAGCTGTCGTAACTACAGAGGGATTAAATTGATCAATCACAGCATGAAGTTATGGGAAAGAGTAGTGAAAGCTAGGTTAAGAAGGGACGTGATGATTAGTGATCAGCAGTATGGCTTCATGCTGGGAAAGAGCACTACAGATGTGATGTTTGCTCTGAGAGTGTTGATGGAGAAGTGCAGCGAAGGTCAGAAGGAGTTGCATTGTGTTTTTGTAGACTTAGAGAAAGCATATGACAGGGTGCCTAGAGAGGAGTTGTGGTATTGTATGAGGAAGTCAGTAGTGTCAGAGAAGTATGTAAGAGTGGTACAGGATATGTACGAGGGTAGTGTGACAGCAGTGTGGTCTGCAGTGGGAGTGATGGATGCGTTTAAGGTGGAGGTGGGCTTACATCAAGGATCAGCTCTGAGCCATTTCTTATTTGCAATGGTTGATTGACATTTTGACAGACTACATCAGACAGGAGTCCTCATGGACTATGATGTTTGCAGATGACATTGTGATCTGTAGTGAGAGTAGGGAACAGGTTGAGGAGACCCTGGAGGGATGGAGATATGCTCTAGAAAGAAGAGGAATAAAGGTCAGTAGGACTAGACAGAATATGTGTGTGTGAATGAGAGAGAGGATAGAGGAATGGTGAGGATGCAAGGAGTAAAGGTGACAAAGGTGGATGAGTTTAAATACTTGGGATCAGTAGTTCAGAGTAACGTTGAGTGAAGAAGAGAGTACAGGCAGGATGGAGTGGATGGAGAAGAGTGTCAGGAGTGATTTGTGACAGACGAGTACCAGTAAGAGTGAAAGGGAAGGTCTACAAGAGGGTAGTGAGACCAGCTATGTTATATAGGTTGGAGACGGTGCCATTGACAAAAAGGCAGGAGTTTGAGCTGGATGTGGCAATGTTGAAGATGTTAAGATTTGCAATGGGTGTGACGAGGGTGGACAGAATTAGGAATAAGTATATTAGAGGGTCAGCCCAGGTTGGAAGGTTTGGAGACAAAGCCAGAGAGGCAGTATTATGTTGGTTTGGACATGTGCTGACGAGGGATGCTGAGTATATTGGGAAAAAGATGCTAAGGATGAAGCTAATGGGTAACAGGAAAAGAGGGAGGCCTAAGATAAGGTTTATGGATGTGGTGAGAAAGGATATGCAGGTGGTTGGTGTGACAGATCAAGATGCAGAGGGCAGGAAGAAATGGAAACAGATGATCCGCTGTGGCGACCCCTAATGGGAACAGCCGAAAGAAGATAATGACTCTTGAACACACAAACTGAACCACAAACATACAGCAAGCACCTCTCTGACACTCACTGCATTGAGATAAAATCAGGAATAATTGAGAGAAGAATGGGGCTTGCTTCAATAAAAACAAATAAACACAATAGAATTCTGTCCATGCTTTCCTTAGCATTAGTAGCATTTTCTCCCTTGTCCTGGTCCCTCTTTCTCTCACTGAAACAGCCTCCTCTCCCTCAATGGAAGCAGGCAAGTACTCTGGAGTAAAGAAAATAATGTGTCCCTCATCCTTAAAATGAGCTGTAAATTTTCTTATAAAAGAAATGATTAGCTACAAAATCTTGCAATAGTAATCCTCTTCCTTTTCAGGACTGTGGCACCACCCTCTCTGGAATTTCAGCTATCCACAAATGCTTAAATACACAGGCCTGACCTAAGAGAAAGTACTATTAGACTACAAGTCTAGTCTGAATCAACAGTAAGCAGTTACTCAAAAAAGTAAAAATAACATTTGTGATTGTGGCACGGCTCATTCTTGGCTCTTTTAACATGCTGTATTATGAACTCAAGCCAAGATTATACTCAGGCTTGAGCTGGTTCTGTTGTGCCCACCTCTGTGAGTTCTTGCTACTAAATTAACATATAATATACTAAGTATTCTTGTATACTTATTCAGAAATCTACCCTCATTTGTTATATTTTCTCTTCTAGGTCCCTGATACTTTTTCACTTTAGCAAATCAAGTTCCATTTCCCACCTATAAATAATACTCCCTGCTTAAAGCTTAATTCAGCCCAAATTCTGCTAAACTCCATAATAATAGTTTATATAGAATATAAATACATGGCAGTGTCCTGTTCCACTGCCAGTAATCCATTACTACAGTAAATCTGTCCTTATTTTTCCCCTTTCTATCACTGTAAGTGCCTATCTCACTGTCAGTATTATCATCATCCTCAATCCCATTTTCCTTTGTCCCTGCATTTCTATAGAATGGCCATCCTGAAATCCTGCCTTTGCCATGTCCATTTTCTCATTTTGATTAAAATGCGTCTCGTGTAAAATTGCTGCTTGTATCCCACACTTCTTAGTATAATGTAGTACTCTCTGTTTTTTTGTCTGTACTTGCAAGATCATTTGCATTCCATGTTAATATTGACAGAGAGGCCATTCTGATAAAAAGCTGTTACTTTCACATATTATTCATAAAGGTTCTTTTGGGTATATGATTCTGACTTGCCATACACACTTATGTTTGTCAGGCTGATCTTGTATTTAGTTGCTGCTTCTCATCTCCCTTTATATCATGTCACATTTTCCAAGACTCTTTGTTTCAATAAAACAAAAAAGTAACAAGATGGCTGCACACTGATCAGTGGCCTAACTCAACTCTCCCAGTTTGAAAACAGAAACAGAGAAAAAGGAGTGCCATTGTTTTTTTTTTAGGGGGTAAATTCAGTTATTGGCTAGTAAATACACTGCATGGATGCCAGCAAAGAAGACATTTGAAAAACCTGAAAGAATATCAGCCAGAAAAGAGGAAGACAAAACACCATCGGGAAAGATTCTGCAACTGTTCAACAAAAAGCAGTTCAAGCTTTAGCTTGGGTTCAAGAGATAGCTTCCAGTAATTTAGAGGAAAAATAAATCAAATGTACTCAGAGGTGATTAAAATAAATGAAATATTGAAGAAATGCATCAATTCAAACAACAAAAACTGGAAAAAATCAAAGCAGCTTTAACTTGCCATTCGGATGAACTGATAAACCTGCAAAACTCAGTTGGCATGTAGAAAAAGCTGGCTGCATATGAGGTTACTCACAAAGAACTGTTTAAAAAATAGTGGTAGCTAGAAGACGGTGCACACAGAGAAAACCTGAGATTTTCTGCTGTACCAGAGAAACTGGACTGTATTAATTTTACAAAAGCACAAATAAGCAACTGGACTGGTGTTCCATAGCTGAGTTTGGTAATTGAAAGGGCACACTGAGTATATGTTCCAAACCTGACCACAAAAAAGCAGCCAAGACCTATATTAGTAAAGATGCAATCATACCAGCAGAAAGAGTTGATCCTCACAAAATTGTAGCAACGTATTAAAAATTGGAGACAGTGGAGTGTTTGTAGAAAATTATCATTCATTGTACAGCCAACAGATGCAAATTTTTCTTAGCAATCAGGGAATGTTGAGAGGCAGGTGTGAGATTCAAACCACTGTATCCAGCTTTCTTCAAACTTTTTTTTCCTTGGAGGATCAAAGATGTTTGACACCGAATATCCTAAGGAGGAAATAAAAAAGTCAATTAAAGGTGAGTCAGCAAGCAGAAGGTGTGACTCTGCTTCTCTTTCTTCTGACTAAGGTTCATAGAGAGACTGTGCCAGTGAAACATTTTCCAGTGTTCTAAAGGAAAATACTTGAGAGACAGAAAAAAAACCACAGAAATTGACTAGAGGAATCAGCGGGACCTTGGACTTTGAACCCAGAGTCTGTTGTTGGGAGATGGAAATGAACATGAAGAAAACCAGCAATTCCGAAATTAGTAAATAAATGGAAGAATATAAAACATTTTATCACATTTGTGAAGTATGGTTTTGCAAGAAAAAGCAGCTGAAAAACACTGGACTTCTGTTGACTTTGTTATACTTCTGGGTGGACAGTAAAGCATATACCACACTTTATATTATTAATGTTTAAAAGGAGGATAATTAACTGTGAGTAAGTTTTTGTTGTAGTATTTGTATAAAACCATTCATGATATAAATTGCATGTTATATACATTAAAACAGTTTTGTGTAGTGTGTAAGCAGGGGTATCTTATATGTGTGTGTGGGTCTTTTCAGTGACTGTTGTATGTTTAAAGATTTTAAAGTAAACAAGTACTTTTTAATTGTAAGAAGTATATATTCTGTAGTGTAATGAGAAAAAATGGCTGAACAAAAGCATGTTTAATGTTCATATCCTGCGAGTCTGGGCTGCTGGATTGGAGATGGGCTGTGAAAGTGCACTGGTTATATTATATTGTATTATAGTATATTACATTATATTTTATTGTAGTTTATTGTATTGTAATACTATATTGTAATATATTATATGCATAATTAAGATATTTTATTTTTATTTTTACAAGGGTGAATGTCTAGTTGTACTGTGACTTAAACTGTAAACAGGTGTTTTTTGTAAGAATATCGGTTTTAAAAATAAGACAAAGCACAATGAAAGCCATTTAAATGCTAAGCTTCTTACAGTTACAAAGATAGTAGTTTGTTTGCTTTCCACTGGTAAATGTTCAGTGGGGTCCAGATGTCTGCAGCTGATGGCAGCTGTGCATTCTTTTCTGAGTGAAATTTACAAAGACTCATTGCTGAGTATATTTTCATGGAGACAAGCTGCAGTACAAGCAGTTAATCTTGAGAATTCTGAATATTTTTTTCTGAGGGAATTAAATTTAAAAATACAATGGCAAACACTTTAGTGAAAATTGAAATTATGGGAAGTGAACAAGAGGTGGCAACCTCCCTAGCAGCCTTAATACATTAATGTAGTTAACAGAACAGTGTACAGTTTAGTTTTATTTAAAGCTAACCAATGTAGTTTTTTATTGGGCTAAAAAGTTAATATTTTTGGAAAGCATTCAGGCTGTTTTTCATATCTGGGAGAAGAAGAGAGGTAAGAATAGACAGCATTCAGTGTACAAGGGAGCACAGGCTGTAACATTCATGTTAGCATGGGTAACCTTAATTTTAGGTTGGATAATGCTTTTAGCTTCAGCCATCAGTTTGGGTCAATTGCTCACTTCTGGAGCATTAAACTTCATGTTTTGATGATATATATAGTTTTATGTGTTTGTTCCAAGTTAATATGGGATGGGGTGTGTTGTATTTAGTTTTTTTTTTTTTTTTTTTTTATACAGTTTTCATTAAAACAAAAACTCTTGAAAAACGTGAGAGATTCAAATGGAGATGGGAAGAAACTTCACAAAAGATTAGAATGCCAAACATTAGTATTTGCACCCAACTCGAAAGCTGGAAATGCACATTCAAAAAATTGTCATGTATAATAGGTGGGAGCAATAACTGTATTATGAAGGCTGTGCTGCCCATATTATCTTAGAAACTGAATGGCCTTACAAGTATAGATAAAAAGGAAAGAGTACTGAGTTATGTAGCAGCAGGAGACAAATTTGGAAAGAAATGAGAATGTGAATTTGACAAATAGAATATTTGTGACTGGATATTCAGCATTAAAACATGGACAGAGGAAAAGAGGAGTGATTATATTAATTACTACAGGGGCTCCAGTAATGATAGATGAGGGGGGAAAAAGATAAAAATGGCACATTAATGGTAGTATGGGGCAATTGGCAAGGGAGGAATATTACAATGGCATGTATTTATTTTCCACCAAAAACTGTTTTATGGAGCTGAAGAACATTTTGGGAGAAATAATTGTCTTTCAGCAAGGAATATTATTATAGCTGGGAATGGAATTTGATTTGCAGTAGTGAGGATATATGGGTCTATATCAGAACATCAAAGTTTTAAAACTTCGAATGTTCTAATATCGACCCGTTCTGAGCGAACGCTGAAAATAGCGAAGCTGCAGAACTCCAAATTCTTTCCTAGGGAAAGAATTTGGTTGGCCGGTTCTGTGGCTTTGCTATTTTCAGTGCTGTGGTGGAAATTTACGGGTCTGGTTCAGGTAAGTGTGCAATTGTGTGGTTGTTAGGATTAGGGCGCAGGTTAGGTGAGTTAGGGTTGGGGCGCAGGTTAAGTGAGTTAGGGTTAGGGCACGGGTTAGGTGAGTGTGCGATAGTGACGGACCTTAGGGTTAGGGTTTGGGTTAAGGTAAGTGGATACATAGTAGTGTATGTATAGTTTAGTGTAGGGTTAGTTGTAGGATTATAAGTGTATATGTGTGTATTGATGTTTTTTAGGTGTGCTTGTGTTGTGTGTATGTGTTTCGGAATAGCAAATTTTTTTCCAAGGGAAAAAATTTGCTGTTCTGAATGTTCGATATTACGTGCTTTAGATATTTTAGGTTCGATGAGATAGTGTTCACTATTTTCATCTTTCGATAACGTGATATAAACGCGGATATATCAGGGGGCCTGGGAGGGACAATGTATTAACGAAGGGTAAATTTCTGAATAAATTTATGAAAATATTTGGTATGGAAGATATAAATTCAGTAGTAGGAATTCAGAGATAATTTACATATTATTCCCCAAGGTACAATAACTGGGCTAGACTAGTTAGAAGTTATATTTCATAGCAACATGTGCATTCAATTGAAAGCTTTGACATACATCCAGTAACTATTTTTAATGCTGCACCAATAAAAACTAAGATAAAAATGCAGGGTAATGAAGTAAAAATGGGGGACAGTGGTACTTTCCCACCTCTCTGTTAAAAAGAGATGGATTTTAAGAATGGGTGGTGGAAATTGAGAGCTAGTAGGGAAGATGAAATTATCTTCAGAAGTTGTAGTTAGTGGGGCGTGGCTAGGATGCTGAACTGATAGCTGCACTTCATTTCAGCTCTCTTACCTCAGTACAATTCCTGACAGGAATTTTACAAAATAATATTTAATTTGAAGAAATTTTTATTACTAACTTATTTCTAATAACTCTGAGCATCTATAAGAAACATTTTATTGTCAGAACTTGAATAATTCCTGTCAAATTAATTACTGGAAAATCAGCACCAATATCAGCTTTACAGCATGAGTCATCTAAGGAATACAGCACAAGACTCTTCTCTCAAAAAAAACCTGCAGTCTCTCATTACAAATATACAGGAACTTACAATAAAAATTGACAAGATGGACAATAAAATAGATACTTTTAAAGAAAAGTGCTCACAACAACTGGGACAGCTTCAAGAAATGTTTACACAGCTGAAAGGACAGATATCACTTATTGAACAGTCATTAAGTGACATTGACACGAGTCCAAATAGAAGAACAACAAACTGAATTCTTACTTCAACAGAATACATATTTACTAGAAAAGCTTGATGATATGGAAAATCGAACAAGAAGAAATAATATTAGAATATATGGTCTACCAGAAAAATCTGAAGGGGACAATATGATGAACTTTCTTACCACCTGGATACCAGATGTAACAAAAATACCTGAAGCTCTTTCATATGGTATAGAACGGGCGCATAGATCACTAGCAGCTTCTGGAAATGCTTCTTCTCCGGGTAAGAACAAGCCGAGATCTATAATTGTGAGACTTTTTTCTCCACAAGATAAAGATCTTATATTAAGAAATGCTTGGGCAAATTCTCCCATCAAATACAATGATTCATTAATAAGATTTGACAATGATTATTCTACAAAGGTGGTTTCAAAAAGAAAAGAATTTCTACCAATAAAAAAAACCTTGAAGAAAAAGCAACTGAAAGTCCATCTTTTATTCCCAGCAAGACTGAAAGTTTTTCTACCAAATGGAATAAAAATCTTTGAAACAGTAGATTCAGCAATAAAATACCTTACCAACAACAACAACCTAACACATGAAGAATATGGACTGGACAATAAGTACACTGAAGAGAAATGCTGGAGTAAATAATTGGAAAACTGTTGAGCAAAAGAAAAAAAAAAAACTAAAGGACAAATAATCTTACATATGTTATATTCTGTAAAAATCTAAATAATAATACTAACAACAAAAGAAAAGTTCTTACTGTCTTCAAGTTACACCAAAACAGGTACTGTTTTCAATTATATTTTAAATGTCAAAATTAGCATAAATGTAAATACATTTATCTCAAATCACATCAATATACTAAGCATAATTTAAACATTACTCTATTTTTCATTATTATCCATCTATTATTTTCATATTCTTAATCAGAGTAATCAATGCATAATAATGTTCCCAAATAGTTTATTTATTTATTTATTTTCTCTCTGTGTTTTGTTGTTTTTATTTGTTCTCTTCTTTTTATAAAATCTTCATTAACTTATAATATTTTAATCAGTATATGGTTATATTGCTTAATAGGTATAGTAATGACTGCTATATAACTTATTATCAGTTACATCCCTGACAGCATTACTTTTTATAAGTTAAAAGTGTCCCTGTTTGGATATACGCCAATGCTGGGCAGAAATGTGTTGCTTTTGAAATGAAGTATTTCAGTTAGGATGTATCATAAGACTACTTTAAATAATCTTAAAAGATGTTCTGCCTTTGACCCATATGCACATACTGATATAGTCCAGTGAAAAAATATGTTTTAAGTGATATTTTGAGGCTATAAGTCAGGTGTGTTGTGGCTCCAGACATCCGGAGTTGAAAGATACTTGTGACTAGCTTAGATATCCTGTTGTCTTTTCTTTTGTGGAGAAATAAGGCATAGCATGTTTAAAATGCAAAGTTTGATAGTTGTGAACACTGCTACGCAAACTAGAGTGCTCGCGTGCACACTACATGAGTTTGTCACCAAGTAAGAGAAGGGAAAAGAAAAAAAGAAAAAACACATACCTTTTCCCGCTTGGTTCTCGAGACAATTTAACAGCCACAAACATCACTAGAAACTTGAGTTACTTATTGCTTGTCGCATTTACTTGTGTACGCCATCCCCTGACTCTTACTAATTGACGTCTAGTCAGAAAATAAGCTAGGTTCACATTTAAAGATACAGAAACCTAAATTCCTTCTAAGGAAACATAAATAATATAAAAGGTTCATATAAATATACACAGATATATATTTTTGAAGCACTTTCAGTTTATGGCTACTGATATTTTCTAGCAGCTTGATAGATAAGGACATATATCTGCTTGTCTTTCTATCAGTTTAGATTTCCAGACATTTTAGCTATCCCTTACTATGTTTTATACAGCAGAGTTTAAAGAGCAGAAATTAATCATCAGCAAATAAAATCACTGCTGTTTTACAAATTCTCTAAAGAAACTAGTCAATGTCAAGCAACTGACAAGTTTATTTTAAGGAAAATTGCCATTTCCCACACTGGTGCTCCTACAAAATACTACTAATGTCCTGCTACCAAAATATGCCCTCAAGTGGACAAATGGGATGCAACAAGAAGGTTAAATGTACATTTAGCAAATCATACATTTAAATAACAGTATAATATACTAGATAGAGAAACTAGAAGCAATAATTATATAAACAACTATAATAAGTAACATAACAACAGTGGATTTAACCCAATGTGTCAATTATACAATATTTATATCCCATATAGCTTTGAACTTTGTCGAAGCATCTGTGTTCTACACATATATTGTATTAAATCTAATTTGAGTAGAAGAGGGAGAGGCTTAGCCCACACCCTAATTTATTACTAAGTTACCATGCATTATGAACATATATTGTGGCAGGTACTCAACGAGCTATCCATCTTTAGATGGCTCATGCTGTTCCCATTTGCTCATCTGAATAATGACTGTGGCTGTACTCTTCTTATTATATTACCTGGCTGTGGCTTCACCCTTCTTATAATATTACCTGGCTTTTTACATTATCAAGAATGACACAATATTAGTGTATGCGTGTATATCATGTTACTGTTAGTGTAAACAAAAATGCTTGACAATGCAACTGTAATTCTTAAACCTTTCTGCAGACAAATGTATTGTCTAGCAGTTGAGAGCCTGATTGTTCCTAATCAGCAGACCTGTATTTTCATGTTCCAATATGACTACATGAAAAGATGCCAATATTAGACTGCAAGTTTAGTAAGCAGTAAATTCATTGGGGATTAATTCGAGGAGACACTTATATTATAGCTAAAGCACTTGACATTTGATAAATGTATCCTCTCAATGATGCGTTCTATCTAGTCATTAACTATAAAACAACTTTTCTGAGAAATATTGTTGTAATGCCAGTTAATGATTTGAATTAAATATTTCTATATACAGTCATAAAGCAATTACCAGGATAAAATAATACTCTTGCAGTGCATGGATCATCATAGCTATCCTCTGATGTTAGAGGAAAAACAAGCTTCTTAATACCCCATAGTTTAAATACATTTTGTCTATTTACTGCAAAATGGGTTAGGAATTTTAACCTGTAACATGTTCATACATAATAGTTTAAATCTTAGCAGCTTCCATTATTTTGATATGTTCTCCAGTATACTTTTATTCAGTCATAAGATTAAATTACTGGTGTTAAGTAAGTCAAAATTATATCTCCAGCACTTATTGTCAGCAGATAAACTCACTGGTTAAGTGTCAGTCTAAGCTGTAAGAGTTAATATGTGATATACATAGATGTTTGCTTTAAAAATGTGGTCAAGTGCACTGCAGTTTTACCTCTGTACTGTGTCAGTTTTGATTATACAAAGTCCCTCTGAAAGTTGATAGAAGTGTTAACAACAAAACACTCAATCAAGTAACAACATTATAAGTAGTCTCTTGGATAAGGGAGATGTCTAAATTGTGATCTTGTTGTCTCCAGCCATGGGAATTGTCTTTGAAAAGCTGAAAAATGCAATCAGAGGAACATATTTAATGTCTACTAAAGAAATATTAATATACTTGTACATTGTATTGCATTTCAGTTTATGTTAAACATGAAATATGATGTGGTTTCAGAACTATTCATGTTTTTATTCCAATATGACTTTGCAAATATTAATTTAAACACTGGTTTTGGACTTGAGTAGTCTAAAACAATTGCACAGCAATGGTACTGTATTATACAGTAATGTCAGTAAATAGTTTTCAACAGATGTATGAAATATACAGTTATAGATTTTAACATGATGTTTATTAATACCCTAAATTATTTTGAAATGATACTACCTTAATCTAAATAGTTGTACCTTTTTGAAACCTGCTTAGAAATAAGTATTATTGAATTACAATAAGATGAGTAAAGAATATATGTATATATTTTAGCTGATTAGATTATCTTAATATATTATTCAATTATCTTTATTTAAAACTAAGAGGATAAGAGAAACTGATCCAAATATTATTTGTGAGGGTAGAAAGTTTGTTTGGTTAGACTCACTAACCAAACAAAGAGGTATATTACCTCATATCGATAGGGAATGGTTTTTAAGGTTAAGAATTACAAGTTTGGAAGTTCTTTGTTTTTTTTTTTTTATTCTATCACTTTGGTCACTCAGAAACATGCAAACATCATACAAGAAAAACTTTTTGAATTCTGTATCCAAAATGGAACTAAGAATAAACAATATTTAGATAAACTCACACATAAAACAAACTCAAAACTAGGAAATGAAATGTTTATCCATAAATGTTAATGGTCTAAATAATAGTAATAAAAGGAGAAGCCTATTCAAGTACATAAACTTACATAAACCACAAATAGTCTTTTTACAAGAGACACACTTATTAGATAGAGATATAAACAACTTAAATATTAATAATTACACAGTACTAATAAACTCTCAATACAAAACAAAAAAAAGAGGAGTAGCTATACTACTTCGCAACTCAACTATAACGCCTAAAATAATTACTACTCCTCAAGATACATCAGGTATGTTTTGTCTAGTTTCAATAGAGTTAAATAAGAGAATCTATGCGTTAGTAAATCTATATTGGATCCCATGACTAGGATTAAAAACAGTTAAACAGCATTTTGAAGAAATAATTCATTTAACTAAGGGTAGCCTGATATTGGCAGGAGACTTCAGTTGTATAATGAATGAAAAAGATACAGATTCTAAATCCAAAAGAAGAAAACAACCTATCTCTAAAGCACTATCAAAATTTATAGATACATTGTATTTAAAAGATATAAATGAATTTGCAGAACCAGACTCACTAATCTTCACATTTTATTCTCATAGATATAAAACTAACTCTAGAATTGATCGAATATATGTTGCCAATGACCTAATAACAAAAATTGACAAAGTCAAAATCATAAATTGTCCTTTATCTGATCATAATGCCATAGTCTTTGAGATAGAGCTTACACCATTTTATTCAAATCCCATTACTAGGATACCTTCCTATATCACAAAATTGAGAGATTTCAAAGAATTTTATGAAGAAACAATCAAAAACTTTCTAGAAATAAATTACACAGAAGATATTTCAGAAATATATGTCTGGGATTCATTAAAAGCAGTTACATATGGGAAGATATTATCCTGGTACATAAATAAAAGGAAGTTATGGAATAAATATATGCTAGACTTACAAAACAAAGCAGATAAATTGAAACTGGAAATACAAAAGGGTAATGCTACTCAAGTTCAAGAACTTACACAAATCAATAAGAAGTATACAGAATTGCTACACCATAAGATTATGATTAACTTAGAAAAGATAAAAATAAACTCATACTCTACTAATTCAGCACACCTGAGATACTTAACTAATAGAACAAAAAAAATAATTAAATCTAAGCAAATAAAAGAAATATTTATTCCCAATACTAACAAAAGAGTTACTGAACTAAATTATATTTTAGAAGCATTCAGACTCCAATTTAACATTGATAATTCTATAAATACTCAAGATATACCTACTAAGGATATAAAAAAATACATATAAAACAATATTCATATTAAATTAACACAAGAACAAATAGACATTATAAACAAACCAATCAATATGACAGAATTAAAATCACAAATTAAAAAGCTCAAGACAAATAAAGCACCTGGCCCAGACAATATGCTACCAGAAATGTATAAATTAATACCCAGTCAAGCCATATCTTTATTATTAAAAGTATATGATATAGCCAATAAAGATTTGAATATACCACCCTCTTGGAAATATTCATTGATATCCCCAATTATCAAACCAGATAAAGATGAGAAACAGTGTTCCTCATATAGGCCAATATCATTACTCAATATAGACTACAAGATGTTTATGGCTATATACGCAGATAGGATCAAACACTTTCTTCCTTTCTTAATTCACAAAGATCAAACGGGTTTTATTAAAGGAAGAAATACTTCAGATAATATTAAAAGAATGCTAACATTAATAGATTATAGCAAACATAAAGTCCTAAATTTAAATGTAATCTCATTAGATATTAATAAAGCTTTTGATTCGGTTAACTGGAACTTTCTTTCACTAGTTTTAAAAGAATATAACTTTCCTTCTAATTTTAATAATCTTATCCAAATACTATATGAAAAATCTACTGCATATGTTAAACTGGGAACATATAGATCAGACCCTATAACAATCAAAAAGGGAACTAAACAAGGTTGCCCTTTATCACCATTGTTATTTGCATTACTCATAGAACCCTTTGCAAATCAAATCAGATCAAACAATAACATAAAGGGCATTTGTATTAATAAAATGTTAAACCTTAAAATCCAACTCTTTGCTGATGACATACTATTAACTCTCTCAGATGCAAATGAGTCTTTGAATGCTCTATTTAACTCCATGAATAAATTTCAAAATATTTCAGGCTTAAAATTTAATGAAAACAAAACTAAATTTATGCCCTGTAATTGCAAAAAAAAATAATAATATAAACAAAAGATTTTCCAAATATATAGTAACAGAAAGTAAATTATTATATCTGGGAATAAATCTACTCAATGAATTAACAGATTCTCTAATATTTAACTATAATAAAATACTAGACAAAATAGAACAAACAATTGGTTACTGGAATAAATATATATTTTCAACAGCAGACAGATTATATCTTATTAAAATAATCATATTTCCCAAAATATTATACTTAATACAAAATTTGTCATTGCCACCTCCCAAATATATTATTCAAAGATACAATAAACTAATTTTAAATTTTCTATGGTTTCCAAATAAACCCCGTATAGCCTTAAATAAACATTTGCCAGCTTGGGAAGATGGAATTAATTTACCGGATATTGATTTATATATTACCTCATCTGTTATTAAAAACGTAACACTATGGTTAAATAATTCATACACACCTATATGGAAACAAGCCCATGAGCAGATTTACATAGAAATCAATTATAATCACATACAAGACAACTTAACAGTAATACCATCACCCCTTATATGGATGTTAAAAGATTATTTTTTAGGGAAAAGGAATAATATTAATAAATTGCCATCAAACTATGTAAGCTCTACACTTTCAGTGTTCAGAACATATATAAACAAAATACCAAATATTAATTCTTGGATTTTTCTTATTTTCCCTATAGCTTTTACACCAAATATTCTAGATACATTCCATATATCTAAAATAAATATAAACATTACTCTTTTGGCATCAACTTATAGAGAAAGGGAAAATTCTAACAAAGGAACAGATAATTTATAATTATAATATAAATAAAGACAATTGGCTGTTTTTACAAAATCTAAGGTATTTTCTTATAAGTAAAATAGAACAAATGCAACCTTCAGTTAGACATGAAGCTCCAAAACTCATTGAATACCTTATTCTTATCACAAAACAGCCTTATCAGGGTACAGGTTATTTGTCTAATATCTGTAAAATTGTTAAAAAAACAAAAAACTATCATGAAAAATCATACTGGGATTATTATACTTTAATAAACAACCATCCTCCAGTTGAAGAAGAAAAAAGTAATATTCTAAAATCTTCCAAATTTTCTACATTATCAAAATACTGGCAATTATTCACTTGGAGATATCTACACAGAAGTTTCTATACACCACATAGGGTAGCCAAAATGTATTCTATTGAAGATCAATGTTGGAGATGCCATACCAAGATAAAAGCAGATTGGCAGCATGTTTTTTTATGAATGTATATGTCTCAATATGTACTGGAAATCCATTAACTATTTTTTTCAGACTGTTTATAATGATAATTTGCAATTAACAAAGTCTTTAATTGTATTCAACTCTCCTATTCCAAACTGTGTACCAAAAAAAGACACTAAAATCCTATGGTCACTATTGGCAATTTCACGTAAAATCATAACTATACACTGGAAAAATGAGGCTTCGCCTACGTTCAAGGAATTTGAGACTTTAACAACAACAGTTGCTCACATGGAAATATTAACAGTGAAGAACAGAACTAAAAGATCTACTTCTTACTATTACTCTTGGATGAAAGTACTGGAAATACTCGAAAAGATCGAAGAAGATATATCATCTTATGTTTCTAACTTTATATAATATAGAATTTCAATTTTATTTGCATAGACACCAATGTAAATAGTTATATAATGGTTTGAAGTTAGTAATGTTTTAGAATTATAAATATGTTATTTATCTTTATTTCATGTAATGTTTAAGACATCTTATTTGAAATAATAAAAAAAAATATTTAGTGAGAAGTTGTAGTTAGTGACTGGGAAAATGAAAATGGAGTTTAAGAATAAGGTCAAAACAAAAGAAAAAGAGATATGGTTTAGAAGTAATATGAATTACTTAGAGAGTCTGACAAAGGTTAAAGAATTGCAGAATAAGTGGTATCTCACAGAAGAAGAGGAGGAGGTGCAAATGCCAAGTGCTAAAAAGAAAATAAGGGAGTATCTGGATGATATGCATGAGTTTAAAAAAGGTTGCAGTTAATCAGCTATTTTTTGATAATCCCAGAGCACAAAATGTTTATCACAATGACTTGAGCAACAGAATTTTGAAAGAGTTGTCACCAAACTTAGGGAATGTATAACAAGAAAAGTAACCAGATATCCTGTAAGTTTTTTAGACATATTCTGGAAATGTTATGAAAATTGGTATAAAGCAGAGAAATGTGTAAATTAAGAAACGAGTACAAATGAAAATATTTATAGAAGATTCAGCTTTTACTGAGGTTAGAGACAGACAAGCTTCAACAACTAACAGTTAAGATATGAGATGATCAAATGAAAACAGTGATGTATAATCAAACTTCAGGAAAGTCTTCAGGCCAGGAATAGATGGTATTCCTATGGAAGTTTGAAAATAAGGAAGGAAGAAAGTGCTAAAGATCTGGAAGATTTTGTTTAACAGGATTTTAAAAGGAAGGGGAGCACCAACATCTTCAAAGAAAGCTTTGGTGGCTGTGTTATATATGTATGTATATATATATATATATATATATATATATATATAAGTAGTGGGGTGCAGGGTGGCGTGCCCCCTTCTTTATACGTATGGTAGTGGTATGTGTGTTGTTTTAGTGTATTTATGTTGGGGGAGGGTTGGATTTTGCTTTGTGTCAGTTTTTTTAGTTTTCATGTTTTTGCAGTTACTGTGTTTTGGTCTCGAGATACTGAAATTCGATATTTCAGTATCTCGAGCTTGTAAAGTGAATATATATATATATATATATATATATATATATATATATATATATATATATAATGTGTGTGTGTGTGTGTGTGTGTGATGGATATTAAAAACTTTTAAAATGGTTTGTTTTCTTTTTTGTTAAGGTATGCTTGCCTAAATCTTAAGTGCTGATGTTATGTTGTCCTATCTCACCTTCATTCTTACATGTGGGTTTGGAGCCAATCCTCAGCTCCGACTCAGCCGATTACAGAAGCTCGAAGTCTCTAAGTTGGCTCGTGGCAAGGTAGGTATCCCATCTTGCAGTGTTATCAGTCCTCAGATCTCGTTTGTTGCTTTACGAGTTCATAAGTGCTCTTCGTGGCTGTGGCTAAGTTAAACTTTTCCTCTGTCTTTTTTAATACTTATAGCTTGTTTTTCTTAGTTAGTTAGAATATAGTTAGAATACTGTTATTTAGATAATAGTTTATTGTTAAATAGTTGTCGCTGGTTTGTCAGCTGTTTGGCCGACGTTTTTTTCGCAGGCCTGTTTGTCGATATCCCGTAGTGGTAATTAGATTTGTTATATTTATTTGTTGTTGAGCACCTTTGTCGCCTCTTTACTAGTTTTTGATAGCATGTGTTTCAATTATAGGGCTTACTGTATTTTAGTCCATTTGTTTTGATATTAGCCTTCTGCCTGTGTGTTTGTTTCTTTAGGCTTAGGTAACTTAGTTAATTGGTTACAGCTGCTAGGCCCATTTAAGTTAGAGGACCTAGTCTTCTTATTGGCATTTACTATTTGATGTAGTGTGTTATTTCTCTTCCCTCCAATAGTTAGGCTCCGTTTTAGTTAGAGGACCTAACTAATCCCTTTTTATACCTTATACAGTTTTTTCTGCCTTTGCTACAGTGTTCAATTATGTCTAAGGATCATAAACCTTCGGGTTTTAAAAAATGTCAAAAGTGTACTCAGAAAATGTCCATTACGGATGGGCATTGTGTATGTGCCTATTGTTTGGGGGCCATTCACTTACAGGAGACTTGTACCTTTTGTCACTCTTTCAGCTCGAGTCCTTCAAGAAAGGAAAAACAAATTGATTTTGAAAGGTCTCCTGAAACTATCCTTTGAGGAAGTAGTTCTTCCTCACAATCTACAAAGTCTCCCTCTAACAGGAAAGAAAAGACTGTGAAACAGCCATCTCCAGTGTCCTCTAAGAAATCTCGACCTTCTGAGAAAATTTTAAAAACTACCAAGACTCCCACCTCATCGGCTCCACTACCTTCAGAACCAGTTGAGGTTATTACAGTTGACATGCCTATATCGGCCCCAAGTACTTCGGAGACGAAAAAATATTTTTTAGTTCAGAGTCGGTCAACAGATATTCCACCGGTCTCCCCTACTCTGAGATCATCTATTTTTCAAAGATCTCACTCTCCAACCTTTTCCTCCAGGTCTTCTAGGAGCCTATTGGATGAAGATGTGGAGAGGGTGGTGTGCAGACTCTTGAAGGTGCTGGGGCTGGCAAATTTGCTCTTGGCTCCTGCCCAACTGGCCTCGGAGCCGTTCAAATCTTTGTCATCCACTACTGTTCCTCCTCCAAGACATTCCAGTCTATTGGAGCCAGTATATCAAGTACTGCTTGCAGTAGAACCTTCGGTTTCGGCACCCCATGAGGCCTCACCAGAACTTATATCTGCTCTGACACTCTCAGTGCCATCCATAGTGTCTAGGAGCTGAAGTTCACCAGTCGGCCCCGAGGGAGATTCTCACACCCGAGACTCTTCGGTTCCCAGTCTACCTCTCAGTGCGTCGGCTCACCTGAGCTCTGCTCCTACATCGGCTTTGGAGCCCATCTCCCTGGAACCAGGGGCTACCTCTGCTTCTTCAGAACCGGTGGTGTCCTTGGAACTGGGGGAGTCAGCCTTCGAACTGATGAGTGTGCTGGCCATATCTATAGCTCTACGCAAGGATGCTGATGTTCTTCCCTCAAAAGCATCGGCCTCTGTCTTGGCGCTACCCTATCTGCAGGACGGCAGAGATCCGCAGCCTCAGGAACACCCTCTGGGTGGTCCCCATTCTTCTGAGACCTCCCCAGAATACCCTTCTGAGGAGCCTCCTTGAAAGAAAACATGCAAGAGGAAGCATGTAGACTCCTCTGATGAGTCTGTCACCTCTGACACTGTCCTCGTGGAGTCAGTAGGGTCCTCACAGTCGTCCTCTGATGATATTTCCTGTGAAGATATCCTTGAGATCCTAAAACAGAGAGGCAGCTGGATTGCCATCACCCCTTCTGATGAGGAGTCGGTGTACCGGAAGGCTTTCGGATCTCAACCTTCAGCCTGGGTGTCTCTGCCTTTCAATGAGCTTATGGACTTGGTCAGTCAAAAAGCATGGGAATCACCTGATACCATGGAGCCAGTCCCTAGGAGGCCAAACAAGTTTCTGTCAGTCCCCAAGGAAAAGGATTTCTTGACAAAAGGTATGCCAGTAGATGCTATGGTGGAGGCAGCAGCCACCAAGAAGGAGCTTGCAGAGACATCCTCATCTGTCCATCCACCGAACAAAGAGTCTCGAACGATGGACAGATATGGGAAGTGTGTTTTTTTCTTCAGTGGCTTTTACCCTTAGATCACTGAATTATCTTACCCATTTTACAAGGCTGCAGAAAGATCTGAAGGAACTAGGAGATGCTCTACAAGGTACTTCAACTGCGAGGGTACCAGGATAGGTTACCACTCAGTTATCCACCTTACACTCCATAGTGAATTCCTCTATGAGACTGATGTCATATGCAGCAGATGGAGCAAGTAGGGAAGCTGATTCTGGAGTTCCCCTGAGGAGACACTCCTGGATGTGCTTGTGTAACTTTGTGGAACTCTTTAAGTCTACCTTTACCAATGCCCCTTTTGATGGTTCCTCACTTTTTGAACCAACAGATAAGGATATACTCACCAGATGCGAGCAGGAAGGGAAAACTCTCTTACATTGGAGTACATTTTTCTGTCCCTTCAAGACCCTACCCTAAAGGGCAGAAAGGCAGGAAGATGTGGTTCAAGAAATCCCAGAGATTTTTCCCTGACGCATGAGGTGATTCCTTCCCCAGATGCAGTGGGGGAGGAAATAATGGTAGATGCCGTCCTAGAGGTGGAGGGGGTCCGCAAAACCAGGGTGACCGTGATTCCTTTCAAGGACATCCCTATCAGCGCTCTTGAAAGGAGGCCCAACTGTGCTACTTTGGAGCCAGTCAGGGGACGTTTATCTTTGTACCCAGAAGCCTGACACAACATCACATAAGACAAGTGGGTACAAAACAGTATCCAGAGGATATTCCATACCCTTTTCCTAACCCCCTCCTTGAACCAGAAAAATCCCGGATGTTTCACCCAATCTTAGGGATCAAGCAACCATAGAAATCCAAAAGTTGCTAAACAAAAGAGTCTTCCAAATCATCTCTGCAGACCAAATAGGATTCAGAACTTACTCAAGATTCTTTTTAGTACCAAAAAGAACAGGGAACTGGAGGCCCATATTGGATCTCAGCAAACTAAACGAATCAGTAAAGAAGTCCAAGTTCTGAATAGTGACACTTCAGTCGATACTTCCCTTTTTAGGGAATGACAATTGGATGTGTTCGATAGACCTCCAAAATGCGTACTACCACATAAAAATGGACATAGCATCGAGGACTCACTTATGCTTCCGGCTGCAAGCCAGTCACTGTCAGTTTCATGCTCTGCCCTTTGGTCTCACTACAGCCCCCAGAGTTTTCACCAAATGCATGGCAGTAATAACGACTCACTTGAGACATCTTGGATTCCAAGTGTTTCCATACCTGAATGACTGGCTCCTAAGTGCCACCACCAAGCATCTACTTTTACAAGCCAGAGACATGACCCTACAAATTTGTGCTCAGCTAGGCATTACAATAAACTTGCAAAAATCTGCCTTGTTGCCCTGTCAGCATATTACCTTTATAGGCACAGAAATAGACACCGTTGGGCCACCTTCCTGCCGACAGAGTTGCGAATCTCAAACAATAGATATTGCTTCTTCTTCCCAAACACAAGGTCAAGGCAAAGATAATGCTCAAACTACTGGGAACAATGGCCTCAACCATAACCCTCATTCCCTTAGCCAGGATTCATATGAGAATTCTACAGTGGTTACTGTTCTCCCAGAGGTCACTTCAGGAACAACTTCTGTCTCACCTAATCATAACAACAGAAACTTGCAAGAAGGATCTTCATTTGTGACTTCAATTCAATGAGTTAACCATTGAGAGACTATTCGTTCTACATCTACCTGTTGCTGCTGTGACCATGGATGCTTCCCAGATAGGGTGGGGAGGCATTACCTTGGAAAGATGGTCCAAGGCATATGGCAAGAACACGAGGCCCATTTGCATGTCAATGTTCTAGAGATGAGAGCAGTACTTCTGGTGTTGCAAGTACTCCACAATTCTCTTCTTCTAGGGACAATTGCAGTCTAGTCAGACAGTATGTCACTGGTATGGTATATAAACAAGCAGGGAGGAAACAGATTATACCCACTTTGTCGAGAGGCTCTGAGGGTTTGGCAGTGGGCAGTCTCTTCCCAATGCTTTCTAGTAGCAATGCACATCCTGGGAAAGTCCATTGTAATAGCTGACAAGCTCAGTAGGGCAATATTGATGCCTCACGAGTGTTCTCTGAATCAGAACATAGCAGAAGAGATCTTTCACAAATGGGGCCAGCCTTGCTGCAATCTTTTTGCCACTCCTGTGAACTCCAAATGCAGCAGTGACTTTGCCCTAATCCCCCGTCCGGGGAGACACTGAGAGACGCACTTGTTGACAATTAGCCCTTGGGACTTCTTTATGCTTTCCCCTGTTTCCCCTCATATCATAAGTCATTCAGAAAGCAAAATCCTTGGGAAGCAAGATGATTCTCATTGCTCCATATTGGCCTCGTCAGATTTGGTTTCCCTTTCTTGGGCCTCATCTACTGGAGGATCCATGGATCCTGGACCCAGTTCCAGACCTGCTGACACATATGTCAGGAACGCTCCATCCTTCTCTCCACACCCTCAACTTGACAGCTTGGCTGCTCCACTTCCAACTTTAGTCAGGCTTCAGGATTTCATTCCAGCAGTAAAACACATTTTGATATTCTCTCATAAGGCTTCTACCAGAAAACTATATGCTAGTAAATGGAAAAGATTTTCTTTCTGGGCACAGACCAAAAACATAGACCCCTTCACTGCCCCAATTTCTTCAGTTTTGGATTTCCTTTCAGAACTCTTCCAACAAGGCTCAGCCGCTGCTACAGTTAAAGTCCAGGTAGCAGCTATCTCCAATTTTCACTTAGGACATCATACACCTAACTTAATGGCACATAGACTGTGTAAAGCATTTTTGAAAGGCACTTCCTTATTGAGACCTCCATTTAAAGAACATCTCCCTGCTTGGGACTTAAACTTTGTCCTGTCGCACTTAACCTCACCACCCTTTGAACCTTCTTCCACATGCGATCTAAAGTTCCTCTCTTGGAAACCAATTTTTCTGGTAGCTATAACCTCAGCTAGAAGAGTTTGAGCTACAAGCACTGTCAGTCAAATCACCCTATTTGGTTTTCCATAAAGACAGGGTTTCACTTTGAACTAACCCGTCCTTTGTCCCTAAGATTTGCTCTCAATCTAATATTAACCAATCTATTGAGCTTCCAGTGTTCTTCCCTAACCATACCAACAAGGCAAAATACAGCCTTCAAAAATGTGATGTGCATCGGCAACTTAGGTTCTATCTCCACAGAACTAAAGAATTCAGATCAGTTGTTCATATCCTTTTCAGAGGCAAGAAAAAATATGCCAGTCTTTGAAATCACATTATCTAATTGGCTTTCCAGTTGCATACTTATATACTCCTCCAATAACAAGGAATTCCCTTTCAAAGTTAGAGGTCACTCAACCAGGTCAGTAGCAGCATCCACTACTTTTCAAGCCAGAATTCCAATGACCAGTATTTGTGCAGCCGCCATTTGGACAAGCTCACATACTTTTATCACTCATTACAAAGTTGATTTGGCCTCCAGGGACAGAGCTTCCTTTCGTTCCACAGTGCTAAAGAGTGTATTCCTGTGAGCCACCCAAAAAAAAGGTGCTAGGGCGCTGTCCCACATGTAAGAATGAAGGTGAGATAGGACAACATAACATAAAGAAGTTTTGTACTCACCATAACGTTCTATGTTCGTTGTCCATCTTGCCCTTCATTCTTATGAACCCACCCACCTATCCCCATCCATATAATCCTAGAGGACCTGGTAGGAAAATTTTTTGCTCTTTCCTTTATGTTGGAGACCTTTCACTATTGTTTCTCCTTTACCTGAGGATACAGTACAACTATTTTCTATTATAGTCAGCAGCAAACAAGATCCAGAGGATTGATACCACTGCATGATGGGATACTTACCTTGCCACGAGCCAACTTAGAGACCGAGCTTCTGTAATCAGCCGAGTCAAAGCCGAGGATCGGCTCAGAACCCACATGTAAGAATGAAGGACGAGGTGGACAACTAACATAGAACGTTATGGTGAGTAGATAACTTCTTTTTTAATAAATGTATTTAAAAAAAAGAAAAGAAACAAAAACTAAATGCATTTTAACCCTCAGCCCTGTTATACTCGCAGCAAATGCAGAAAACCATATACAGTTTTGTTTCCAAAAAGGGAGCTTACCTCCTCCATTTGGGAAATTTGCTGCATATAGTCAGCTACTCCCATGAGCATTATCTATTCTAAAGTTAAAATTAATTATACTAAAAGTGTTACAGCCATTTCCCACATAAATAGATATTGTCTGGCCTTGTCCTATCTCTACTCTCTTCTCAGATGTGAAAAATAACTTGCATGCTCACAGTAAACTCCAACTCTTAGACTTTTGAAAAAGTGCACTGTCTACAAATACATTATGCAGTGTTATATTTAATGCATTAAAGTACTAAGGTTGCTGGAAAGGAAACTTTTTGCCAAACTATTTACTTTCTATGATTTCAGACTTAATTTGGTTTCATTGAACTGCTAATCAGATCCCATTTGAATGCTAATTATAATGTCCCTTGTGTATGTCATTCAGAACACACTGTTCAGCTCTTTCTTGATTAATCGTTTGCACCTTGTAGACTCAACGTCTCCAGCTGAAATAATTTGCTATTGGAAAAACATCTAGTGTAGAGTTCTTTCATAATACACTGAACTGGCCTCTCGTGATTAATTAGTAGTACCTGTTTTGCTCCTTGTCTTCAGCTAAAAAACAGGTGCTGATAGAAAAATAAATAGCTAATGACTGCAAATGTTAGAAAATTAACATCTTTTCATCTTTTTAGTTGTCTTTCTAGCGTGTTTGCTTGAAGTGTTTCCCTTGTCTGTAGCATAAACTAAGAACAGCCATAGACTTCTGCCTGTACACATACAGGTGAAGTTAATATATTTTAATACACATATAATATTATCGATGCACTTTAATGTCCCCCCACACCCTGTTTACAGCCCAAAATCACAACATTTTTAATTTTAATTTGTTTATTTCCAACTTATTTTGTTACAGTGCAAAGCTTGGATACATTACAGTTAAGCAAAAGTACTTTCTTACTTTAATATCAATAGTATAAACAGCAGTCAGTGATACAATTCCCCCACCTTATATTTAAAATAGCTCTGAATACTGTACCAAACTGCCTTACAGTATAACATCCATTTTACATCTGGTCATTTATTATACATATATTAATAAGAACAAAAACTTTTTTTTACCTTAATACTTCTTTGGTTCCTTTATTGTCCTTCTAAACATTAATGACAAAGTGGGGATTAGAGTCCCCTCACCAGTTTAACACAGTCAATAAACTTCTTGTCTTTTTCAGCCAATTCTTGCATAACTACAGTTCTCATTTCTAAATTATACCTAATGGAAATAGTACTACTATTATTCCACTTGTTCACCAGTTTCAGATTATTGTTGGTCTTCTTCCTCATCATATTTTCCTCCCAGTAGGAGTCAAAGGAGCACTTTTGGCTGACATCAAAGATTGAACCAGTACTAATTTCATGAACTTTAATCATATTTTGACTTAGGAATGGGGGTCCATTCCTGCCATGGTATTAGAAACCCAAAAGATTTGGAGAAATTAAAAAAAAAATGGGAGTCCCAGGAGAGGTCCAGATAGAAAGATGATAAGTCAGCAAGTAAAGGGGAGTACTATTGCTGAAACTGAATTCATTCTTAAGTCTTGGTCAGTACCTTTGTGAGGTGGACCCTGTTTTTCACAAAATCTCACAAAGACGACAGTAATATCTAGACTGTATTTATATAGCATATATCATGGACAGAAGTAGGTTAAAATTAAATAAAAGCTGGGTGCACAAAACCCAGTATAAAAAGTGTCCAATCCTGGTAGGCACACTGGTGCCAGGACTGGAAAAGATGACAGTGTAGAATCCTCAAAATACGGAAACATTCCTGCAATGGGGCCAGGCCAGGCCCAGGGGGAGGATGGCTCCCTGTTGTAGAAGGAAGTAGTAGTCCACAAAAACTGATAGGCCAAAAAAGAGCCATACAGACGATAAAGTGGACTATTGAGGATAAGAAAGAAATTGTGAATTGTTGCTATTTTGCAAAAAGTCCAGAATTTCCAGACACAAGATATACAAAATGATTGAGAGAAATTAGAGGCAAGAAAAATACTTCCACATGAAAAACTGTTAGAAGCTTCAAATAAAAATTTGTACTCATTAATACAACAGATTTGTGAAAAACAGTATATTGATCAAGAAACTTTGAAATGTATGGAAAAAGAAACATCTGATGAAGTGAGAAAGTATAAACAACAAAACCTAGGGATTTTTGAAAATTATAAAAAAGAAATATAGACATGGGAAAAAAGAGAGATTTGATATTGTCTGATATTTATGCAAAGGAGAAAGCCGAATTAATCAATATAAAGAAGGCAGCCCCAAAGATATTCAAACAGATATACAGGCAAAGGAATTCAGATATGGAAAATTTCACAATAAAAAAAGTAGTATCACAAAGAGGGAATCTAGAAAAGAAGATTAGTAAAGTAGAAGTTTAAAAAAAAATAGAAGTTGAAGTTATGGAGTGCCTGCAAAGTGAAGTCTTTAGTGTAAAAGATCTAACACAAGTTGCATCACAGCAGGATGGAGTGAGTCCTCAAAGTAAGGAGAAGCAGGAAGATCAAGAAACAACAGAAGAAGAAATATGGTCATGGGAAAGAAAAAGATTTAATATGGTGTAATGTTTATGCAAAGGAGAAAGCAAATAAATATAAAAAGAGCAGCACCAAAAATATTTAAAGAGAAATACAGGCAAAGGAATCCGGACATGGAAAGCTTTACAATACAAACAATAAGAAGACAAAAAGGAAAAGCAGAAAAGGAGATTAGTAATGGAGAAGTTAAAGAAATATAGACTGAGGTAATGGAGTACCTGCGAAGTGAAGGATCTAGTGTAGAAAATCTAATTCAGAAAGCACCACAACAGGATAGAGCAATGGACATCCAAATTAAGCTGAAACCAGTGGAACAGGAAGAAATTAGTCAGGTGCCATATGAAGATATTTTGGAGACATCCACAGGAAACCAGTATAAATGTTCACTTGAAGCTGGACAGCAAAGAAAGGAACAGGAAACTGTGATGCAGTCAATGTTGAGAAGTGATAGGCTAATGAGTTCCCATATGACTGAGCAACGGATTGCACAGGATGAAATTGAAGAGAATGTACCACAGGAAGATGCTATAGAACGTTCTATAGAATGCCCGCAGGAAATGGAAAACAAAAAATGTGCCCTCAGTTTAGAAGAAAATGAGCTAAGACAAGAATTGCCTGATTTAATTGACATAGATATATTAAGGTAAATAAAAGAAATCGACCGCAGAAGGTCAATAAAACCCAAAAAGTCAGAAGTTTGATAAAACAAATGAACACAGTAATTAGCACTGTCCATAGAGGTCCATGCAATATAACAGAAGTAAATAGGATATATTACTGTGCAGCTAAATTAGTTACTGATAAAGATCTACCACAAGAATACAGGGTAGTGAGGGAAAGGAAGGGGAGAAATTGAATACCATCATGGAAGTATCGAATAGAGAAAACTATAAAGCAATTAAGACAAGTGTCAGTGTTAGAAGAGTATAGAAGAGGGAACAGAGCAACAAAAATGCTAAGAAAGATAGATGTTATAAAAGGAATATGCAGTATTAAAACAGACCAGGCTCCATCATGCACTGTCGTAAATAAACAAAAAATCTCAGCACAGGTGGAAACCTTAGAAGGTACACAGATAAATTTAAAGGAAAATTACAAAATAAACAATTTATTGATGACCAAAACAAGTTTTATAGAGAACTGGGAAACAAGGTAAAAGGAATTGAAAGACTGCCAAAAATAGAAGAAATAGATATATTTTGGAGAAGTATTTATGAAGATCCTGTGGAACATAACAAAGATGCTAAATGGATAGAAGTAAAAGAAAGAATAAGAAGTTTAAAGGTACGGGATATGAAATGGGATGAAGTAACAGCAAGAGAGATTGAAACAAAGTTAAGCAAAGCTCTAATTGGAAAGTCCCAGGCCCAGATGCAGTACCTAACTTTTGGTTAAAAGTATTAACATATTTGCACGAAGATTTATCCATGAGTAAGCACTATTTATATGAGCACTGTGAACAGACACCAACCTGGCTAACAGCAGGAAAAACAGTGCTCCTACTTAAGAGTGAACCTGCAACTTACCCTAAAAATTATAGACCAATAACTTGACTTCCGACAACATATAAACTATATACAGAAATTGATGCTGACAGAATTTATAGTCATCTAGAAAAAAACTCAGTTATGGCAGTAGAACAAAAGGGCAATTAAAGAAAGTCATATGGAACAAAGGATCATTTGTTGTTAAAGTCATAGTGGAGAACTGTAAAAAGGGGAAGAATCTAAGTATGGCATGGATTGACTACAGAAAGGCATTTGATAGTATCCCACATTCATGGAGTGCTTGGAAATGTATAGAATACATTCTACACTGATTGAATATGTTGCAGTGACCGTAAAACAGTGGCAGACCACTTTGCAATCAAGCCATGATAAAGGACAAATTATTATCCCAGGGATAAAAATTCAAAGGGGGATATTCCAGGGAGACTGACTGTCACTGTTGCTATTCTGCCTTGCCCTTAACCCACTAAGCTATCTACTTAACAAGTTAGGCCATGGCTATAATTTGGCTCCTAGAAAACAACAAAGTAGAAAGACTTCTCATCTTCTCTTTATCGATGATTTAAAACTGTATAGCTCATGAGATGAGGAACTGAAAGCACGACTGCAAGTCGTCAAAACTTTTTCAGATGATATAAGAATGTAATTTGTGATTTGATAAATGTGCAAAAGCAACCTTTAAAGCAGGAAAGCATCAGTTTGTGACAAGAATGTGATATAAATGAACTTGAGCAAGAGGGAGTGTATAAATATTTGGGAATTGATGAAGGATCAACAATAAAACTTAAATACTTTAGAAGACTTAAATTAATCCTGAAAACAGCATTAACATCTAGGAACAAAATCCAAGCTATAAACCAATTTGCTCTTCCTGCCCAAACTTACAGTTTTGGAGTTATTGATTGGCTGCAAAACGTGTTGGATAGGTTACATAGGAAACAAGAAGGATACTTCATGCTCACCAAATGATTTATAAAAATCATTGCATACCAAGATTATATATTCCCTGCTCCAAAAGAGGGATGGGCCTCCTTGAAATTGATTACATGTATTGATCTGCAGTCGTGGGACTCCACACATCTGCTGCCCTCACAAGACCCAAATGTAGTAGAAGTTTTGAAACATGAGGAGAATAAGTCTAAGATGACTTCTTTGCTAACCTACTACCCACTAGAAGAAGCATAGTGATGTGAAGCAGGAATGAAAATCAAACCATTAGATAAAAATCAGGCAGAAGCTGAATGTGCTAAAAAACGAAAGAAAGAATATATGGCGAATAACCAGATGAGAAGGCAAGAAATGTGGAAAATGAAAAAATATAGTTCCAAATATAGAAAACTTCTGGAAGAACCTCATGTTGATCAGGAATGAATGCAGGAATGGTTAAGGAGAGGCGAGTTCAAACCAAGAGATTAAAGGTTAATATTGGTGGCACAAGATAGTGGGCTACGTGCACATTTGTTTACAAAGTCCATTGAACATGTGGGAGAAACAGACAAATATAGGTTTTGTAAAACAGAATTGGAAACAGTTGCAAACCTCTTTGCTGGTTGCAACATACTAATGGCAGGAGGACTGTATACTGAAAGGCATAATAATGTGGCGAGACTGTTGCACTGGGGATTTTGCAAACATTATGGTATTGAAGTGGCTGAAAAAATACTGGAAACATGAGCCACAAAGCATCATAGAAAATGATGAAGTCTGCATCATGTGGGATCATCCATTACCCACAGTTCAAAAGTTAGATGCTAGAACAAATATAGTGGTCCAAGAAAAGAAGACAAAAGTAGCATTGATCATTGAAATCACCACACCCAGTGACTACAGTATCCTGCATACAGAGAGACACAAAGTCATAAATATCAGGATTTGGAAGCAGAAATGGGAGCAATGTGGAAGAAAAATATCCAGATAGTTCCAATAGTAGTAAGAGCAACGGGTCTTATAAAAAAGGGGCTACAACTCTATGTAGATATGCTACCAATACGTGTAACTCCATACGAATTGCAGGAGGAGTCATTACTGGGCACATTGCGGGTGCTGCAAAGAGAACTTTTGGCTGACATTAAAGAGTGAAACAATACTAATTTTGTGAACTTTAATTGTGCTTTGACTTAGGAATGGAGTCCATTCCCATCATGGTATTAGAAACCCAAAATATTTGGATAAATTAAAATAGGAGTCTCTGGTTCAAGTGCAAGCTAGTCCTGACTTTTCTCCTCAGCTCCTGGCCTATTTTTCCCCACCAGTAATTTTCCTTTGGAGAACTGGAAAAGGTTACATTGACAAAATCAATCTGTGGTCTTTGTTATTGCCAGATGAATGCAATACAGACTCTCTTTCAGCATGCTGGTCACTAATTGTTGGCTAAATGTGTTATTTTCTTAGCCTGTTTTGCATCCAAAATATCTTTGATCCGCCAAGGAAAAATATTCAAAATACAGCTGGATATAGTAACTTAAATCTCACACCTTTCTTTCAACATCCCATGAATGCAGGGAGAAACTTAACTTCTCCTCTGCCTGGTGTACAGATAACAATTCTTTTCCAGAAATAGTCTAGTGAGACAATTTTTTAATGCATTTCTTTTCTGCTGCAGATTTGTCAGGAGCAGCACTTTCTGCTGTTATGACTGCATATGTACTAATATTAAGTCATAGCTGATTTCTCATGACCACATTTGGAACATGCACACAATATGCCCTCTTATTTAACAAGTCCTGTGTGGAATATCAGTCCATTTGCTTATTTGTACTTTAACAAAGTTGATGCAGTCTATTCCATCTAGTTTCTGTGGAATAGCAGAGAAGCTTGGGTTTTCTCTGCCTGCTCTGTCTTTTAACTATTCTATTTTGTCCAACAGTTCTTGAAGCCTCAAGTACAGCCAGTCTTTCCTTCATTTCATCTGATTTCTCCAATTTTGTCAGCTCATCTGAATAGCTTCTGAAAGCTTTTTTTCCATTATTTCCAGCTTTTGCTATTTGACTATATATATTCTTCTAGTGTATCCCTTGTTTTAAACACCTCTGAATGCATTTCATTTATTTTTCTTCTAAATTGCTGGAAGCCATCTCCTGTACTAAAGCTGAAACATTAACTGCTTTTGCTGTTTTTTCCCCTTCTTTCCTGGCTGATTTTCATTTACTTGTTCAAATTTCTCCTTTGCTGTCATCCAGGCAATGTAATTCATAACCAATAACTGAATTTTACAGAAATTATTAGTTTTTACTGGCATTTTTATAACACTTTTATTTTTTAAACTGGAAAGTCTCTAATCAAAGTGCTGCTTAGTGTGTCCCCATATTTGCAGCAATCTTGATACAGTTAACTCTCAGTTAACCAGAACTCAAGCAACCGGCAAAAAAATAAAGAAATACAATACAATTTTCATGTATTGCACTTTCTGGTTAACCCCGCAGAAACATACTTTAAGTTTTTAGAGTTTTAAAAAGGAAGATAGGAATAAATTCCCTCTCTCCCCAACCTGAGAACAAGTCAAACCAAACAAATAGTATACGGTACAGTATTAGTCAGGCCTGTTTTAATAGTAACTCTCAAGCAATCAGAAACTACCATTATCCAGCATCTACCAATCCCCATAGGTGCTGTTTAACTGAGAGTTTACCGTACCATCATTATATTTAATCATCCAATAATTCTTTGGAATCACGGTATCACTTGCATATAAATTAAGAGGGAGAGTCTTGGTAGAGTCTTGCAGTACACCTGAACTAAGGTACTTTGTTTGGCCTAGATAATGGTCACAACAGAATTGTAATATATACCACCATCCTTTGTCATAGAGATGTTTGAAGAAATGTTGGATTTGCAGACATGGAAGTACATATTAGAAGAGCATGCTAGAACATGTCGTAATTGCTTGTCTTCCTTGGTAAGGGACATGCTAACTGTAAATCTTAACTGTTGTCTACCTTATGTACTCTATTTTTTTTAATTCACCTCCTGCTTTAGGGCCAGAAAGGAAAGATGGTTAAACTCAGCAAATCTGAATTATCAAAGAAGCAGTAAAAGACCTGAAAACATGTTAATTCTTCAATTCCAGCTCTAATTCTGAGGAGGGTGCTACTGTTCAATGACTCCTTTAAAAAAGAGATATAATGTTGTCTATAAAAGTGCCAAAATATTGCACTCTGATTTTGGTGGCTGTGAATGTCAAGCCTTTAGGAGTACTTTTGTTGGCACCCTCATTGATTTCCCCTTTGGTTGTATCAGATCTAGAGATCAGTAGTGGATCAACATAGCCCTTCATCCATTCTTAACGAACCTAGGCCCACAGTAATTATGTTCCTACTTTAATGCAGTCTTCTCTTTAGACCTTTGCAAGGGAGTACTTTGATATAGTTTAAAAAACTGCATCAGTCTAATATAACTGTTTCAATATAATGTAATATATTGGATAATATAATATAATATACTACAATGGTGGTAATAATAATGTAATTAATATAGTTTAACAGTCTCTACCAGAACCAGATGTCATGGGAAATTAAAAAAAATAAACCACCCTGGAGGTTCATTGTCATAAATAAAACTACGCAACAAAAGAAAGAAAATCCTTAAATTGTTTAGTAGATTCAGAACCATCCTTCTCAAAGATAATATCAAAAGCATTCCAGAAAGGTTAAGAACACTGTGAGGCACACTGAAGGAGCCCATGAACTTAGGATGGAGTTTGAATCCAAGGATAATTATTAATCCTTCATTAGCTATGTTAGGAAACTAAAAAAAAATTCCCTACATTGCTCAGAATTAATTCATAATAATGCCTTTTATTCTGACCCAATGGACATAGCCAGTATTCTTGCAAAAAAAATCACCCTTAATGCTTCTATTCAAAGCCCAGAAATATCTGTATCACTTACTCCTTCAGTTCTCTCTCTAAATCATTTACTGAAAATGCTAAGATCAAAAATTATTTTTCCATGAGACCTAATAATATACTTGTACCCGGTTGCTTTATTAATAGTGTTAAATATGCCTTTGCAGACACTCCTCAAACTGTTTAACCTAAGTTAGATTACTGTTTTTGTCCCTGATGAGTGGTGCACTGCAGTGGTGATGTATACAATGCTCTAGATGTTTCAAGAGCTGCCTCTTCAGGGATAGCTTTCAGAAGACTTATATGATTTAGTCGTACAGTGAATATATCAGAACTATATTACTTGGTGTTTCAGCAACACAAGATTTCTTGTTTGGTCAGCCAGCAAGATATTGAGTTAGAAATGAAGGGTAAAACAATGTCTTCATTTAACTCACGTGTGCCTGTAGTGCCATCCCTGCAATCTCAAGTCTGTGCCTACAGAGCAAACTCTAAAATCAAAGCCTTCCCTCTCATGTCTACTGCCCCATTGAAGCTGCGTACACGTTGGTTTACAAAGTCCATTGAACATGTGGGAGAAACAGACAAATGTACGTTTTGAAAAACTGAATTGGAAACTGTCACATACCTTGTTGCTGGTTGTGACATATTAATGGTAGAAGGACTATATACTGAAAGGCATAATAATAATGTGGCAAGATTGTTGATAGTGGTCCATGAAAAGAAGACAAAAGTAGCATTGATCATTGAAATTCCCACACCTAGTGACTACAGTGTCTTGCGTACAGAGAAGCACAAAGTCATAAAAAATCAGGCTTTGCAGGCAGAAATGAGAGCAATGTGGAAGAAACATACCCAGACAGTGCCAATAGTAGTAGGAGAAATGGGTCTTATAAAAAAAGAATCTACAGTCATATTTAGATACGTTACCAATGCATGTAACTCCATACGAATTGCAGGAGGGAGTCATTACTGGGCACATCATGGGTGCTGCAAAGAGCACTTCTGGCTGACATCAAAGATTGAAACAATCTTAATTTCATGGACGTTAATCGCACTTTGACTTGGGAATGAGGTCCAGTCCCATCATGGTATTAGAAACCCAAAAGATTTGGAGAAATTAAAAAAGCACTGCCGAGTAAAATTAAAAGTATTTCTCTCAATGTGTCTGCTAGTGATGCACAGTCATAAGTGCTGAATTCCATGACTGCACATTTTTAACTGCAAAAAGTATTTAAAAAAAAGTAGGTCCCATTACAAAAAAAAAAAAAGAAGTAAAACAGATTTTTTAATACCTTTTTGGCTTTATATGATTGTTCCCTAACCAGCCATGTAAATGCATGCGGAAAGTAGTTGGAAACCTCTACAATGCTTAAACCACTATTAAGTACCATTGGTAATACTCAAAAATTCTAAATTAAATATTTTATTTTAATTAAGGTAAACTCCTTCTATATACCCAATTGCAAAATTCTGCCATCTGTGTCTGTTATATTCAGAGCTGCACAAATGTATGATGTCATCCGAAGACAAGCCAATCAGATTGTCAGTCATCTGTGCAGTTCTGAGTGGAATGGGCTGGGATGAGTCACTTCTTCAGTTTGAGTGTTTACATAAGTAGTATTTACTTCACTGTTCTCAGTGCTAAATGTTTTTTTTTCATTAGTGCTAGAATCTGGTACAAAGCCAAAAATGAATGAAGAATGAAAACAGCAGTTGGGAGCAGAGTTTAAATAGTGCACTTAAATTTGAGTAGTTAATGTATTGTTATTAACTATTATTAAAATATTGTTATTGGGTAGAATAACGTATTGTGTTGGCATATATTTTCTGAAGGATATGAAGAATAAAATGCAAGTCTGCTAATATTTAGTGATTGAAGTCCTCAATGTTCTGAGTGCTACATTTACATATTTAGAAAGTTGGCAGAATAATAGGTTTTACATTAACATAAATTTTCTGAAGAATATAAAATCTGAAACTCAACTATGTGTATATTTATATATATAAACATATGTATACATTTGTATGTATATGTATGTATATATAGATATATATATGTGTGTGTGTGTGTGTAGTACAAAAATGTATAGTATTTATGCAAACGTGTCTGGCAGTGTATGCTTAGCTGGTGGAACAGCATTTCACAGGATGACTCAGAACACAGGTCAGCAATGGCTGCTAACTCAAATATAGTAGTCAGTAAGTGAGATACTGACCTTTTTATGACAAATTATGAATATGTGCCTTATTAATATTTATATGAACTCCCCCATATTGAAAATAAATGAGTGTATGTATATATATATATATATATATATATATATATGTCTATATCATATTCAAAATTGCAAAATATCGAACACCATATGTTCGAACTTGGAATTTTGAATATTGATAACATCAAACGCTTAGAATAGCGATTTTTTTCCCAGAGAAAAAATTTGCTGCTCCGAGAAACATACACACAACACAAGCACACCAAAATAAATAAACCACACACATACAGTTAACAAAACCCAACCCCACACTAAACCATACATACATTACTAACTATCCACTTACCTTAACCCGCACCCTAACCCTAAGGTCCGTAACTCTCGCACCACATTGGAGGAAGTAGTGAAGCCACGGAACGGCCCACCAAAATCTTACCCTAGGTAAGATTTCGATGTTCCGGGGCTTCGCTATTTTCATCATTCGATGTTGTGGGTTCGACATTTTTACGTTCGACATTTTACTACTTCGAATTATTGATATAGACCCTATATATATATATATATATATATATATATATATATATATATATATATATATATATATATATATATATATATATATATATATATATATATATATATAAAACTTATACCGTATAATTTGTATTCTGCTTCACTTAACGTCTGTCAGCACAACGGCTGATCACATTTATGTCTGCTTAGTATAGTATGGATGTACATGTGGTCGGATGTTGTGCGGAAGGATGTTAAGCGGCACACACCTGTAAGTCTTGTTTGGCACCAGTTTCCATTGGCTGACTCTGACATCTGTTTTATGGTCACATCAGGGAGGGCAAATATCACTATTACATTAGTCAGAGAGGATGCCCGAACTGCAAAGTTGAGATGCTCAAACTGCAAAGTTGAGATGATGATGCTGTGGTTAATGAAGACAACCTGTCTTTTAATTCTGTAGCAGAAGATATCATAGTTGGCAAAATCCAATCTTTAATGAAGACCCACTTAAAATGGGAGGCAAGAGAGGTTTTTAATACTCCCCAAAAAAGATATGTTGATCTTTTGGGCTTGGCAGATCCAAAGCAATTGGATATTCTGCCAGTTCTTCAGCATGCTTTTAATATGGCATCACTAGAACCATACTCCTAAATCCTTGCTCCCAAAAAGCCTGTTTTTACAGAGTCCATGATCTTTTTAAGCTTGTGTATAAAAATGCAGTAACATATCCAGCAGTGATGTCAGTGGGTGCTGCAAAGGGGTCTAAATCAGCATCAGCCTCTGAAAAATTACTCTTCCCAGTCACTGGTAAAGCAAGATGTAATTCCACATTATTGTTGTAGTATTCCTTACATAAGGGATCTCCTCCCATGGATAGCCCAATGTACGAACAGTATACCAAAGGCTTTAGTGTTTACAGATGTTGCATGTCATATGTGTGCTCCCTGCGCAAGGCATAGGGTATAAAGGTGATGTACGGATGCACACACTTCAGAACTTTGCTTCCACTGTGAATGCAATCATTGAACATCGGTCTGAACACCCTTATTTTGTGCTCTTTACTGTGATGTTTTAAGATAAGTGCCCCATTGGGGTCTTCCTCATCTCTCTTTTATTTTAGTGTTTGTTTACATGTCGTCCAGAAAGGGAAATGTTAGTGTGTGAGGCAGATTCCCCATAAGGATCGTCACAAACAGTGTCACTTCTGTTTGGGTGCTTCTTACGACTATATGCAGCAATCTGTCTGCCAAGCATTTATCCCCAAGACCATTTATAGTCACCTCTTCTACTCTGTTTACCTTGAAAACTAACGTCTGACATTGTTGGCTGAAGGTAATGTGGAGGAATCTTCTAATCCTGAGGGTCACCCACCAGCCAAGAAAAAGATCAAAAAACTCAGGTCTGATACAGTTGCTGTCCAGACTCCCACATATGTATCTCTTGAGGCTGGTAAAAGCCCAGGGGATTGTCCAGTTGTTTTAGATTCCTCTGCTGCGACCCCATTGGAGGCTGACGTGGATCTGACTTCTCTAATGTTCCTCTGAGACTTTTGAAACGGTTGTTCCAGACATTGAGAGGGAACCTTGGCTGATTATATATGAGGGACTGAGAGGGATACCACAGATGTTAGTACAGAAGGAGATTCATACTACGCTTATAGAGTGCCGACAAGGATCTAACCTTCCTATAGTTTTTTGTATGGATGTCCTGCAGAAAAAGAAACAGAAAAACAAATATATTTCCCCTGCAGTTAAGGGTCCCTAACAAGAATGGCAGGATTTTACTCAAGGGTTGTTTAATGCTTTAAAGCCTCCTCAAGGGGTCTCTGTGCCTGTCACTCCCTGGCCCACTACACCTCTTAACAGATCTAAGGAGCAGGATTCCTCTGATGAGGATCATGATTCTGAGGAAGAGTCCTTAGCCTACTTCTCTCAGATCTCTTTCCCCTTGGACCTAGGGTCTGAGGAAGAGATTTCATCAGTCCAGATTCCCCTTTAGAGGAACTCTCCTTTGGGGACAGTATTTCCCATATGATGGGGTTCTTTAAGAGAGACTGTTCTCAGGTTTCTGATATGAACTCCTTCAGATGGATTCTCTAAAGTCTAGTCCTTTACCTCCAGTTCTGGCTGCCCTCCTGATGATTGTAAATTTCTGTTTAAATGCCCTTCTGCTGATCCTTCAGTGGTATTTGTCTCCTCTGATAAACCTTCCAAGCTGTTGCCCTCTACTAAGTTGCTTCCTTAGATGAGGACAGTAGGGCTAAGGAGAGGTTTGCTAAAAAGGTCTACCACTGCTGCCCTGGCTTTTAGGGCTATTAATTACCAGACTCATATGACCAGTATTTTTAGCCCTCCTTTCTCGGGTTTCTCAGGCTGTTTTTGACCTTCCTGTTTCTGATGGGAATGCTTTGGCTCTTTCCTCTTTGATTTCTACTTCTCAAGTGGCTCACTGCTCTATCAAGTGCAGTTATGATGCAGCTGATGCTTATTCCAGGTCTGCTGCATTTGATTCTGTTATGAGGCATTACTCTTGGCTTTGACTTAAGGCTTTGCCTGATGACATTAAAGCCAAATTATTGGCTGTTCCTCTGGATATAAAAATCTTTTTGGCTCTGCTGCTGCTGAACTTTTTAAATCCCTCCAGGATAAGGGAAAAGCCTTGCAGGAGTCAAAAAGTATTTTTGCTTTTCCTATCCTTATGTTTCAGAAAAATTATCCTTCCAAATTTCCTTTTGTTCACAGACAGTCTCACCCTCTGCGCAGGGGTAAAAAGGCTTCTAGAAGTGTACCTCCTGCTAAATCAATACCAGACCCCTGATGTTCTTCATGTTTCACTGTTGCAGTCATCACACTTGGGTTATCTGCCTGCAGGTAGCCATCAGTCGGCCTGAATATCAGTCTTAGTATTTTTGCGTCGGATGCTGTCGCTTCTTCCATGACGTCAGGTCGTCAGGGGTATAAAACAGGCAGCCGACGCCATTGCATCAGTCTTTCTTGCCGAGGAGAAGACCGAAAAAGAAGCAGTTCGCAAGTGCCGGTCGGCTGCTACCTGAAATTTTCATTTTCGAGTTTATAATCCTGAAGTCTTCTAAAGCTAAGTACCCCGTTGGGGATCCTTTTATCTTGCTCTAATCGATATCAGAAAAAGTTAACAATTGTTTTGCCTGTGGAAAGCAATTACCTCACAGAGATTTTCATTCTTACTGCGTCACCTGTTTAGGCCCAGACCACAACGTCCCTCGCTGTCGGTTTTGTACCTTGTTTAACGCCCAAACCATTCATCATCGGGCTATCTTTGTCGCTGAATTCTTTCGCTCTCGTTCTCCGTATTCTGAAATGGCTTTGATAAGCCATCCGACTATCGATCATCCAAAAAACGTAAAGGTAAAGACAGAGACAGACTGCCTAGGTCCAAAACTGCTGATGCTTCCATTAAGCTAGTTGCTAGTCCACCTGTACTGAGTGAGGTGCCTTTGCAGCCCCTGATGCCCACTTCTTTGGATTTGCAGGTCTCTGCTGAGACCCATTCGGTGTCCGGTATGTCACAAGATGCTTCTTCAACTATGAAACCTGTGGATGTCTCTACCTTGGATGGGTCCGGAGCTGCTGTCTAGGCACTGGCTTCTGAGGGTGTATTCCATCCTACTGATGTTCGAATCAAACTGACAACTTTGTGTTTAGCTAAAACTACTGAAGTTCTTAGGCCCGTAGAATGCACTACGCCTAGAAAACTGATGACCAAAGTGCATGCTCAAGTTCCCATGCCACAAAAACAAATGCTCAGAATGGCTGAAGACCTTATTACCCTAATTAGGGGAAGCCAGCCTTCCCCTGCTAAGAGACAAAAATTGAGTTTCCTTCTGATTCTACAGACCAGGAGTCCAATGACTCTGACCCATCTGATAGTCAGCACATGCCCTTATCAGCCTATGAGGATTCAGATGAAGAGAAATCCATTCCGTCTGCCTCCCCTCCAGAGGATTTTTCTTTTGGTGAAACCTTGCATACCTTGAGAGTGCATTTCCACTGGGAATGCTAAGACTACCCTCAGTCCAAAAAAGAGACTCAGAGAATTTTTAGAGTTGCCTTAGTACAGGCCTCTAGCTATACCCCCCTGTCCTGAATGTTGCAGATGATGTTTTTATGGAATCCAGTCTTACTCCAGATACTTTGCCCCCCGCCCCTAGGAAACCTGACCGGTATTACAGAGTACCTGATTCCCACAAATTTTTCTTCAAGAATCCTACTGCGGATTCATAGACCATTTCCCAGGGACCTAAATGTATTAAGGCTACTACAGCCAAAAATCCTACCCCTTCGGACAGGGATTCCAGAGCTTTAGACAGATGGGGTAAGAAGGTATATACCTCTGCAACTCTTGCCATCAGGGCATTGAATTGCCAGTTTCACATGTTCAAGTACCAGCAACATAATATGGAACTAATTAAACAAAAAATTGTATTATTTCCAGATTGTGCAGAAATAAAGATTTACAAGCGCTAATGCATTCTGCAAACCAAGTTAGTAAGCATGCTTTGCAGTGTGGCTTTGATGCCCTAGAAGCATCTTGCAGGGCTGCAGTCACTAGGTCTTTACTGAGAAGGCATGCTTGGCTGAAGGAACAAACCTTGCCAGATCATGTCAAATCGAAGTTACTAGATACTCCTTTAAATAAGGACTGTTTGTTTGGCAACAAAGCAGAAGTTCTTAAAAAGATGGAAGAAAAAGCTAAATCTGTGCAGACTGTCAAAAAATTCTTACAAGTGCAACCACCTAGATTCAGTAGGCATTGGCCTTCAAAAAATTGGTCCTTTTCAGCCCTTCCCAGACCAGACCCAAGGGAAACAGGCTACCCAAACTACAGTCTTAGGGTATGCAGATATCTAAACAGTGGAGTGCCCCCACCTCTAAAACAGGGAGCAGTAAGCCACCCCCTTATGGAAAAACTTCACAATGACTTTTCAGTTATCCTTCCCAGCCCTGCCCAATTACTTGTGCCCCTAGGAGGAAAACTTGCCCTTCATGCAAAAAACTTGGATGTCCATTACTCAGGACCAATGGATCGTAAACATTGTATCCCAGGGGTACACATTCTACTTCTATTCACTGCCAACCCCAAGCGGGTTTCCAGACCTTCCTCCAAACCAGTGGGCAGAGTGTCAAAAGCAAGTACTTTCACTGCTCAATATCAGAGCTATTCAACCTGTTCCAGTAGAACAAAGGGGTCAGGGTTTCTACTCCAGACTGTTCCTGGTGCCCAGAAAAGAGGGCTCTTGTCACCCAATCCTGGATCTTTCAATTTTCAACACCTTTCTGGTGGCCCCAAAATTCAAGATGCTTACCCTGCAACAGCTTCTCCCTATGCTAGTCAAGGATGCCTGGTTAGTCACTCTAGACTTAAAAGAAGCTTATCTGCACATCCCCATAAGGGAGTCATGCAAGAAATATCTACATTTCAGGGCAGGTTCTATGCACTATCAGTTCTCTGCACTTCCCTTTGACTTATCTACTGTGCCCAGAGTATTCACAAAGTGCCTGGCTCCAGCCATTGCATACCGCAGGCAGAGAAATATCCAAATTTACCCATACTTGGATGACTGCCTGATTCAGGCGGACAGTCAGGAATTGCTACTTCAGCACCTGGCATTTGTAAAAAGCCTTCTCACTTCATTGGGGTACACCATCAACGAAAAGAAATCACAACTGGTACCCAGACAAAAAATTGTATTCCTGGGAGCAAGCTTGGACACAACTTCCCAGATGGCATTTCTCACTTCAGAAAAACAGGTCTATCTGACAAACTACTTCAAACAAGTGGCCGCCAGAACCCAGCTATCTGCAAGAAAGATACTGCAAGACCTACGGTTCATGGCTTCAGGTATTCTGCTAATTCCATATGCAAGACTGCATATGAGGAAACTTCAATGGTATTTAAAAAGTCTTTGGTGCCAACATTCTCAGGACCTGGAAACAGTCATTCCTATCATACCTTGTCTAAGGGCAGAGTTTCTTTGGTGGGCAGAAGCATGCAACCACAACAAGGGACTGCCTTTCACTCAACCCCTCACCGCCCAAACCCTGACAACAGATGCGTCAGACTATGCATGGGGGGGCACACATGGCAGGCAAATGTATTCAGGGCCACTGGAGCCCAGGGCAGATTCTCCTGCACATCAATCAAAAAGAGATGCTAGCTGTACAGAATGCTCTGACAGCCTTCAAATACCTAATCCTTCCAGGACAACTGCTTATAAAAAAAGAGACCACCACAGTTATGAGGTACATAAACAAGCAGGGGCAACCCATTCTTAGCCACTCTGCAGGTTAGCCATGGCCCTGTGGAACACAGCCTTGAGCAACCAAGTGCATCTACAAGCTCAATTCCTGCCAGACAAACAAAATTCACTGGGAGATGACTTAAGCAGAAATCTCCTAGACCCATATGAGTGGAAATTGGAGCCCAACACCTTCAACCTTTTGATCCAGAGATGGGGGGGGGCACTGGAGGTGGACCTCTTTGCCTCCCCCAAGAACCACCAGTTGAACAAATACTGCACCAGGAACCCTCACATCAGGGCCTGGAAGGTGAATGGCCCTATCCTTTCAATGGGAAAACCTCTCAATTTATGCCTTTCCACCTCTGCCCCTTCTCTAAAGAATACTACACAAGATAAAACAGGACAGGCCAAGGGCAAGTCTTATTGCCCCAGACTGGCCACGCCAACACTGGTATCCACTCTTATGCAGCCTGACAACAGTGACACCCTGGCACCTTCACCAGACTCCTACCCTGCTGTCTCAGCAGGAGGGACAGATTTTGCATCCACATTTGCAAACCCTAAACCTTGCAGCCTGGCTTATCCCTTGAATACCCCACCAGCAACCCTCAGCAAACAAGTGCTGGATGTCATTCTTGAAGCCAGAAGGCCTAGTACTAGGAAATCCTGTGCTGAAAAGTGGAAAAGATATTGTTCTTGGAATCAGTCTCAAGGGAAGGACACAGCAGTGCCCTCCTTACCTCTAATCCTGGATTACCTAGCAGAGCTACTCCACAGAGGCCTATCCTTCTCCTCCACTAAGATTCGTGCCCCTGCCATCTCAGCTCATTATAATACTGAGTCACCTCTATTTTCCCACCCTCTCATCAAACAGTTCCTGAGAGGGGCTAACAACTTAAGGCCCCCTAGGAGAGCACCCACCCCTGCTTGGTACCTTAACTTTGTACTGGAAAAACTCACGCTTCCCCCTTTTGAACCTGCTGCCTCAGCAGAGCTAAAATTCCTCTCTTGGAAAACAGCCTTGCTTTTAGCCATAACTTCAGCAAGAAGAGTGTCTGAGTTACAGGCAGTAATGACTGTGGCACCCTTCATTATTTTCCATGCTGACAGGGTTTCCCTCAAGACTAACCCGTCCTTTATGCCTAAGGTGGTGTCCAGTGTGGCTCTAAACCAATCCATCCATTTGCCAACCTTCTTCCCTAACCCTCAAAATAAAGAGGAAAGGATCTTGCACTCCTTGGACGTGCACAGACAGCTCAGGTTCTACCTTGACAGGACTAAGCCATTCAGAAAATCTGACCAGGTGCTAGTCAGCTTTGCTACAGGGGCAGAGGGAGGCTAAGGCCATTTCAAAACAAACAATTTCCAAATGGATAGCACACTGTATCCATTTCTGCTACAAGCACCATGGAAAACCTACCCCATAGGGGATCAGACTACATTCCACTAGGGCTACTTCCACTTCTACAGCATTTCTCAGGGGAGTCCCTACCAGGGTTATTCTGGAAGCTGCACCCTGGAGTTCTGTACACACCTTCACCAAGCACTACCACTTGGCTATATTTTCTAAATCCAGGGCTGGATTTGCTACAGCAGCCTTGCAAGGCCTACTAGCCAGCCCTAACACTTATTGACTGACTCCACCCTTTCTCAGCTTTGGGAATCAACCCAGTTGTGATGACTGCAACAGTGAAACACGAAGAACATATTACAGTTGTGTACACTTAGTAGATGTTCGAGTGTATTCACTGTTGCAGTCCTGGTTTCCCCTTCCTCCAGCCCCCTGGCGTTCTCTTATCTTTCTACCTCTCCTCTCTATGGCCATTACTAATGGCATTTGGTATTTACTTTTTACTGGTGGTGTTTCCCACCATATACTAGCTCCCTATTTGGGGGGCTCCTGACATTTGGGGCAAGAACAACTGATGTAATGGCGTCAGCTGCCTGTTTTATACCCCTGACGACCTGACGTCATGGAAGAAGCGACAGCATCTGAAGCAGAAATACTAAGACTCTGGTATTTGAGCCGACTGAGGGCAGATAACCATGTGTGATGACTGCAACAGTAAATACACTCGAACATCTACATTTATGGTAAGTGTACACAACTGTACTTTTCTTATAAACCTCCTTTTCAGGACAAGCCAGGTTCCATTTGATGATTTGGTTCCCTTTTCCCTCAACCAGGTTCCGTTGTCCCTTCATCTTTCCCTGGCCCTTCTGAATTGGTTCAGGATCACAACAGACTCTTGGATTCTGTCCATCATCTGGCAAGGATATTTTATGGTTTGGAAATATCTTCCTCCCTTTCTGGGCATCTGTCAATCTCCTCAAGAATGGCTTCCTCTCTTTCCAGAGGTGAGTCACTCTTTGTTGGCCCGGGACACTATTTAGGTTGTGCCCCCTGCCTGGGAAGGGTTTTTATCCCAGAATGTTCCTGGTTCCCAGGAAGGAAGGCAATTCTGGACCTTTCCCAGCTCATCACCTTTCTGAAGGTCCCCTGCTTTCAGATGTCATCTCTTTAAACTTTACTAAAATCTTCTTATTCCCCAGGCAGTTCTGGTCTTTCCGGATCTCAAGTATGCCTACCTTCACATCTCCATGCATCCCTTTTTCAGGAAGTTTTTGCAGTTCTCTGTTTGTTCCTTGCATTTTCAGATCTTCACTGCCCCAAGGATATTCCAGTTTACTATTTCCTTGCTGGAAAGTCTGGGGTTCATCATAAATTTTCAAAAATCAGTCTTGACTCATTCTCAGAAACATGTTTTCCTTGGTTACAGGATCCAGACCATTCTGATGCTTACATGCTTGCTTGCCCCAAGGCCCTATTTCTTATTGTATTTCTCCAGCCTCTTCTTTCTCTGGCTTCAGTCGTGGCGACAGACTTCCCAGGTTCATAGTCATCACCATTCCTATGCTGCCTCTGGCCAGGCTCCATATGAGAAAGTTTCAGTGATACCTCAAATGTGTGTGGCTTCAACACAGTCACCCCTGACCTTCCTAATTCCCTTCCTTCCCTGTCTCAATCTCAAGCTCGAGTTTCAGTGGTGGCTTCATGAGCTTTCTCTCATCCAGGGGTTTCCTTTCCAGCCTCCAGTTCCAACTCAAGAGCTCTTTTTAGATGCCTCAGACAGGTTGGGGAGCTTCCTTTGGCTGTCTCAGGGTCCATGGTCTCTGGCCTCCTCATCCGAGGTTAGACCACATCAACATCAAGAAGATGAGAGCTCTACTTCTAGTTCTTCAGTTGTTTCATGTCCTCCTTTCTCCTAGCCCTTTCAAAGTTTTCACAGACAGTACTTCAGTGATGTGGTATGTTAACAATCAAAGGTGTATGCGGTCCTAACTTCTTTGCAGGCTGGCTTTTCAGGTCTGGGATCTAGCTCTCAAGTATCAAGTGACTCTTCAGACTGTCTACATTCCCTCAGGGCACAATATAGTAGTGGAAGACTCTTTGAGCAGGTCCAGCACACAGGCTCATGAATGGATGCTTCACAGAGGTGTGTTTCTGGACATTGTCCATCGGTGGGGTATTCCTCAGGTAGATCTTTTTGCCTCCCCTCTGAACAGACAACTACTGTTCTCTTCCAGAGTCCCAAGCCCTCTGGCTTAGAAAGTGGACTCTTCTCACAAGGCAAAGGGGTCTCTTATCCATCCTTACTTGTCCATTCTTCATTTGATGCTGTAGGTGATAAGGTTTTCATCCCATTTAGACAATTATTTTCTGAGGAAGTGCTTCATGTCCTGCAGGAGGCCAAGAAACCCACTACTACCAGAAAATCATATTTGTCTAAATGGAAGAGATTTTCTATCTGGTGCCTCTCTTGAAACCAGGATCCCTTTTCATTGCAGGTTCCTATGGTTCTGTCTTGTTTGTGTGATCTGCTCCATGCTGGGTTGGCATGTTCTTCAGTTAAAGTACTCCTATCAGCAATTTCTACTTGTCTGCCCTTAGATCTTCCTCTGGCCTCTAGATTTGAGATCAAACAATTTCTTAAAGGCATTGTACTTCATATCAGGCCTCCTAGGAAGCATATTTTGCCTTCCTTGGATCTCAGTTTTGACTAAGGCTCCTTTTGAGCCTGCTTCCATAGCTCCCTTATAATATTGTACTTGGAAGACTGTTCTTCATTTTAGCCTTTACTTCAGCTAAGAGAGTATCTTGAGTGTCAGGCTCTCGTGGCTGTTCTTCCTTTTTTAGTTTTTCACAGGAGCATGGTATCTGTTCGTACTAATCCTTCTTTTATGCCCAAAGTGGCCAATGAGTTGTCTCTTAATCTGCTATTAATTTGTCTTCCTTTTTTCCATTTCCTGCCAGTGAGAAGGTTTTCAGGTATTATTTGGATAAGACTAAGGCTATTCTCAAATCTGAGCAGCTTTCAGTTTCCTTTCATTGCAGGTCTGTGGGTTGCCTTTTCTTTTTGTTGTTCTTTTTGGTAAATGTCTTTCCCCTTTTGTAAAGGCTCAGTCTACCAGAGCTGTTGCTCTTTCTGGTGCCTTTTTCATTGGACTGGATGCAGATTTCATCCTTAAAGCTGCTACTTGGACTTCTGTCGATACCTTCACTGAACATTACAAGTTGGATGTTATTTCCAGAGCTAGAGCTGGCTTTGCCAGAGCTATCTTGTGTGGGTTTATAGAGGGCTGTTCAGTGTCTTCCTCCTTACAGGCTTCCTCTTGAGCTTTTGTACTCTCCCTTACATAAGGAGTACTGCAACAGTGATATGGAAGGACATTGTACAGTTGTGTAAAATCTTATCATAACAGTAGATGTCCTTCTCTTCAATGTTGCAATATACAATCCCTCCCTTCTACCCCCTCTACTTTGCCCTATTCTTCTTACCGTCTTGGCTAAGGATTATTTTCTTTTTCCTCCTCCTGTATGCACGTTTCTTCTGGTCCCTAGGGCCATTCTGTTCCTCCTGGGGCTTTTCAGTTCTGAAGTGCGTCTCCATACATTACTGTTATGCACTACACCCTACTCTGGGAGTATACATGTAACGTATGATGCTTGTAAACACTAAAGGCTTTGGCATACTGGGCAGACGGCCTATCCTAGGCAAGAGATCTCTTTCGCTAGGAGTACTGCAACAGTGAAGAGAAGGACATCTACTGTTATGGTAAAATTTTTACACAACTGAACTCTCTCTGACTGTTTTGGGAAGGTTTATATATCACCATCCCTGGCCTACAGAGCTTTGAATTTTTAGACTCCTATGTTTAAATATCAAGATGGACTGGTTGACAGTGGTTGACAGACATGCTTGGAGAGCTTGGTGACACAACTCTGAAGGCAAAATTAATCGAACTTGTTCAGTGGGAGCAGTGTTTAAATATTGCACTTAAGTGGTGGACATGCTGAATCTGCAGTATCCAAGGCTGCTGCCACAAGACTGGTGATTACTAGACTTTGTTTGCTAAGGATACAGCTCCTACCAGAGGATGTGAAGGCACAGCTATTAAGTACACCACTGGACGTAGAATTGCTTTTTAGCACCCCCCCCATAAAATATTTAAAAAAACTGGAGGAGATGGGTAAAACTGTGGAATTGGTTAAACAGCTTTTCTGTCCATCCATATTCATGTAGAACAGGAAGTAGCTCTCCAATCACTGCCCTGTATCCCATCACCATTATAATGAGAACAGGCAGAAGGGAAGATGGCAATAAAATCTGAACAGGAAGCTGAGGGGAGGGGGGTCATCAGGGCCAAGCCACAGATAGGGAACAGTTGGGACTGTGTTTCTTCTCTGCCCTCTCTTTAAGCAAACTCCATCCCAGAGTTTAGATCTGCCTAGAACCTCTGTCAATATTTGGAGGATCACCTAGCTTTATTATAAACTAGAAATCTTTTACAGAAAGAAAGAAAAAAATGAATACTGCACATTGCATCAGAAGGATCCAGGTTGTAGTTCCTGTCTGTCCACTGAATTTCATGTAATGCTTCCCAGTACTGAAATACTAGGAATACCTTGTTTAGCTCTTGCTGTAGGCATTACTGTGGTGACCAAGACATCTAATGCAAGAAAACTGCACTTCCTGGACACATTACTGAGGTGACCAAGAAATCTTATACAAGAAGATCCTAATAATTTTGTTTCCTTAATTGTCTCAAGATCTAGACATTTTGCATTGTCCTTTACAAAGATTTTTAGAGAAATGGAATCATTTGGATTTTCAATAAGTTTATCATTAGTCTGCACCCACTTTTCTGCCACTCAGGTTCAGTGGAACAAAAGCCTATCCTGTCAAGCAGTGGGCGTAAGTCAGAGAACGAGCCCTGTATGAGATGCCATTTAATCTCAGAACATGTGCACATTTACTCTCACTCTTGTTTGTAAGCAGTTTATAGGCTCTCCAGTTCACCTGCTGTCATGTCTTTGGGATGTGGGAGGAAACTGAGATACTTAATGAAAATCCATAGTCATGGAGATGATATGTAGATTCTTCACTGAGGGCACCCAGCCTAGGAACAGAGTTGACGTACTAAGAGCTGTGAGGTAATAATACTAACCAGTACACCACTGTACTGCCCAGTGGCATGAATACTTTACATTGTAGAATGAATCTAATAAAGTGGAATATTCATTATCAGAAATAGCAGTATGACCCCCTTCTCCATGGCACAGAATGCTAGAACTGATTAGAACCCAAATTAACAGAATTCAGTTAGTGGCTTGAGCACTGGAGAATTAGGGCAGCGGGGTGGGAATGAGCAGCTAGCACCAGATTGCCAATCTTGGTGGGGAGAGATTTAAATTCTGGATGCAGTGGACACTTCATGGTGGAGTCCGGTAGTTATAACCCAGTTGAGAAGCAGTCTACTATTTGTTCAGTAGACTTAGGGGGCTGAAATAAGTGTGCTGCCTTGTGTGGTGGTGCGTATGATATCACATGCAAGTTCTGCCTCTGTTTGTTTCCCACAGACCTGCATACCTAAAATCCCCCCCCCCCTCCGTTGCATATATGATGCCTGTCTCTTGAACATCAGCCTTGAATATGAAGTGGTGAGGGAGATGCCAAAAAGTACTTTGTCTCTGAATAGGGAAGGACCCCCTTAACTATAAACAAAATAGTAGCCAAGATCATTGTAGAAGCCCATCTCTTTTCAGGGTTAGTATCAAAAGTTTACTCAGCACAATTACTTGGCAAGTATGGAGTGTGAAAAAGCTATACTGAACTAAAGCTAATGTGATTATTTTTCAGAAATGAAATGTGAAAAAGTTGCACAGAACATATAATTGTTTTTCAGCAAATAGTTAAAAAGGAGCTGTTTACGCGGGTCTATATTATATTCTCAAAAGCAGACAATGTCGAAACGAGAATATCAAACGCTCAGAATCTTGAGCATCTAAAAAGACAAAAACAAAAAAGAACAAAGTGCCGTTATGGGTTTAAGCAGGGGGGCAAGCCCCCCTGCACCCCCCACACCCCCTGCTACTTAAATATACCAACTCCAAGACTGCACTACATTGCAGTAAACGGAAATCTCCCTTTACGGAGATTTCTGTTTACATGCTCGAGATTCTGAGCGTTCAATATTCTCGTGCCGACAATGTCAGATTCGACATTGTCTGCTTTCGAGAATATACTATAGACTTGTTTACGCACACACACTATTTCCTGAACAGGATGTGTTTGATTGCAACTTCTTGGTGAGTGAGTCAGAAGTGGCATTGTCCATGCCTTAAATATGCTGTGCCTTGAAGCTAATAATATGTTACACAAGTTATGACAAACATCCCCAGCACTTCCCCAGGTGATTATCCCATAAAATAACCACATCCATATTATCTTCTATAAAGAAAATCTGCCTGTTTTACAACTTTTCATCTCAAATGTGTACTGCCACCTTCAGCAAAAAGAAATGTGTAATTCCATGATGGATGATTGCTTGTGTACTTGTTCCTCCTCATTAACAGCTTAAGCAGTCTTTTGCAAACCACTTCAGCTGCGAGTAGTGCCCTCTACCAAAGCCCCCTATAATTTACGTGCATAAACCCATGAATCCAAACTACAGCTATTTAGATTCTTTCAGGCCATTCCTTTAGTACTTTCTGTAATATTTAAAGTTCACTGTGGTAGCATTATATTTATGCCACACTGCACCGTTTTATGTCAGCTCATTACAGTCCCAAAATATATGCCCCACTTACCCTTCTCTCCTTGCTTACACTGCCAGCAAATTCTTTTTTGACTTATATGATGTATAAACACATTTATGTAGACACTTTTTCGCAAAGATGTGAAATTGCTTACTTTTATTTGCATGCATTGTTGCATCTTTAGTTGCATTTTGTTAGAAGACGTTTTTCTCTAACCTCTTCCCTTTTAGTGCATGTACTGATTTGCACCCCTTCCACCCCCAATTCTCAAGCCACCACTGCCTCCTCAACTTTATGCCAGTAGTTTCGCACCCACTTGCCCTTCCCTTATCCTCACTTGTTACAGCAGCAAGCACCTGCATAACAAGTACCAAAACTTAAACGTTGCTCAAACGTTCAAACGTTGTGTAACTCAAAACTGCTTTTCAGTATCCTGTCTCATGCTCTCACTCCCTTCCACTCAGTTTATTACCCAAATGGTAAGCACTGCTAATCACAGCTAATTTCTTAATAGACTAAACCAGAACAGACATACCTCTCAACCTCTTAGCACAAGAGATCTGGACAAACTCTAAAATCATGGGAGGACAAAGGCCTTCAAATAGGGACAGCTTTTAAATGGTGCACTTATAAATTTAGAAAGTTGCTAGAATAACAGGATTTGTGCTAGCATGCTTTTTCTGAAGGATATGAAGTCTGAACCTCAAATGTATGCCATTATTTAGTGACTTTAATCCTCAGTGATTTTCCAGAAAACCACAAATTTTATAAGGAACAGACTAAAATATGAGGTAAAAATCTACACATTCTGAGAAAATCTGGACAGTTGAGAGGTATGATAACACATCATTCATCTGCATCCCAGTTAATTCCTTAGAAAACACCTGCTTACTCCCCCTTTACAGTCTGACCATTCTCTACAATGCTACTCCCATATTCTTGCTACCACCATTAATTTAATACTTCTTGCTCACCTTTCTAACAGAAGCATCAATGCATTATCTGCCATCTCCAGACTCCCAGACAGAACTTACTGCCACTACTTTTCAGTTGTTACTAAACTATTACCTTTTCAGGATCAACCACCACTGTTAAAATCTAGTACTCCCAAAAGTAGGACAAAAACTCCAAATTAAATGTATGCGGCTCCAAACTTACTTTTATTTCCACAACTTTCCACGTCATTGTGGGGATGTCCATTTGAACCCAGATCCACCACACAGTACTTCTTTACCCTTTAGCACTCCCACCTCCTCTACAGTCTGTCAACCTATAAATCCCTCTTGCTTACACCTCTTTAATGTAAACTTCAGAAGTATTTACAGCAACATACCAGAATGTCATGCTTTCATAGCTACCGTTCCACTTATATCCTTGTAGTTAATGAATTATGGTTGACACAAGAAATGAAAGATAAAGAAACTTTACCACCAGGTTAGAGCATACTCAGACTAGACAGAAATAAAAACAAAAATGGCATGGGCATAATGCACAATAATTCCTTTAATCTCCTCTCTGTATCACCATGACTGCTCTCTACTCAGCCAGGTAAAAGAATGATGTCATCTCAGCTGGAATATGTATTGCCCATAATAGCTGCAACCTCAAGAAAAACACTTTCTCCGTGCAAGTAATCTCCAGTAAAATCTGTAGCTTTGTCACTAACTGTCCTCCCAAAGAGCACCACTGACTGACTCACTTCAAAGCTAAAGGCTTCTAATACAGCAGAGAGCAAATATCCATCTAGGTTCAGTGCATTACACGCCCGTCTCTCCAGAAACATCATCTCCACTCACAGATAAATTCTTCACTTGAAATCCTTTGATAAAATCTCAGAAACCTATAAAGCCTTACAAGCTCACAAAACAAAATTCTAGTGCACAAACCATGTATTTTGTAATCTAGCTCCAAAACTGTGATGCTTTATGATTACACTGAAACCACAAAGATGCCCTCAAACGAGACACATTACATAAACTCTACTAAAACTCTGCTATCTTATCACTCCTTTAATATTACTCTACACTTGCCACCCCCACTTAGACTGATTAACATCTTATCATAATCCTATCTTCCTCTCCTGAATCTCTACCTCCCCTCCCCACTGTTGTTCACTTCATGTCCTTTTTTTCCTGTCCCTTTTTCCTCTCCTAGGAGGCTTCTCACTTGCTATATTCCCTTGAATTGTCATCTGTATACTAAGATGCAATCTGCCTCAACTGACAACACTACAGTTCCCTACATTTATGCAGTGTATACATACTCTCGAATATTTCATTTTCCACAATGTCTCTGGTCTTGTCTTATCGTATGTAATCTGTACACAATTTGAGTACTTGCTTCTCTGCAACCTCTTTGGTGTAAAACTGCACTTTTCTTATCTTAAGTTATTGTATTCACCTAGGCTGTGTTTTCAAATAGTACAATGATACATGGCAAATGTACAGACATACATACATAAGTAAATGTTTCTTTTTGACACCATTCATGTTTATAGACTGTGATGAAAGACTTTTCCTGCCTGATGTATGAGCTTTTGGTGTCTTTTTTTTTTCCTTTTTCTTTTTAATCACATCATAGAAAAGTTGCACTGAAAAGTAGGAAGCAGAATGAAAACTGTTTGAGAAGCTAATGTAAAGCATTGATTTGTATACAACCTTTGTAATAAAAAAGGGGACCATCATCCCTACTGGATAAAGAAGTCACATGGTTGATGTAAAACTGATCTTAAACTTGATTAAAGTAAAGGTGGTAGATACCAGCATGCTATAAAGTGTTAGCAGATAGTAGGTTCAGTAATACAGTTGTATTCCATGTTTTACATTGTTGCTGCTGTAAACTGCTGAATTGGCTTATCAAGCTACAGAATTTAGAGGAGTCTTATTATTACTTTTCTAGGTTTCTGTTGTCGCTGATGCATATGACTACATCCCAGACTGGGCTGAAGTTTTGTACCAGCAGGTGGTCATTCGTGGTGACTTTGCTTATCTGGATGAATTTAAACAACAAAGGTTACTGACACCTTCTTTGTTTGAAGAAATATCTAAAAAGTAAGTGCTTATTGATGTTGCATAGATTAAGGTATGACTTTTCTGAAGTATTAATGAATATTTCTGTCAGATAATGTCTTTGTACTTTAGTTATTTAACTGTAAAAGTAATTGTTGATGGAAGAGGTGGTAGTCTCCACCACAGAAAAAAAACTGAAAAGATGTCTGTGAAGGAGAGCAGTTAAGACAACAGTTTTCTTTCTTTAACAAAAATGCTTCCTAACAGACCTTCTGTGCTCATGAAAGTGTTGACTCCACTACATTATTTTGTTTATATCAAGTGGGATAGTAGAAATCCTTTCTCCATGTCCTATCATGCTTTTCAGAGCAGATTGTTCTCTGGAATATTGGCAAGATGTCTCCCTATGCTACCACTATCTTGGATTCCTGGTTAGACCCTATTTTCAGTGGAAGCCCAAAGAGAAAAAGCACACATTCAAGATAACTGTATTTATAACATAAATAGGAAAAAAGTTTCAGTTATAATTGCAGTCAAAATACAAGACAGTTGTGTACCTACAACAAACAGAACAATAAGCACAAACCAGATAGTGAAAACATTCAACACAGATTGTGTAGTGCCATTGATATGCACGTAAACCTAAGTGGGTTGAGTGAGATTAGTACTTTATAAAGGCTGATATTAGCAACTAGCAGGTACAGTATTCTCAGACAGCCTGCTAGAGTGAGTGAATTTATGTATCCAGATCTTAACCTGTAATGTGTGTGAAATATTTACAAGACAGCTGTGGATGATAGTGGAGTAATCCAGAGAGTATAAAGAGAATAGGAGGAAGCAATAAATGACAGAGGAAAGTGAGGTATAGAATGAGGCATGAAATACAGAGGCAGAGTAGAGTGTACTATGTGTTGTATGGGAGGTAGAAGGATTATGTAAGTGGAGGGTGAGGAATGAGCTTTCAGAGCTACATAGTGGGATACATGAGAAGTAGGTTGGGGAAGGTACAGGTGTATGGAAAAAGAATAATTCCAGAAAGTTCATAAATGGGGAATATACCGTACAGAAGTTATAAGAGATGAAGAGCACACAATAAAGGAAGAAGTAAGAAAATAATACATGAAGAGATGGTAGTTCTAGAGTATAGCACAAGGTAAGAGTGAGTAATACAAGAATGGGTGTGCATAGGCAGGATGTTCATAAATTTATAGGTTGGTACTAGGCTATCGGCCCTAGGGCCTATACAAGCCTAGCCATAACAATTCCCTGGATATTTCTTCCCACAATATTTACTTCCCTGGACCCCTGTCTAGCAGGGCTACTGACGTGATCCCCGGGGGGAATTTCCTATCTCTCATCCAGTCGTCAAGATTCCTTTTGAAGAGCGCCAAGGAGGTGCTCTGCTTGACATGTATGGGCAGTCTATTCCAGATTATGGAGAGTCTGTGGGTCAGGAACCTAGCCCTCCAGCATGTTTTGTTCATTGTGATGACAAGGTTTAGATCCCTGGAGCGTGTGGCTCTGAGGGATTGGGATTTCATTAAGTGGAGCATGTCCAACAGCTCAGGGTTTGACATGGTCTTGTATGTTAAGCAGAGATTGCCCCAGAGTAGACGATATGCCAGAGAGAATAGCTGGAGTTCTTTGAGACGGTCAGTATAGGGCATCTGCTTTAGGCCTGTGATTCTTTTAGTGAGGTATTTCTGCGGCCTTTCCAGCTGTTGCAGATGTCATGTGAGGTACATACCAAACTGGGCGTTGTACTCTATAATGGGTTTAATGAGGGATGAGTACAGTGGGACAATGACGTCCTTTTTTTCTGGATGAAAAGCCCTTAGTGATGAGGTGTGCCACATAGAAGGATTTCCTGACTGTTGTGGTGATGTGGTTATCGAAGGCGAGACCACTGACCACCTGTGTCCCTAAGTCTCTCATCACACTTTCGGTGTTTAGTGTACTGCCATCTATGTGGTAATTCATGGGTACATGTTTTTTCCCAAAGGGGATAACTATACATTTCTTGGCATTAAGCTTGAGCCCATGGCTCTGGTACCAAGCATCTGTTTCTGTAAGGCCCTTTTGTAGAATATCCACATCATTTGGGGATTCAGTAATGGCTCCCAGTTTGCAGTCATCTGCAAACTTTGTTAGCCAGAGTCCCTTAGTGTTGGCCTGTACTTCCGAGAAGTAGATGCCAAACAAGAGTGGTCCCAGGACTGAACCCTGAGGTACTCCACTTGTCACTTTTCTGGAGCTGGATTTGGAGTTGGCTACTTTTACGGTCTGGGTTCTGTTAGTAAGACAGTTGGCAACCCATCGAGTGACGTAGGGATTTATGCCCAGCTTAGTAAATTTATCTATGATTCCAGAGTGGGGGATGGTGTCAAAGGCCTTGGCGAGGTCCAGATAGGTTGTGTGGACCGCCTTACCCTCGTCCAAAGCTCTGGAGACTGATTCGCAGAAGTCAGTCAGGTACAGGAGACAAGATCGGCCCTTCACAAACCCAAACTGAGTGGGGTCCAGTGTTTGAGGGTTGCCAATGTCCTTGTTTATAAGTTCCATGGTAATGCGTTCCATGCCCTTGCAGATCAGGCTCGTCAGACTGATGGGATGGTAGTTTCCAGGATCCAAGGTGGATGTGGAGTGGGATAACTGTGGCTGTGCACCACTCAGTGGGCATGAAGCCTGAGGTGAGGCTATGATTAAACATGACACTTAGGTGAGGTGCCAGTTAATTTTGTAGTTCATGTAGCACACAGCCCGGGATGTCATCTGATCCCATGGATGCTGACTTCTTAGCTTTGGAGAGTGCGGTTTCTACCTGTGTGGCCGTGATTACTGGAATTTGGCAATCTATTGGTATTGAAATGGGCCCTTTAGGGGGGTGAGAGGGGGGTGAAGTTTGCACTAAATCGATCTGCCAGGATATTGGCAATATCCTTGGATCAGTATATTTAATGCCATTCTGTTGTAGCTCAGAGCATATCTGAGCATTGCCATTTAGATTCTTGACATAACTATAGAATGCCTTGTGGTTGTCTTTGGAATTTTTGGCAATTTTATTTTTGTAACTAGCTTTGGAGGATTTTATGAGGGATCTCAGCTTCTTACTGAGGCTGGTAAGGGAGTTTTTTGCATCCTGGGATTTTACTCTTTTTCTGCAATAGATTCTTTCTTCTGTTGTATAGTTTGTTTATGGCAAGGGACCACCAGATTGGCTTCCTTTTTTTGGAGGAGAGCGTCTTGGTTCTATCTGGGATGGCACAATTCATGGACGAGTGGATGTGCTCGTACAGTGCCTTAGTGTAGGGTTCAGCAGTCGAACTTTCAGCTCCCATCTGTATGGGTGTCATGAAGTTGTCACTTCTGACTTGAGTAGCATGAAGTTGGTTTTGGAGAAGTTTTTTACGGAGGATTCTTTACTGGGGGGTGGGGGTGGGATGTGGATTTCAAGGGTGATTTGCAGCTTATGATCAGACCTGACCAATGAGGGGGTGACCACTGGTGTGGAGCATCTGTCTCCCATGTTGGTAATGACCAGGTCTAGGATATTGGAGCCCCTGGTGGGACAATGGATTAGTTGATCCAGGGCGTTGGAGTTTATGAATTCCAAGAGCCATTGGGAAAAGGTGTTGGTACCAGAGTAGTTTTCCCAGTTAATGGCAGGGTAGTTGAAATCACCCAGTATTAGGGTGTTTGGTTGTATCTTAATATTGTCCAGTATGTTTAGAAAGGTGTAGTGAGAATCTTGGGGCATGGTGGGGGATCTGTAGCAAGCTACAATTTGGATTGCACTCTTACCTAGTGTTAGTTGTACCTGGAGAATTTCATATGCATTGTGTTGGGCAACTAGCCTGGAGGTGTGAATATCCTTGGTGAATATGGACAACTCCTCCACCTTTAGTGTTTCGGTCTTGGTTTGGTAGCTGAAAGGTGTGGTAAGAGTTGTAGCCTGGTATTGCAGGGGTGCTCTCTGGAGCCTTGAACCAGGTCTCAGTTACTGCATACATATCGATGTTCTCCATTTTTAGGAGTGCCTTGACAGAGTGCATTTTGAGGTTTAGACTGCTAGTTACGGTTGTGGTTTTGTCCTTTGAACTTTGCCTAAAAAAGGCACTGTAGGGGTGGCGAGAGCTTTAGCCAGTAACCAGAATCCCAGGGGTGACAGGTGCAGACCATCTCTGGCAAAGCATTGTGGTTTGTCGATCAAGTCGTCCCAGGTAGACAGATACTGGATCCCCTTTGAATGACACCAGAAGCTTAGCCAGTTGTTGAAGTCAATCATTTTGTCCTTATACTGTGGTATCATTCTGGGCGAAGGCAGGATGCTACTCAGGGTTAGGGTCATACCTGCCTGGGCCACATGATCCGAGAGCTCTTCCATGTCTCTCTTCATGTAGTCCAGGGAGGTACGTCTCAAGTCATTCACTCCAACATGGACAATGACAGAGTCATATTTGTGCTTGTGGAGTGACTTGTGTGTGCGTTATGTGGCAGATCCTGGCACCTGACAGGCAGCTAACTGTAATTTTCTCCTTGTTCAGCCTGGCGAGTGGAACATCAGTGTGCCTGACTATAGAGTCACCTATGACTAAAGTGTTGGGTACATTGTCTTGCCTTAGGAAGATGTGTTTTTGGGTGGCACACTGGTGTTGTGAGCTGTGTGTCACTTTGGTTGCGACTGGTGTTTGTTTGCGTTTCAGCTTTAGAGGTATTTGTTGCTTGGGCAAGTTAATGTTAAGGGCCTCCGCATATGTGGGTTTAGTGTTGCTATGTGTGGGTGTTGATGGTGTAGGTTTTGAAGGGCTATGTGTTGCTTGAGGTGTAGTGAAAGTGTTAACCTTCTCCTCTTGACTGTCCAGCACAATCTTGGCTGGAGAGAGCTTTGCTTCCAGTTTGGCTGTGTAAGTGCATCTCTCGCAGGTTGTAGTGTTGGGTGGTAGGAGGAGAGGGTTGTCTGTGTACATGAGGCAGTTGCTGCATTGCCCCAGTATGCCCAGATTCACCAGGTGGACAGGAGAAAAAGGAATTGGATAAGTTAATGTAAGTGTAGGTGTGGCGCTGGGACTTGCTGCAGGGTGTGGTGAATTGATAGTTTAAGCAAAGGGAGGGTGACATGAGATCTTTGTTGCATAGAGTGAGAGCAAAGGTTTTCAGGTCGCTTATGGTTAAGTGCAGGTTGTTTGGTATTTTAAAAAGTATGAAATTTGTATGACATGTACAATGTGCAGTAAGTTCAAGTTTTTGATTTTGAAGATAGTCTGTAGCATGTTGCTTGAAATTAAAATGTTATAGTACTGTTGGGTAGTGGGTATGTAGTTCCATATAAACTACTATAAAGTAAGTAAACAGCATCTTTGTGAAGGTTGTTAGACTTAAGAATTTTAAGAAATAGATGATTAAAGAGCATTGTTCGAAATCTTGTAGACGCTAAAGGTGTGATACCCAAATAATGACTGAGACATCAATCCAGATTATGGTTGTTGGGACAGTGCATTTGTTAATTCAGCATGCAATTCCATAAACTGTTTTGCAGTATTGTGCTAGGAAGATTGAAACTCAGTAAAGCCTAAAATATTTGTCTGTTACTATTTAACAATTTTATATAGGAGATTAGAGGTAGCTAATGTAAATCTGGCATATTTTGTAAGAAACTGATTAACCCTGTGTTGTAAACCAGGCAGTTTGTTAGTTTGAGGTATTGTTTTGGACATGATGGTCAAATTCAAGGACTTTGTCCAGAATTACTCTAAAGGTATTTGATGGTAGTTAGTATTGGTTGGTTAGCACAACCTGGTATGGTAATTTTAAGTATTTGAGATTTTTTAGATATCTATTAGATGCATTTGCTCCAGGAATAAAAAATATTATTTTAGATTTATGGAGTCTTAGCAGTTGATGGTAAACTGATAACAGGTCAGTTTATAGATTGTTATGGGCATCTGTAAATGTGTTAGTAGACCATAGTAAAGTTTTATGTCTTAGTTTTATGACTATAGTCTTTTGGAAGAGACTTCATATCTATAAACAACGTTTGAAGAGAGAAGATGACTGAGCTCTGAACCTTAGGGATTCTGTAGAAGCATCTACTTGCAGCAAAAACTGCATTGTCTCATTTTGCACTCCGTTTTCTGTTGTATAATTAATTAGTGATTGAGTCAGCATGCCCAGAATGAGTGCTTTTTCCCTGTAAACCTTTTAGTAAGGAGAAGGTAACATTCTGTATCAAAAGCTGTTGATAGTTCTTTTTATTTTATTTTAAAATAATACAGAAAAGCTGTGAATAATTCCAGCCTTCAAATGACTAGGTAATCAGTTAAGAATGCTGCTGTGGAAGTGATCACAGAATGAGCAATTAGAGGCAGACAGAAGCATTTGCTAATGTACATGGACTTCTGTCCCCTATGGCAGTGTTTAAGCAATAGCATTCCACCAATTTTCATAGTCATTCTGAAGGCTAGTAAGTATCTGTTCAGAAATATGTAATACTGCATGTGTAAACAGTGCAGCAGGAATGGGAACATTACATAACACAGTACAGACAGCACAGAAGTGCATAGTACTTGCTTTGATTGCCATAGGTGAACTGAAGACATTAACATATTAGATGTAATCATGGGGGAACACAATATTCTGCAGTGGCATATCACCATGTAAACAGCAGCATGTGGCAAGGGGAAAAAGTACCTTCATAACCAAGCAGTTTGTTACAACATTCAAGACAATACAGTAGCTTTCTGGTATTTAGCAGGAGAAGGGAGTATAAGCACTGTGAATACACGAGTATCACAGGGTAGATAGAAGGCAAGAAGTTCAGGGCAGACAGGAGACTGTAGGAAAGCACAGTGAGTGAAGAGTAACCTGGGTAAAGGGGTAGCAGTAAGGGCTACCTAGTGTGGTCTAGGGACAGCAGGGCCATGGAGGATTAGCACACACTTTGGAAGTGGGTAATTCTAATCCAATACATTTATCACTGTAGATCAGGTTTGTGTGGTATACCATTAAGAAGCATTCCAGTCAGTGGGCACATGCATATAAGTACTAAGCACGTGCAAGCAAGAGTGCCATTTTGAGTGACCAGCCAGAGTGAAAGCATGTATGTGTGTAGCAGTCGGTCATTTAGTTCGTTCGTTTAAGTTTAATGTTCCTGTCATCCATCCTGATGTGTTTGTATGTAATAAACTACTTAAACGAACACCCAAGCCTAATCATCTTATTCAGATACACAGGATGAGCGACATGGTGTCAGAATGGAACCCACAGTCAAAACCATGAGGCATGCAGTTAGAAATGGAGGAATATACAGGAGTGAATCATCTGAAAACAGCTCACAAACAGGTCAGAAACAAATTTCCAGATACTAAAACTAACTTAAATGAGTTTTTACGCAACAAATATAAAATAAAGCTTTCAGAACACTCATAACAAATTTCTAATTAAACAAAATGTTCAAAATTGCGACATATTGATAAAAATATTTGAAATAATTACAAAAACATTTGAAACAATATTTGAATTACATAGTATGTATAAAACAGGGAAATACTGCATTTTTTCACAATATGCTACTGTTTCGCATTAATTAAAGCTATTCAAAGTGTCCAAAGTGTGCAAAATGTTGGCAAGTGCGTGCAGTATTACACTGCAGTTATTTCACAAAGTACAGTCATTTCAAAGAGAATTTCACAAAGTACAGTCTTTCAAAGAGGTTGTGCATTTGAATATTATTACCAGTACCTGGTGCGTGTGCATGTTCGCATGTCATTACAAGGATTAAGATTGTATTGTGTTTGAACTAATTTGTTGGCATGCCAGAAGGATTTCATAAACCCAGTCCACTTGTGTTTGATAACCGTATTGCAGAAAACTAGAGAGTATTTGAGAAAGTGTACAATATTTTCATACAGGCTGCTTTTTCTGACAAAGACGCACATACAAAGGCATTTATTCTGCTTAATTTAGCTGGTTCAGAAGCCATTCAAAGAGAAGAGAGCGTTCATTTGTGTATACACCTGCTGTGTTTGCAGGGGAGGTGGAAGACTGCAATGTTGTGGTACCGGCTGAAATGCAGGAAGACCCTGAGTGCTTAAAACATAAATTTAGAGAAATATGTAACCCCCAAACGAATATTACAAGGGAAAGACTGTTATTTTACACAAGAGATCAAAAGCCCCGAGTCCCGCACTGCCAGTTAAAATCCTGGCAAAACAGCCTCCGCTTTGTTTTTTTTGTGTTTTTTTTATTGGCCTGTATGCCGGTATATGAGCCAATCAAAAAATTGCAAAGCAGAGCCACTTCTGTTTAAAGGAAAACCACCCCAGAACTAAAAAAATATATATTTTTTTCAGTCTATCTTTGTTTCCAGGCCTATTTTAACACCTCAGAATCACTCCAAGTGCTTTATTTGTATTTTTAGCATGTTTCCCACAACGTGGCTACCAGTGGGGCTTGATATAGCAACGTGATCTTCTTCTGTATCAACCCTTTCTCTTTCCCATAAAGCATTTCAAGTCTTCTTTCTATGACTCATGCCAGACATAAGGAAGTCACTGTGAATTCCCATGCCATTGACATATAATGGGAAATGTGTGACTCACTGTCAGTTTGTATTCCTTCTGCAAGAGGGCTGCTTCTTTTCTTTGGCTAATCGCCCTCGTTTATGTTTTGCTCAGAGCGTCTTTTACACTATACTTTGAAATTATCTAGCTGCAGTCACAGAAGTAGCTAAATTAGAGGCCTTTGTTCTAGGTGTTCTTTTGTATTCCAACATGAATTGACAGTCCCCTCCCCCAACACTACTGCAAAGGTGTTAAAACTGTCACTGCAACAGTCAGCTCAGAATTGAAAGGAAGGGACGTTCAGTCTAAATTTCTTCCCCCCTGCCTGCAGTAAGAATTATGTATTTATTTAATCACTTTGCCAGCAGTAGAAAGAAATATTTATATAAACACTTTCAGTTTAATTTTTGCAAGCAATTGTTGATTATTTCAGTGTGTTTTATTACTAGTAACTTTTGATTAAACCCAATTTCTGTATACAAGCCATTATTATGTTAACTTATTTTTGCGTCAGCATTTCTTTTTGAGGTACAGCTGTCTTGAGACATGCTGTTTTGGTAATTTCCTGGCATTCTACTCATCTCCACATTTTTAAAATTACAGCAAAACAGTAATGTGCAAACCTGACTTCATGATACTGGCTCAGTAAAAGAATGTACTGAAATCTCACTGTAGTTTACAGTCCATATATTGAAACATTTGTGGGGGAGAGCTGGGTAGTCCCTTACTATTTATTATTAATATTTTAGGGAATAAAGTATCACTTGCATTACGCATACTCCACACTGCTTTGTGTGGAACAGTCAGAGTCAGATGTGCAGCTATTCAGGATGTGCAACATACTAGCTTTCGCAGGGAAAATGTTTTGTAAAGGAAAAAGGGGTTGGTTTGTTTTTTCTGTTTTAAAAATTTTAGCAAAATGTAGAATCAGTGCATGACTGTTTTTGTTTGACTGAGTTGTTTGTAAGGTATGCACAGTAATAGTGGGAAGACCCCACAGCAAATGAGAATAGTAAATGTATGTGCATATACAGTAAAGGAAAAATTAACTCAAGAAGCACCTTGTGTCGAGGGCAGTACTCTCATGATTGAAAGGTAAGAGGTATGAGATATGTTTTATTCTGTCAATGTATTATTGTATGAGAGAAAGCAAAAGAGAAAAAAAATAAGTTATGTACTCACCATAACGTTCCATCTGAGTAGGTAACATCATTTGTCATCAACCTGTGGGTATCTGATCCGACCCGGCAGCTTTCCAAGCTAGAGATCTGAGCTCCAAGCTCCTCCCCCTTACCCATAACACCCCACCCTGCCACCTCCTTCCAATCCCCAGATCATGTTTGCCATCTATCTAATCTTACCATGACAAAACAACAACCTGGAGAATCCTAACCTAAGGATTAACAAATGACCTGGAAAAACCATCCTAGTGTTCAGGAACCAAAGAACCAGGTTAGGGGGAAGGAGGGGGGTCGGTTTATGACAAATGAAGTTACCTACTTAGATGGAACGTTATGGTGAGTACATAACTTCTTTGTCTGAAGTAGGAAACTTCATTTGATCATCAAGCTGTGGGACAGAGTCCCCAGCTACCAAAAACTTGGGAGGTCCTCAAGGAAGGATATTCCGGAGCACTGCAGAGCCAAAAGCCGCCCTTCCTCTAGACACTAAATCCAATTTATAGTGGGAGATAAAGGTATGAGAGGATGCCCAAGTAGCCGCAGAACAAATGTCATCCAAGGGAATTCTCGACCAGAATGCAGCAGATGTAGCCATAGAACGGGTAGAATGAGCGTGAACCCCAGTAGGCTCTGGCAGGCCAGATAGTTTATATGTGAGCAGAATGCAATTTGAAATCCATCTGGCCATTGTCACCTTCGACACAGGCTTACCGAAGAAGGGTTTAGCAAAAGAGACAAAGAGCTGATCAGACTTGCGGAAGGCCGCTGTTCTGTGTAAATAAAAAACGTAACTGTCTATGAACATCTAACAAATGAAGTTTGTACTGCCCTTTGTTTTGATAGTTAGGGAAAAAAATGGGAGATTAATGGACTGATTGATGTTCGTCTCGGAGGCCACTTTAGGTAGGAAAGATGGGTTAGTCCTGAGAAAGACCCTGTCCTTATGGAAAATCGGATACGGGGCTCTAATACAGAGAGCTTGAAGCTCCAACACCCTTTTAGCCGAGGTAATGGCTACCAAAAAGGCAGTTTTCCAGAACAAAAATTTCAAATCAACAGAAGCTGCAGGTTCAAAAGGAGGTCCAGTTAGAGCTTGAAGGACCAAGGTTAGATCCCATGGAGGGACGGCGTTCCTAACAGGGGGTCTCAAGAGAAACGTACCTTTGAGAAAGGTCTTACAAATCTTGGTGGAAGCGAGGGGACTGAGATTATCTCCAATGTGAAAATGCCAGATGGCAGCCATTTGAATCTTTACAGTAGAAGAACTGGCCCCTTGCTGAAAAATATACAATAGAAAACCGAGCACTGCTGGGATGGGACCAGTGAAAGAGTCCAAATTCCTATGAGACGCCCAAATAGAAAACCACTTCCATTTACTATTGTAAACCTTCCTGGTAGAAGGCTTATGTGCCGCCACCAGGATAGATCTAACTGCAGACGATATACCGGGAGTCCTAGCAACTAATGGAACTGGATCAGCTATGCTGAGAGCTTGAGATTGACCAGGTTTGGGGGTTTCAATCCCGAAGGATGAGATATTAGATCCGGAATGGGATCCAAGATCCAGAGAGGAGCTATAGAACCAGATTTGACGAGGCCAGAATGGGGCTATGAGGATAATCTTGTTCCCCAACCGACGAGCTTTCTGTAAGAATTTCGTTATCATTGGAAGAGGAGGATAAGCATACAGAAGACCAGGTGACCAAGCATGGACTAGAGCGTCTCTGGGGCTTTCCCCCGGAGGGGGATTTAGAGCGAAAAACTCACTGCACTTCGCATTGGAAGGCGACGCGAAGAGATCACAGCAAGGCTGACCCCACTTGCAGAAGATCTGTTTCACTACTAAGGGATTCAGAGGCCACTCGTAAGGTGAGAGGATAGTTCGACTCAGTTTGTCTGCTAGGATGTTGGACCGACCCGGAATGTGCGTTGCTAACAGAAAATGGTTGGTGGACATCGCCCAATCCCACACTCTCATGGCTTCTCGACAAAGAGGGTAAGACCTGGTCTCCCCCTGTTTGTTGATGTACCAGGCCACCGACATGTTGTCTGACTGAATCGCAATAGTCCCTGGAGGGAGAAAGGCATGAAGGGCTTGCAACGCTAGAAGCACCACTCTCATCTCCAGGACATTGATATGCAGAACGGTCTCTGTTTGAGTCCACATACCTTGAACAGTTCTGCCAGTGTAATGCCCCCCCCCCACCCAAGGTGAGAATCGTCCGTGGTCATCGTGGCTTGGGGTTGTGGCATACCAAACGGTCGTCCTTCCCGAAGCTCTCGGGAGTGGAGCCACCACATGAGGGAATTTTTGCAAACTCTGCTGAGAGGAATCGGTATGTCCAATGGGTGGTGAAGGATGGACCACTGAACCTGCAATGTCCACTGGAGAATTCTCATGTGCAAGAAAGCTAAGGGTGTGAGGTTGATTGCAGCTGCCATGGACCCTAGAGCTCTCAGGACTAACTCCGCTGACGGGGCAGGTAACTGAAGAAGGGCTAAAATGTGTAAGATCAAACTGCGAAGTCTGTCTGACGTCAAGAAGGCCTTGGTCTGAAGCGTGTCTATCCTGGCCCCTATGAACTCCAAGACTTGAACTGGTTGGAGGGATGACTTCTTCAAGTTTATGGTGATCCCCAGATGGGACGCTAGAAGTAGGAAACAATCCCTTGCTAAGCAGAGTAGATGCCTGGTGGGGGTGGTAAGGAGCCAGTCGTCTAGGTAAGGAAAGACCTGTATTCCCTGAAGTCTCAGGTGAGCCGCTACGACTGCCATGACCTTGGTGAACACCCTGGGGGCCATGGTGAGACTGAAGGGTAGGACCCCGAACTGGTAATGACTGGCCCCTAGACGGAAGTGGAGAAACCTCCTGGAACACCTGTCCATCAGAATGTGATAGTACGCATCCTTGAGGTCTATAGAGCACATACAGTCCTTCTCCTGCAGCAGGGGCAGAATGGATTGAAGCATGACCATCTGGAATTTTTCTTTGGCAATGAAGAGGTTCATTGTTGAAAGGTCGAGGATCGGCCTTAAGTCCCTCGTCTTCTTTGGCACCAAAAAGAACCTGGAGTAATTGCCCTGGGGGGACGTGCTGGATGGCTCTTTTTTCTAGCTGCTTTTTTTACCTCTAAAGCTGCAGCCTTCCTGTGACTGGGTGGTACATCAGGGAGGCGCCTCGACTGAGGAGGCAGATTTATGAAAGGGATAGAGTAACCTCTGGATATTATTGGAAGCACCCAGTGATCTGATGTTATGGACTTCCATTGGGCCAAGTGCTTCGAAAAATGCCCCCTGACTGCCTCCATAGAGGAGCAGTCGGGCAACCCCTCAGGGCTGCTGCGTGGGTCTGTCAGAAAAAGGTTCCCACGACCCAAAATTTTCGGCCCCCCCCCTCTGCCTCTGGGCCGGTGTCCAACTTGTTCCCCTCTGCCTCTGAAGGATGAAGGGTCCGGAGTGTAACGGGACTGCTGAGACTTCCGGAACCACATCTTCTTTTGTCCTCTCTGGTTCCTAGAAAAGGACCTTTGAGGAGCCAAGAAGTGGACTCCGGTAGACAGCGTCTTCCCATCTTTCTCACTCTGAACCAATGTGTCACGGACGGTCTTCCCAAACAGAGTAGAACCGCCGAAGGGTGCGTTCGCGAAGGACGCCTTGAAAGGTTCCGCAAAGCTGGAGCCAGGCGTGATTACTTAGGGCGATACCGGACCCGCTGGGTCTAGCGGCTCCTTCCATACACAGACAATCCTCTCCTCCTACCACCCAACACTACAACCTGTGAGAAATGCACTTACATAGCCAAACCGGAAGCAAAGCTCTCTCCGGTCAAGATTGTGCTAGACAGTCAAGAGGAGAAGGCTAACACCTGCATTACACCTCTAGCAACTCATAGCCCTTAAAAACCCACACCATCAACACCCAACCATAGCAACACTAAACCCACATATGCGGAGGCACTTAACATTAACCTGCCCAAGCAACAGGGATCCCTGAAGCCAAAACGCAAACAAACACCAGTCACAACCAAAGTGACACATAGCTCACAACACCAGTGTGCCACCCAACAACAGCCCCTAAGGCAAGACAATGTACCCAACACTTTAGTCATAGGTGACTCTATAGTCAGGCACACTGATGTCCCACTCACCAGGCTGAACAAGGAGAAAATTACAGTCAGCTGCCTGCCGGGTGCCAGGATCTGCCACATAACGCATGCACTCAAGTCACTCCACAACAAGTACAAATACGACTCTGTCATTGTCCATGCTAGAGTGAATGACTTGAGATGTACCTCCCTGGACTACATGAAAAGAGACATGGAAGAGCTCTTGGATCATGTGACCCAGGTAGGTATGACCCTAGCCCTGAGTAGCATCCTGCCTTCACCCAGAATGATACCACAGTATAAGGACAAAATGACTGACTTCAACAATTGGCTAAGCTTCTGGTGTCATTCAAAGGGGATCCAGTATTTGTCTGCCTGGGAAGACATGATCGACAAACCACGATGCTTTGCCAGAGATGGTCTGCACCTGTCACCCCTGGGATTCAGGTTACTGGCTAAAGCTCTTGCCACACCCCTATAGTGCCTTTTTTAGGCAAGGTTCAAAAGATAAAACTACCACCGTAACAGATACAAGCATGCAAAATCTGAAGGTAATGCTACTCAATGCTAGAAGTCTAAACCTCAAAATGCACTCTCTCGAGGCACTCCTAAAAATGGAGAACATCGATATCTGTGCAAGGACTGAGACCTGGTTCAAGGCTCCAGAGAGCACCCCTGCAATACCAGGCTACAATTCTTACCACACTTTCCAGCCACAAAACAAAGACCGAAACACTAAAGATGGAGGAGTGTCCATATTCACCAAGGATATTCACACCTCCAGGCTAGTTGCCCAACACAATGCATCTGAAATTCTCCAGGTGCAACTAACACTAGGTAAGACTGCAATCCAAATTGTAGCTTGCTACAGATCCCCCACCATACCCCAAGATTCTCACTACACCTTCCTAAACATACTGGAAAATATTAAGATAAAACCAAACACCCTAATACTGTGTGATTTCAACTACCCTGCCATTAATTGGGAAAACTATTCGGGTACCAACTCCTTTTCCCAAGGGTTCTTGGAATTCATAAATTCCAATGCCCTGGATCAACTAATCCATTGTCCCACCAGGGGCTCCAATATCCCAGATCTGATCATTACCAACATGGGAGATAGATGCTCCACACCAGTGGTCACCCCCTCATTGGTCAGGTCTGACCATAAGCAAATCACCCTTGAAATCCACATCCCACTCCCACCCCCCAGTAAGGAAACCTCCGTAAAAAACTTCACCAAAGCCAACTTCATGCTACGGAACATATAAACGAAAAGCAAAACGGCTATACAGGTAAAACCCAGTATATAAAAAGAGAAGTATATGAGAGAAAACACTATACCGGGTACCACACAATAACGTCTTTATTTAAACAAAGTAAAAAGGAGGTGGCTTTACATGACCGTTGCTTCATCAGACAAAGAATTAACTGTTCAACTGCTTGTTTTATATCACTCTCAGTCAAAAATTTTTTTTTCCAATTAGTGACATTATACAACTTTTGAAAATTTAAAGGCATATATGACAAGAATATTGTAAAATACGCATATGAATATAAAATATATATACAAAAATGTAAAGTATGTTCATATTTATGCATATCTAATTTAAAACAGTTAAATAATCTCATAAAAAATGCATAGTATATTCATATTTATGCATATCTAATTTAAAACAATTAAATAATCTCTGGATTATCAAGCTCAATGCTGATAGATATCCAGGCTTAAATGGTTGTACATCACTGGTTCCATTTCTTAAAGCTAGACGCCTTCAACACAATTAATTTTTTGCATAAAATAAAAAAATATATATACATATATTTCTTTTATTATATATTTTGTATTATGCATTCCTTTTTTTATATATATATTATATATATGTATTTTTATGAGATTATTTAATTGTTTTAAATTAGATATGCATAAATATGAATATACTATGCATTTTTATTTATATGCATTTTTTATTTATATGCATTTTTAATGAGATTATTTAACTGTTTTAAATTAGATATGCATAAATATGAACATACTTTACATTTTTGTATATATATTTTATATTCATATGCATATTTTACAATATTCTTGTCATATATGCCTTTAAATTTTCAAAAGTTGTATGATGTCACTAATTGGAAAAAATTTTTTTGACTGATAGTGATATAAAACAAGCAGTTGAACAGTTAATTCTTTGTCTGATGAAGCAACGAAGCGCTCACCTCTCCTTTTTACTTTGTTTAAATAAAGACGTTATTGTGTGGTACCCGGTATAGTGTTTTCTCTCATATTCATGCTACGGAAGTCAGAAGTGACAAACTTCACAACACCCACGCAGATGGGATCTGGAAGTTCGACTGTAGAATCCTACACTAAGGCACTGTATGAGCACATCCACTCGTGCATGAATTGTGCCATCCCAAATAGAACCAAGATGCTTCTTCTCCAAAAAAAGGAAGCCAATCTGGTGGTCCCCTGCTATAAACAAACTATACAACAGAAGGAAGAAACTGTTGCAGAAAAGAGGAAAATCCCAGGATGTAAAAAACTCCCTCACCAGCCTCGGTAAGAAGCTGAGATCCCTCATAAAATCCTCAAAAGCTAGTTACGAAAATAAAATTGCCAAAGATTCCAAAGACAACCACAAGGCATTCTATAGTTATGTCAAGAATCTAAATGGCAATGCTCAGATCTGCTCTGAGCTACAACAGAATGGCATTAAATATACTGATCCCATGGATATTGCCAATATCTTGGCAGATCGATTTAGTGCCAACTTCACCCCCCTCTCACCCCCTAAAAGGCCCATCTCAATACCAAACGCTTGCCAAATTTCGATAATCACAGCCACACAGGTAGAAACAGCACTCTCCAAAGCTAAGAATACAGCATCCATGGGACCAGATGACAACCCAGGCTGTGTACTACATGAACTACAAAATGAACTGGCACCCCACCTAAGTGTCATGTTTAATCATAGCCTCACCTCAGGCTTCGTGCCCACTGAGTGGCGCACAGCTACAGTTATCCCGCCCCACAAGGGAGGATCCGCCTTGGATCCCGGGAAATACCGTCCCATCAGTCTGACAAGCCTGATCTGCAAGGGCATGGAACGCATTATCATGGAACTTATAAACAAAGATATTGGCAACCTTCAAACACTGGACCCCACCCAGTTTGGGTTTGTGAAGGGTCGATCTTGTCTCCTGAATCTGATTGACTTCTTTGAATTGGTCTCCAGAACTGTGGACGAGGGTAAGGCGGTCCACACAGCCTATCTGGACCTCGCCAAGGCCTTCAACACCATCCCCCACTCTGGAATCATAGATAAACTTACTAAGCTGGGTATAAATCCCTACGTCACTCGATGGGTTGCCAACTGGCTTACTGACAGAACCCAGACTGTAAAAGTAGCCGACTCCAAATCCAGCTCCAGACAAGTGGAGTACCTCAGGATTCAGTCCTGGGGCCACTGTTGTTTGGCATCTACTTCTCTGAAGTACAAGCCAACAGTAAGGGACTTTGGCTAACAAAGTTTGCAGATGACTGCAAACTGGGAGCCATTATTGAATCCCCAAATTATGTGGATATTCTACAAAAGGGCCTTACAGAAACAGATGCCTGGTGCCAGAGCCATGGGCTCAAGCTTAATGCCAAGAAATGTATAGTTATCCCCTTTGGAAAAAAACAAGTACCCATGAACTACCACATAGGTGGCAGGACACTAAACATCAAAAGTGTGATGAGAGACTTAGGGACACAAGTGGACAGTGGTCTCACTTTCGATAACCACATCGTCACAACAGTCAGGAAATCCTATGTGCCACACCTCATCACTAAGGGCTTTTCATCCAGAAAAAAGGAGGTCATTGTCCCACTGTACTCATCCCTCATTAGACCCATTATAGAGTATAATGCCCTATTTTGTATGTACCTCACAAGACATCTGCAACAGCTGGAAAGGCCACAGAAATACCTCACTAAAATAATCACAGGCCTAAAGCAGATGCCATATGCTGACCGTCTAAAAAAAACTCCAGCTATACTCTTGTGGCATATCGTCTACTCAGAGGTGATCTCTGCTTAACATACAAGGCCATGTCAAACCCTGAGCTATTGGACATGCTCCACTTAAATAAATCCCAATCCCTCAGAGCCACACACTCCAGGGATCTAAACCTTATCATCACAATGAACAAAACATGCTGGATGGATAGGTTCCTGACCCAGAGACTCCCCATACTCTGGAATAGACTGCCCTTACATGTCAAGCAGAGCGCCTCATTGGCCCTCTTCAGAAGGAACCTTGATGATTGGATGGGAGATGGAAAATTCACCCCGGGGATCATGTCAGTTGCCCTGCTAGACAGGGGCCCAGAGAAGTAAATATTGTGGGAAGAAATTTCCAGGGAATTGTTATGGCTAGGCTTGCATAGGCCTTAAGGCCGATAGCCTAGTACCAACCTATGAACCTATGGGAAAGTAGCCGCATAGACGTGTTAGAAACAGATTTCAGAGTGGCCATGCGAGCCGAGAAAATCCGTTTGTCCTCGGCCGACATGGACTCAGGGGGAGACTCAGCATATTCTTTTATCAGATCCCGCTGAAGTCTAATCACATGGGCCAAATAATTCAGTGCCCTTATAGAAAAGGTAGCTGAAGCAAACATCCGCTTCCCAATACAATCCATTGTCCAAGACTCCTTATCAGGGGGATGGATCGAGGAACTATCCTGAGCAAGTTCCCTCTTGGTGGCTGCCACCACCACCATGGCATCTACCGGCGAACCCTTACTCCAAGCCGTCCTGTCCACAGGGGGACTAAGAGTCCTGTCTGGCCTCCTGGGGATTGGCTCTACAGTGTCTGGCTCCTTCTACGTCTTGGTAGTGATGAGGTCAACCAGGGGGTCGGCCGGAGGGGACACCCAAGAGGTAGACGGCCTGCATTGAACGACTCCAGAAACACCGACTCGTCCAAGGAAGGTTTTTGGGCTGACCACCCCCCCCTTTAGGCGAAGCATTTCCATAATGTCTCCAAAGGAGACGTCCTCAGGGGGTGACCTGGGGGAACCTTCCCCTTCCTCCAAATCGGTGTCCTCCATGAGGGACTCAGGGGAGTCCAAGTGTCTCCTCTTACACTTACGTTTGTTAGGGACCTCCTTGGTGGGACTATCCAAGGAGGGCTCGCTAACAGGGCTGTGTTCCACCAGTGGAACGGGCTGGGGCGTCAACGCAGGCTATCCCTGGGACTGGATGATGGAAGACGAGCCCAGCTGCAAGGGAGTGGGGGTGGAATTCGAAGAAAGAGTAGTGGGTCACAAACCTCTCGAGAGAACCCTCTCCACCACGTCAAAAGCCGAGGGTGAACCAGTCTCTAACACCCTCGGATCCGGCGTGGGGATCGGCGTTGGAGCCGAAGCACTCAGACCCAAGAGGGAAATGTGCTCTGACTGAAACTGAGCCGAGAACACAGTGGCCTCCCCGGATCTGATGCACGGCTCTTGGCCCTGAGAGCTCAGATCCGAAAGGGGATCCGACAAACTCGAGGGCATGGCCGGCCTCAAGGTAGCTATAACCGTCAGTGACGACTCCCTGGCTCCGGGACTCCTCAGATCCGAAGGCTCCAAAACCCGATAGTGGATCGGAGAAGGAGCTATTGGGGCAAAAAGTGAGGCTGAACTCCCCCCCTGGAGGGGGGGGGGTGCAGCAGCAGCACTCCCATCTGCAGCTGGGTTTGGAGGAAACAACTCATCATCCGGTCCATATCAGCATGGGAGAAACTGCGGGTCGACCTAGAGGAGGCCGCCGAAGCTGGCTGGGAGGGCCGCCACAACAACCTCGAAGATGGTCAGGCCTCCTCCTCCGGCTCCGATGAGAAGCTTGGAGAACGGAGCCGAGGGGAGGAAGGCCCGGAGATCTTCTGAGGTGAGGAGAGCAGCTTGGCAGACAGGGCCGAGGGGGCAGAGTCAGCCTGCCGCTTGTGGCTTCTATGCCTCTCTTTCTCCCTCTCTCTCTCTCTCCCTCTCCTAGAGTCCCTCTCTCCCTGGGAAGAAATGGGAGATTGAGTCCCAGCCAGGGGAGAGGGAACAACAGGCTGAGCAGCCGTGGTTGTAGCCACTGAGGGAGAGGAGGAGGAGGAAGCTGACTCCGCGGGTAGAAGACCTGCCAGAATCAGCTTATTCCTTCTATCCCTCAGGGCGCGGGGGTTAAAAGCTACACAAATTTGGCAGCCGGAAGACAAGTGCGGTACCCCCAGGCAGAGGACACACTGAATGTGACCATCCACTTGGGAAAGCTTATGGCCACACTCACTGCACTTAGAAAAAATGGCCTTAGGGGCCTCGGCCACACACGCCTCACACAAACAACTAAGGGGAAAAAGGGGGAAATTATTATGCTTAAACTATGAGGGAATTAACTGTCCACGCACACCAAAAATAATAAGATTTTGAAGAACTTTTTACTCACAAATCGCCTAACGCTAGGAGCTCGAGAAACCCGTGCTTGACAAAGCTGCGCAAACGAGATCTGGGGATTGGAAGGAGGTGGCAGGGTGTTATGGGTAAGGGGGAGGAGCTTGGAGCTCAGATCTCTAGCTTGGAAAGCTGCCGGCTCGGATCCGATACCCACATGTTGATGATCAAGTTAAGTTTCCTACTTCAGATAATAAGTTAAAAGTTATAGATAAAGTTAAAACAAGTTCATGAGCCCACCACATAATTGGGATGTATCCTATACAGCAAGTTAATGTGCCCACACCATGATTGGGATGTACCCTATACAACAAGTTCATGAGCCCACACCATGATTAGGGACGTACCCTATACAACAAGTTTTTGAGCCCACACCATGATTGGTGCGTACCCTATACAACAAGTTCATGTGCCCACAGCATGATTGGAACGTACCAAATCAAATACAGCAAGTGCTCTTATACTGGCAATCTTTAAGACGTTGAGTCTTTATTAAGTGCTCCAAATCACTGTAGATAGTTTCAGGAAAAATGTAGAAAGGTTACTGAGGATAAGCGGTTAACTTTGCAAATCAGACAGCTGGAAAACCCAAGCGGTCAAGGCAGAAGCAGAGGGAGGGGTAGAGAAATTGCTAGAGCATTTAGCAAAAGTGCTAGCTGAGGGGAACAAGGTGCACTTTGGTTGGCAACCACGAGCTGGCAGTGACCCTCTGGCTTCATCTAACACATCTTGCTTCAGTTGTGGACCACCCACGAGCTGGCAGTGACCCTCCGGCTTCATCTAACACATCTTGCTTCAGTTGTGGAGAAGCAGCACATTGGAGAGGGGAATCCCCACACAGGCAAATGCAGAGAGTCCAAGATACTTGGACTGAATGGCAACCAGATTAAAATAATGCAGTTTTTCCAAGACCACCGCCTCAGACTGGAGGGAGTCAAGAAGCTCCATACTAAGTCAAGCAAATAACATGGAAGCAAATTATAACCCTCTACTGCCAGTAGATCAAAAATGGACCTTACGTTAAGATCAAAATAAATTAAAAGAAAAGCACTTTTTCCGGTGGATACTGGAGGCACTAGGCCAGTGTTAAAAATTACTTTAGATAGTCAGATACAAGTATCAGAGCATAAAGTAAAGGCAGTCGGAGTCACAAATACTACAGTTGCGTATCCTGTTTTGGAACCCATCCCCATTTCTTTCGGTCTGATAGAAGAAAAGCATTCTTTTCTTTTGAGTTCAGCTGCACCAGTAAATCTGCTATGAAGAGATTTGTTGTGCAAGTTGGGTTCTACTATTTACTGTTCCCCAGAAGTGCTGTTCGAAAATGTTCTGAAAGTATCAGATGGGGAAGTTTGGGCAGTTTTAGCAGAAGGTGAGGAACACCCTGTTGGAAGCATACACAGATGGAGAAGTTACTACAGCAGGTACCTGCCAACTTGTAGGCAAAGCATGCAAATGAATTAGGTATACTGAAATCGGCAGAACCAGTAAAAATAAAATTAGACCCATCAAAACCTCTTCCTAGAGTGCCACAATATCTGCTAAAGCCCGAAGCAGAGCAGGGAATCAAACCTGTAATTCAGTCTCTGATACAGCAAGGAATAATAATATCAGCTAAAAGCCCTTTTAACACTCCTATTTTTTTCCAGTTAAAAAGGCAGGAAAGGATACTTATAAATATGTACAAGACTTAACACCTGTAAATAAATGAGTATTGCCTACTCTTCCTGTTGATCCAAATCCACCACCAGTACTGCGTTGCATACCACCTACAGCTAGTTAGTATTCTGGCATACATTTATGCTCTGCATTCTTTTCTATACCTGTTCAACCTGACAATCACTTTCTGTTTGCTTTTACTTATCAGGGACAGCAATATACCCCTACATGGTTGCCACAAGGATATACTGAAAATCCTTCATTATTTTCTCAAAGTCAGAAAAAAGATTTGGAGAATGTGACATTTCCCGGTGGGATTGTGTTGGTACAATACGTAGATGATGTAGTAATAGCATCAAATTTCTTTCAGCGATGTCAGCAGGATACCTTGCATTATCAGAGTATCCTTGCAGAAAAGGGGCACAAAGTGTCTAGAGAAAAACTACAATGTCACCTCAGGTACATTATCCTGGTCATTTAATATCACAGGGTAGCAGGCTAGTGTTACCATCTCGTATTCATACAATGTCTAAGGTCCCACATCCGACTACTCACCGACAGCTTAGGTCTTTCCTGTGTATGACAGGATACTCCAAGCAGTGAATTCCTAACTACGCAGAAATTTCAAAACATTTGACAAATCTTTTAAAGCAGCATACACCACAGACTCTCCTTCGCAATAGTGAAGAGGAAAATTCATTTCATAATTTTAAACAAGCTTTAGCTACTGCCCCATCTTGAGGGTTACCAGACTATGATAAAACTTTTATTTTATTCTGTCATGAAAGAAGTGGATTTGGTCAATGAGTACTTGCACAAAAATATGGGGACAGTTATCGTCCATTAGCTTATTACTGCATGAAACTTGATTCTGTTGCAAAAGATTTACCACCCAGTTTAAGGGCAGTTGCTGCTGCTGCCATTATACTTAATCTTGCACAATCACTGTTGCTTGGGCATGATCTCACAGTAGCTGTCCCTCATTCTGTATAATCACTTTTGCTTAAAATGACAACTCAACCACTACTGACTGCACATCTAAATCGATTAGAACTTACACTTCTTTCTGATCCATCTATTTCTGTGATCCACTGTCCTGTTCTAAATCCTGCGTCTCTGTTCCCTGCTGCTGATGATGGTGAAGCACATGATTGTGCATGTTTAACTATTTGCTTTCACCTAGGAAGAACTTCAAGGATACTCCTATATAATGCTGAACTGAACTTGTTCATGGATGGCTCATGGAAGAAATCACAGAGACCAACTGACTGTGGGAATAGCCATCTGCACTGAAGAGACAATATTGTTGCAACAAAGATTAGAGGGTGTTCACTCAGCTGTGTTATTAGCTTTGCAAAACATCAGTGTGTTAGCCAAAGACAAGGTTCATAGGTAGGTATGAGGCTATCTGCCCGAGGGCATTTATAAGCCTAGTCAGAGTTTGTCAGCTTTCGCCGCCCCGTTGATTAATTAACTGATCCTCTGTCAAGGAAAGCCAATGAAGTGATCCCATGGGTGTATTTTCTGTTATCCATCCACTCGTCAAGGTTTTTCTTGAAGTGTGTTTTGGGGGCTCTGCCTAATGTAGTTTGGAATTTTGTTCCAAAGCATGGGGAGTTTCTGTGACAGGAATCTATCCCTCCAGCATGTTCTATTTATTGTTGTGGCGAGGTTTAGCTCACTAGAGCACATGACTCGCAGTGACTTGGATTCCTTTAGGTGAAGTATGTCCATCAATTCTGAGTTGGACATGGCTTTGTAAGTCAGGCAGAGATCACCTCTGAGTAAGCGATATGCCACTGAGTACAGCCAGAGTTTTTCAGTCGGGCTGCATAGGACATATGTTTGAGGCCAGTAATCCTCTTGGTGAGGTACTTTTGTGGTCTCTCCAGCTGTTGGAAGTGTCTTGTGAGGTACATCCCAAATGGGTCATTGTACTCTATGATGGGTCTGATGAGTGATGAGTAGCGGGGCACTATAACCTCTTTATTTCTAGATGCGAACCCTTTAGTAATTAGATGGGCCACATAGAAGGATTTCCTAACTACTTTGGAAATATGATTGTCAAAGGAGAGATTACTATCTACCTGGGTCCCCAGATCTCTTATTTCCTCTTCTGTATTAAGGGGGCTGTCACCTATGTGGTAATTTGTGGGTGTTTTGTTTTTCCCAAACAGGATGACAATGCATTTTTTGGCATTTAGCTTGAGGCCATGACTTTGACACCAGGTGTCCATCTCAGTAAGGCCCTTTTGGAGGATGTCCGTGTCAGCTGGAGAGTCAGTTATGGCTCCCAGTTTGCAGTCATCGGCGAACTTGGTTAGCCATAGTCCTCCTGTGTTTGCCTGTACTTCTGAGAAGTATATGCCGAATAGTAGGGGTCCCAGGACCGAGCCTTGTGGGACACCACTTGTGACTGGTTTAGAGTTGGACCTGGAGCCCGCTATTCTTACCGTGTGAGTTCTGTCTGTAAGCCAGTTGGTAACCCATCTCGTGACGTAGGGGTTTATGTTCAGGCTGGTGAGTTTTTCTGTAATACCTGAGTGGGGAATGGTGTTGAAAGCCTTGGAGAGGTTAAGGTAGGCTGTGTGAACAACCTTTCCCTCATCTATGGCCTTGGTGACTGTCTCGAAGAAGTCAACCAGGTTTAGTAGGCATAATCTGCCCTTAAAACCGAACTGGGTCGGGTCAAGTGTTTGGAGGTTCCCAATGTCTTTGTTAATGAGTTCCTTGATGATGCGCTCCATAACCTTGCAGACCAGGCTAGCCAGGCTTATGGGGCGATAGTTACCAGGGTCAGTTGTGGCCCCTCCTTTGTGGAGTGGAATAACTGTTGCTGTGCGCCATTCTATGGGCATGTAGCCTGTGGAGAGGCTGAGGTTAAACAGCGTGTTTAGGTGGGGGGTTAGTTAGTTCTGTAGTTCATGCAAGACGCAGCCTGGGACACCATCTGGCCCCATTGACGCTGTGTTTTTGGCTTTTGAAAGGGCTATTTTTACCTGTACATCAGTGATTTCCGGGACACTACACTTTTCCGGTATTGTTGTGGGCCCTTTTGGGGGTGAGAGGGGGCTGAAGTTTGCACTGAATCTATTTGCCAGGATGTTGGTAATATCAGTAGGTTCAGTATATTTTGTGCTATTTTGCACTAGTTCAGTGCATATCTGCAAGTTGCCACTTAGATTCTTAACATAGCTAAAGAAGGCTTTGGTTATATTTGGCCAGTTATTAGTTGACCAAAAGTTATATTTGGTTGCCAGTATTTGTACAGACAGCAGTTATGCTTTTGGGATGGTACATGATTTTTGGGCAACTTTGGAAAGAGAGAGGGTTTTTTACCTCTTCAGGAAAACAAATTAAAAATTCAGGCTACATAAAATCATTGTTAAATGCACTTCTGCAATCTAAGAGGCTGTCTGTAATCAAATGTTTTCCGCATCAAAAAGGCCAGTATGCTGTAAACTCCTACCTGTTGAAATCTGATCCTAAGTCAGTGTCTTCCAGAGTGACATCATCAGACCTCAACCATATGCAAAAGTAGGCTAACAAATTTCTCTAAAGCCAAGTACAGACTGTAAAGCAAATAGCAGTAGTAGCTTTCTAGGTCTTATCCACACTGATGCCAAGGACATGTACACTGGCATATACACCAGGAGCACTGCATATACATTCGTACAATTCTTATGAGTTATGATATTCATGACAGGACAAAATCCAGACAGTTAAAAAAAACATTAAACAAGCATGGACATTGAACATCAACATAAACAACTGAAATCAACCAAGAACTGAATTGCTGTCTAAGGGCAATAATGAACAAACCCACCTTTGGAAGGACATCTTTCCATAGTCATCTGAACTGAACAACAAATCAACATTATCCATAACTCGAGAGAGGGCTAAAGGCACAGTAGTGGATGGTGCCACATGTACTTTACTAGTGTAAATGGACAGCTTGATTGCAGACAAGTTCACTGACAACTCCTCACACCGCTGTCCCCACCACATATACTCCAAAACATTCCTACCACCACCTCCTCACCTGATATCACACAACAGCAGGTCTTCATAGATGCCTTCAAGGGCAAGCACAGCCTACACTGGTGCCGGTTAACCTGCCAATCCCCATTATGAATGGTTTACACCATGAGTTAGCAGCAACATTGAGTACTCTGCCCAACCACTGCCTAAACTCTGGTTTGGACTAGGTCTGAATTAAAATGAGTTGCCCTCATTCACTTGCACAATGGCGGTGCTTCCAATAACCCTGCAAATTCCAGAATCTCCTTTTACTCACTACAGTAGATTACATAAAGCTGCTCTACATTTTGGGTCTTTTTCTTCAATGGTGTGTTTCTATTCATAAAAGATATAGCTTCCACTTATTCATGAATCCTGTTCCTAATTTTCACATTCATTTGTTTCATTGCTATGCCACAATTGCCTGGCCTATCTGATTTACCTTCACCTTGTACGTGGTGACAGCTGCATTTGTGTGATACCTCCATTGGGTATCATTTCTGACTTGTCTTTATTGTGTCGTGCCCTCACCACAATTCCAGCATGAACATTGTCCATTTTTTGTAACATTCTTTTTAATCTGGTGTCCATTCTTCATATCCTCCTCCTTTTTGCTGATTTGTGTCTCACTCATTCTGGAATAACCCTGGGTATCATTCACCTAGTACCTGCCTCTTTGTATCAGTACCAGGTTTGAAAGCCTACTTGCCTTTGTTCTCAGCTGGAAAATTCCTTCACCTTCTGTCTCCCGTGGCTTGTCTCACTTCTGCTTTAAGTTCTTTTTCAACCACTTGCATCGAACATGGTCCTGTACTCTTTACCATCTTTCACATCATTGCATTCTTTTGTGTATTTATAGGGGGACGTTTGATTTCAGTCGGAAAATGTGTCGCCAATCATTCCACTTAATGCCCCCTTTGGCATGTATCTGTTCAGACACATGCGACGACTGGAGCTCACACAAAGATACCTTACTAAAAGGATACAAGGCCTAAACAACATGTCCTACATGAACCGAATGAAACCCCTGTCAGTATAGTCAGTATCTTACAGACTCCAAAGAAGTCACCTGTGTCTGGCATAGAAGGCATCCTCTGATCTATTACTAATGGATTTACTGCACATCAATAAGTCAAATGTCATCAGAAATAATTTGCCTAGGCATTTAAACCTCTTCTGCAACATTAATAGAACAGTTTGGAGGGACAGGTATATTTTGCAGAGGATACCACTGCTGTGGAACAGACTCCCCAGCCATATAAAACAAAGTTCATCCCTGTCCATTTTCAACTGCAACCAAGGTATATGGATGGGAAACAGAAAATATACCCCAAAATGTCACCATGCACTACCAATGGGCATGTGCAGCTCCTAAATGTTTTATTGTATGCATGGGTCCACTCATATTATCTATGGCATGATCCCAGTTATTCTCTTAAGGGGTAATATTTAATTATCAACCTCGGGACAGGTAAGGCCAATCAATAACCTATTGGGATAGGTTATTTCAAACACAAAAGCGGAAATTAGCCAGCAAGAGCAGCTATCCCTAGTACTTACCTTACCTATGGAACCTATAATCTTACATTTCACATGCACATACAAATATTGCATACAAAAATCACCAAAAACTTGGAATCTCATAGTGATCCAAAAACTTTCTCAAAAAAAAAAACACTTTATTCAGCTGCTTATATTTTTCTAATTTGTGTTTCTTCCTACTACTCTGTTACTTCATCTTGCTTTGAATCTTCATGCTACTTGCTGCCTGTTCTCTAAAGTGTTCAATTGCATCTTTTCTGTTGCATTTATTACTGCTTGTTTATAGCCTGTCTAAATTATTCTTAAGTGTTATCTAAGCTCTTAGTTTTCGTTTAAGCATTCGGGCTTTAGGACCACCCCTTAGCTCTCCCTGGCCTTTCTCCCTTAGATTCTGACAAATGTGAATGGACAGTTACCTACAGTTTCTCCTGCCAGGTTGGTTGATATGGGCATCCTGAGACAGTGTAGCAACTGCCTCAAGTATACGGACAACCATCTACTACTAGCACCTAGGAACACAATTTGTGAGAGATACAGTTACATGAGGAACGTACAGTCCAAGCTGTCTCCACATCAAGCCAGTATATCTGGCACTGAAAAGGCTGTCAACACAATCAGTACACCTCAAACACCACCCACACCTACACAACACGCACCTACATATATGGAGGTCCTCTGCATAAACTTACCCAAACAAAGGAGACCTCCGAAGCAAAAACACACGCGATCTCCACAGCCTTCCACAACACATACCACACATAGTCCACACACCTATGCCTCACAACCACTAAGGGTTTACCATAAACCCAACATATTAGTCATAGGAGACTCCACTGTGAGACACACAGATGTGCCTCTCACCGGGTTGGATAAGGAGAAAATCACGGTTAGTTGCCAGTCAGGTTATTCTCCTACTAATGTGAATTAGGGTAATACTTAAACGTTATACCTGATTTTGGACTTGTAAAGACTCCAGTGTGGTGCTAGTTGTCATGGCCAGCCTTAGGCATAGGCGAACTAGGCGACCGCCTAGGGCATCTTACAGGCTGGCCTCGTAAAGGGCGCAGTTTTGGCTTATTTATTTTTTTTATTTTAATTACTGCATTCTTTCTTGCCAGTGCTTGCAGCAGGTGCTGGGAAGAAAGAATGCACTAACTAAACTAATTAAAATAAAGGAAAAAAAAATACAAGGGCGTCGGAAGTTCCGACTCGGAACCATGGGGGGTGAGTGCCCTCCCACTTTTACATCTGCAGCAGGTCGATTGCGGTATTAGCGTCTTCTCCTTAAAAGAGAATCATGCGTGCTTACGCCAGTGTGGAAGTATATTCAGTTTGCAGTCGCGCGCAAATTTTAAGCTAGCAGTTCTATGAAGGGGGGCTAAGTCCATGTGGCAGTTTGAGTTAGAAAGATGGTAAGTAAGTGTATGCGTGTGTAATTCAAACTGTTTGTTACTGTATGCAAGAGAAAGAGTGTGTGTCTGTTCGTGGTTTTTTTTTTTTTTTACTAATGTTAATGGAAGTGTATTGCGGTAACCTAACTATGAAAGGGTGTGCCGTATGTAAATCTTAGCACACACCCAGCACTGTTCTTCAAGGTGTATGGTGAAATCTGCACAGTGCACATCAATGAATGTGCACCAGTCCAGTAAGCAAATAAAATAAATTAACATAACCCTATGTCTGCCCTAAGGGAAACGTGGGCTAGAAGAAACTAAAAATTAGTGGACAAAGAGGGTAAACGCATGCTTCTAGTTTCTGACCATGTTTTTAACATTGTGCTTTGTTTTGAGGCCTAAATTAAGATTTCTTTTCGGGGTAAAGGCAGTCCTTACTGACTCAAGTTGTAGTCATGCAACTCTGAAATTTGACTTTTTGTCTCCATCTAATGGATAAGACACATGAACCATACAATTATCAGGCAACACAAGTCTATTATAAATCACATTCACATTAAAAGAAAGCAAAAAGCAATGGGTGATTAACACTCCTATGCACATGCCTTATTACTTTTATAAGTTGGTATTTGAATCCTGAATAAGAATTGTAATAATATAAAACACATTTCTTTAATGTGTAATTTTAATACAAGTCTTACAATAACTTAGTTCAGCTTACAGTAGAAAACCAGTCTGAAGGCCAGCTCCAGTTTATTTGCATTAACATTTGCTTGAAGAAAAACATAAATCAGGACACACATACCATAAACAATTATTCCAGGAAACTATCTGTTCTGCTATTGAATGCAGAAACTTTCATAGTTCTGGTTACTGATTTCTGACACACACATACTACTTTTCCAAAAACAATTAATTACAGAAAGCATGGCTCATTCGAATCCTTCCAGCTGCATTGATCACATGGGTGATTTACTATCCTCACACAGGAGATCACCTCCTGAAACAGAGGATAATAAACCCTCCAACAGCTTATAGGAATACTTTTCAGTTATAACAAGGATTTTTCTCAGTCCTTTGAGATTCTTCCTAACCTTCTCTCTCAGGAATCTGCCATTTTCGATTAACATTAACTATTTTGTACTCTGAATTCAGTTAACTGCACTCTAGCCTCCCTGGAGCCATCCATGCTTGCTTGGGGAGAAATCCTATATTTTCCCCTCATAGTCCTACCCATCTCTTAAAAATATTTCACGTTTAAGTGTAAAATCCAAATTCAGAAGAATGCTTGAATATTTAGTGATGTGGTCATCAAGGTTTTAATTTGAAATGCTACTAACCAGAATTCTTGAATCATTTGCTTTTTTTTTTTGGAAAGTTAGAAAAGATTGCTTTTTCATGTACAGTGTTAAGGTATTCTATAAGGTGGGTGAAATATTCAAGAATGTTTTTTCTCTAGATTCAGATTTGAAGGTGGTCTTCTGAGATGACTTTCTCTTTAGTATCTGTAAAGGGGTAAGGAGGGGTTGTCATTACCAATATCTTTTGGCTTTTCCTGGTTAGGGGACACCACAGTGGATCACTGGTCCGCAGATTGGCAGTGGAGTTTTTATGGTGTCGAGTTGCCAGCCCTGGTGCCCAACCTTCACAGAAGATACACACACACGCATGCACCTACCTACATATCTTTTAAAACTCCCTCGACCACAGAGAGGACATGCAGACTCCTCACAGAAGATGCTCCAGCATTGAATCGAACCAGAGAACCTCTTGCTATGAGGGGGCAATACTAACTGCTGCACCACCGGGGCCAGTAGAGGCTGTCATTACTAGTTTAAAAGAGAGTGATAGGCTTTTATTCTAAATGACTAGTCTGAATAGAAAGGTAGAGAACAGGAAGGTTACCTGTTCTGTTATAGAAAGCCGATATAATAATCACTGTTTACTTAGTCTCCCTGCTATTCCTGTTTCTCCTCAAATTCAGAATACTGACTGTTGTGGAAAGCATACTGGAATCACGGCCGGCCTTAGGCATAGGCGAACTGGGTGCCATACAGTAAAGGGCACAGTTTGTGTTCATTTATTTATTTATTTTAATTAATTTACTTTTCTTATTATGCGGACGCATAATAAGAAAAGTACATTAATTAAAATGAATAAATAAACCATAGGGTGCCAGAATCGCAGGTTGAGGGGGATGAGTGAGTGCCCTCCCACTTTTATACCTGCAGTGTGATGAGGAGGCTTCCACTACCTTTAAGAAGAAATATATGCATGTCATACGCACGTTCGCCAATCACCAACACTGAAGTAAAGGCGTTTTATGGTGGCGCGTGGAAATTAAACAAGCACTTTGAGAGGGATTAATTCCGTGCGTATGCGTGTGGCCATTTTGTTTAAAAAGAAGGTAAGTAAGTGTATTTGTGTGTGTGTTTGTGTAGTTTAAACTAGGTTTCTGGATGCAAGAGAAAGTGTGTGTGTGTGTGTGTGTGTGTGTGTGTGTGTGTGTGTGTGTGTGTGTGTGTGTGTGTGTGTGTGTGTGTGTGTGGAATTTAATTGGCGATATTGAAGTGTATTAGCCACCCGATGTACAGTATGCCTGCATGATAGCAGTTGAAAGAATAGATTTAAAGGGGTGGGTTTAGGGTTACTACCTGTCCCACTTTGCGAGGGACAGTCCCTCTTTGGGCGGTTGTGTCCTGCAAAAAAATGGCAAATGTCCTGAGATTTTAGGGCAAAATTATTTCCTATATTTTATGTAATAGTTGCAAAAAACAGTTATTCTGTATCTGAAACACCTAAATGTTAAAATAAACAGAATAAGCAACTAAAATGCTACAAGAATAAGTTTTTATTTAGGCAAAAAAGTGAATTTCTGTCCTTTGTACTGGTCGTGGGTATGTTTTGGCCTGCAAAATCCGATGTTTGTGCCAAAAATGTCCCACTGTGGGCATTTGAAAAGGTGGCAACCCTGGGTGGGTTTAACCAGAAATACACAATGTAAACCATAGTGTACAAATTCATTAAAGGGGCAGCATTGTCTTACAGAGAAATACATATGCTCATACTCCACAAATAAAGATACGTCACACATGTACTGAGTGAAGAAAATAGCTGCAGCCAGGACTCCTGAAACTGCATATTAACTTATAGAATGTAGCTCCCCACACACACACACACACAAAAGAAAGGAAAAAAAAAAAACGTTCAACTGCTCTGGAAAACAGCATGACCTAAGAAGTAATAATGCTGAGATTCTTGTAAGAAGACAAAGCTAGCAATGCCAGTAATGGCTCTCACAACACATAACTAGCTCTATGCAGTCTCAGATAAGATGCAGCAATGTGATAAATCTTTTTATGTAGCTGACAAAAGTGGAACATATTAAGATACTATGAGGTGTATGCTCAATGGTCCACTTGACAGAATACAAATACGCAGATAAAATCTGGCTTTTGGCTACAGAATGTACATGTGTAATTATGTTGAACTGTCAGAAGTCAGCCACCCATCTAAGAAGGTGCATTGGCTATTGACTTCTTCAGGGACCTAATACAGTTTGCAGTAGCAGTGGCTCTACATGATATGCACTTATTCTCAAAGACCAGAAGGCTGTGAGCTCTATTCCCAGTGCAGGTGGCTAGACTGCTGACACTGCAGGGCAGGTTTTGGTGGGTGATGCACTCTCTGCCTGAGTTAATGGTAGCTCATGTGGCTATAAAAGATATTACAGAACCTATCAAAAAGAGTAGGATCAACAAAATCAACTTTTTAAGTTACAAAAGTGCAATATTTAAACTCTATCCCTACTTTCTCTACCATTGAATCTACATCATGTTAGACTTTGTTCAGATTTCTTGCACTAAGAGTTTGAGAGGTAAGCATACCTCTCAACTGTCCAGACTTTTGCCTCATATTTTTGACCTATTCATCATAAAATTTGTGTTTTTTATGGAAAATCAGTGAGGATTTAAATAACTAAATGTCACACATTTGATTTTTAGCCTTTATTTCCTTCAGAAAATGCATGCTAAGACAAATGCTGTTCTTCTAGCAACTTTCTAAGTCTATAAGAGCAATATTTATAATCTGCCCCTGTTTGGAGGCCTTTGTGCCCCCCCCCCCATTATTTTAGGCTTTGTTCAGATTTCTTGTGCTAAGAGGTTGAGAGGTATGGAGGCATGGTATGTAATGTCCTAGTTGCCAATTATTAGTTGCATTTTAAAAGGGGATAGGGGTTCTGCATTCCTTAGTGTGCCGTCCTTTGTTTAAGATGCCTAGTAACTATGAAAGTGTCTGTTTCTGTTATTCTCTATTGCAATATTACCAGTGTACCATTTTTTTTCTTTAATGCAACGTAGGCAATTAATTCTTCAAGGGCAGCAAGCACTGAATTTGTAGATGGAACAGTGAAATGTAAAGATGTTCTTCATCTCACATTGCTGCAGTCCTTACACTTGGGGTAGTCCGCTGTCCTCGGTCGGCCCGAATATCAAAGTATAAGGCTGACGTCGGTCAAGGCGCATTAGACTGACATCAGGACGTCAGGGTACAAATGCGCATGACCGACGTCATATCCTCAGTCTTTTTTGCCGCATGGTCCGATGCAGAAGCAGCGTTGCAAGTGCCGGTTGGCGTTCTGAAATTTTTCGAATTCGGAGTTTCAGACCGAGTCAGAGTTGGCTAAGTACCCCGTTGGGGAATATTGTAGTTTTTTCTTGCCTCAGTGGTTTACCGGATGTCAGAAAAAGTGAATAACTGTATTTCTTGTGGGAAACAGATACCGCATAGAGATTATCATACTTTGTGTATTCCTTGTTTAGGGCCTGAGCACGACGTTGTGGGGTGTCGCTTTTGTGCTAGATTCAATAAGCGCACTATTAAGAGAAGGTTAGATTGTGCCAGGTTAGTCTTCGAGAAGCGGTGCAATTATAATATGCCGTCGGATGCTCCGACGCCCGCTTCTTCGAAGAAGCGCAAGGACAAAGCAGCTAAGCCTAGGCAAGAAGAACCGTCCGTACCGGACGCCGGTTCTTTAGAGGTGTCGGTGGAGCCGGGGGTTCCGCCGGAGGTTTCTCTGGAGTCCCAGGGGGAGACTTTGTTATTGCAGGATGTGGCCTCTCAGGAGGCAGGTCAGGCTGAAGGGGCTTCTCAGGTTACTGTACTCCCTTCCCTTCCTAGGGTGGTTAGGCCCTCTCCTTCTGTTTCCAAGGCTTCTCCCAGAGGCAGGCCAGGTTTAGCTTCAGTTGGTGTCACACCTAATTCTTCAGGTTCTGTGCCCAAGAAGCATATGCTTAAAATGGCAGAAGATTTGATTACTTTGATTAGAGGTTCTTTGCCCCCTCCTGATAAGAGACCTAGGGTGGAACCTGAGTTGGGGAGTTTTGAGCAGGCTTCGGATGTTTCAGAGTCTTGACTGAAGACTTGCAGGAGTATTCTCCTTATTCTGATTCTGATGTGGATGATTCTACTCCTTCTGCTTCTCCTCCTGAAGATTTTTCTTTTTCAGAGACTCTTCATTCCATGAGGGAGCATTTTAAGTGGGAAGGTCAGGACTTCTCTGATTCCAGGAAAAGGCTTAGAGAATTTTTGTTTTTACCCCAGCATAGGCCTTTGGCTATACCTCCTGTTCTGGATGTTGTGGAGGATGTGTTTGCAGAGGCTTCTCTTAACCCTGACTCTTTGCCTCCTGCTCCTGTTAAGCCGGATAGGTATTACAGGGTGCCTGAAGCTCATAAGTATCTTTTTAAGAGTCCTAGGGCGGACCCAGAAACTGTTAGTCAGGGGCCTAAGGGTGTTAAGGCTTCTGTTGTTAAAAATCCGGTTCCTCCAGATAAAGAGGCCAGGGCTTTGGATAGATGGGGAAAGAAAGTCTATACTTCTTCCACCCTAGCTATGAGGGCTTTGAATTGCCAGTTTCACATGTTGAAATACCAAAACTATCTACTTTCTCAATTGAAGTCTAAGGTAGATGCTCTGGCGGAAGGTATTGAGTGTAAAGAGTTACAAGATTTAGTACATGTTTCTGAACAGGTGGGTAAGCATTCTTTGCAATGTGGTTTTGATGCTGTACAGGCCTCGTCTAGGGTGGCTGCCACTGGGTCAGTTCTTCGCAGGCACGCCTGGCTGAGGGATCAGAATTTGTCTGACCATGTTAAGACAAGGATTTTAGATGCTCCTTTACAATCTGATGTGTTGTTTGGTTCACCTGTTGAGGCAGTCTTAAAGAAAATGGAAGACAAGGCTAAGTCTATGCAGACTGTTAAAGATTTTTTCAGGTTCAGCCTCCAAGTTTAGTAGAAATTGGCCTACCAAGGGGTGGACGTATCCTTCTTATGATTCCCAGTCTAGGGGTAGATCTAGACGTGGTAGGGGCAGAGCTCAGGGCTCTTTCAGGCCTAGAACAGGGAGTTCACCTGCACAGTCTTCGGGTGAGGGCAGGGGTCAGTCCTTTCGTAAACAGACCCAATGACCTACCTTTTCAGCTGCCAGAGCCTTCTCATCTGGCAGCACCTTTGGGAGGAAGGTTGGCACTTTTCAAGGAAAATTGGAGTTTAATTACCCAGGACAGATGGGTATTGGATATCATACACCAAGGTTACAGGTTTTATTTCCATACCTTGCCTCCTTTCAAAGGCATGCCAGACGTTCCTCCTCAGCAAAGATTAGAGGCTCACAAACAAATTTCTCTGTTACTTCAAATAGGGGCCATACAGCCGGTCCCTATGCCAGAAGTGGGCCTAGGATTTTATTCTCGCCTGTTCCTAGTACCAAAGAAGGGGAACACGTGGAGACCAATTTTGGATTTATCTATCCTCAACACTTATCTGGACATTCCCAAGTTCAAAATGTTGACGTTACAACAGCTTTTACCTCTGCTGGGCAAAGATCATTGGATGGTAACTTTGGATCTCAAGGAGGCTTACCTTCATGTTCCTATCAGACTGAGTTGCAGAAAGTATCTGCGTTTTGGCTGGGACTTCTCATTATCAGTTCTCTGCATTGCCCTTTGGCTTATCTACTGCGCCCAGAGTGTTCACGAAAGTTCTGGCTCCAGTGATAGCTTTCTTCAGGCTAAAAGGAATACAGATCTATCCTTATTTGGACGATTGCCTGATTCTGGCTCAAGGAAGGGACGAGCTTCTTCATCATTTGGAATATGTGATAGCAGTGCTAAGATGCCTGGGGTATTCTGTGAACGAAATAAAGTCCAGTCTAGTACCCTCTCAGGACATGTGCTTTCTGGGTGTAAGACTGAATACAGCATCCCAGATGGCCTTTTTGACCCCGGACAAACAAAAGAATCTTTCCCTTTACTTTCATCAATTGTCTCATCAGTCCAGGCTGACTGCAAGGACAGTCCTTCAAGCCTTGGGGTTCATGGCATCTTGTATTCTGGTGCTTCCCAATGCCAAACTGCATATGAGGAAGCTGCAATGGTATCTCAGAAACGTATGGACACAGCACTGCCAGGATCTGGACACTGTCATTCAAATAATACCTTGCATTCAAAAGGAATTTTTGTGGTGGGCTCAGGAATGTCACCTAAACAAGGGACTCTCTGTGACCCGGCCAGAGGCGAGTCAGATTCTAACGACAGATGCCTCAGACAAAGCTTGGGGAGCTCATCTAAATGGAAAGTGGATACAAGACAAGTGGCCTGCCAGACTACAACATCTACATATCAACTTGAAGGAGATGTTAGCAGTCCAGTTTGCATTAATAGCTTTCAAGGATTTACTTCTTCCAGGGCAGGTGTTGATTCTAACAGACAACACAACTGTCATGTGGTACATCAACAAGCAAGGGGGAACTCATTCTTATCCTCTATGCAGGCAAGCAATGATTTTGTGGGAGACTGCTCTCAGTTTACAGCTACATCTTCAGGCAAGGTTTCTGCCGGGAGCACAGAACTCCTTAGCAGATGTGTTGAGCAGAAGAATTATGGATCCCCACGAGTGGAAATTGGATCCTCATGTATTTCAGAAATTGACAGTGTCATGGGGAACTCCAGACATAGATCTGTTCGCTTCTCCACTAAACCACCAGCTGCCAAAGTTTTGCACGAAAAGGTTTCATCCCACAGCTTGGAAAGTGGATGCTCTTTCTTTCAATTGGAGCAATCTTCATGTGTATGCCTTTCCACCTCTGCCTCTCCTCCCAAAGGTACTTCTAAAGGTCAGACAGGACAAGCCAAGGATGATTTTAATAGCTCCAGATTGGCCTCGACAGCACTGGTACCCATTACTGAGAAGTCTGGTACAGGAGCCTCCATGGCCTTTGCCTTCGATTCCACACCTGTTGTCTCAGGAGGACAGTCATTTACTCAATGTCAAGCTTCACTCTCTTCACCTAACAGCCTGGCATATTCTGTTTTGAACCATAGAAGGTCTCAACTTCCACAGCAAGTTTTGAATGTTATTTTGGAAGCTAGAAGGCCTAGTACAAGGAAAGTGTACGCAGATAAATGGAAGAGATTTTTATTTTGGAGTGCAGCAAAGGATTTTGATGTTTCTGAGCCTAATTTAAGTATGGCTCTTCAATATCTTACTGAGTTACTGGACAAAGGTTTGTTCTTCTCTTCTATTAAGGTTCATGCTGCAGCAATTTCGGCTCACTATGATTGTGACCCACCATTGTTTTCTCATCCTTTGTTCAAGCAATTTCTTAGAGGGGCAAAGAATATAAGACCCCACGTAGAGCTCCTACTCCTGCTTGGGATCTCAATTTTGTGTTGGAGAAACTCACTCTACAACCTTTTGAGCCTGCAGCTACTACTGAGTTGAAATATTTATCATGGAAGACTGCTTTTTTGTTGGCCATTACCTCTGCAAGAAGGGTTTCTGAATTGCAGGCCCTTATGGCGGTTGAGCCTTTCTTAATTTTCCATAAGGATAGGGTATCTTTGCGTACTAATCCTTCCTTTATGCCTAAAGTGGTTTCTAGTGTGGCTTTAAACCAAACTATTCATTTGCCTACTTTTTATGCAAATCCCCAAAATAAAGGGAAAAGATTTTGCACACTTTAGATGTACACAGGCAGCTGCGATATTATTTGAGCAGAACTAAAGGGTTCAGGCAGTCTCAGCAGTTATTTGTTTCTTTTGCTTTGAGTTCTCAGGGCAAGCCTGTGTCAAAACAAACTATTTCTAAGTGGATTGGGTTTTGCATTGCTTTCTGTTATTCCCATCATGGCAAGGAGATTCCAGCTGGGATTAGGCCTCATTCCACTAGGGCTACTGCCACTTGACAGCTTTTTAAGGGGGTGGCAACTAAAGATATTTTGGAGGCAGCTACTTGGAGTTCAGTGCATACTTTCTCTAAGCATTATCACCTTCCACTTTACTCTAAATCTAGGGCTGGTTTTGCCACTGCTATTTTACAGGGCATTTTGGCAGCTCCTGCTTCTTTATAGTTTTGCCATCCTCCCTTACCTCTGCTTTGGGATTCTACCCAAGTGTAAGGACTGCAGCAATGTGAGATGAAGAACATAGTACAGTTTTGTACCTACCATAAATGTAGATGTTCAAGATCCACATTGCTGCAGTCCAATTTACCCTCCCTCCTTCCCTCTGTAGTTAGAGGCGGTTGTGTGGGTTGGGTTGTATATATTGTGTATATTGTATATATGGTACATATTATTAGTGCAAGGGTGGTTGGTTGGTTGTTTGCTGTCTTTTGGTTTTGACCTTTCTTTTAGGGTCTTCTGACATCTGGGGCAAGAAAAGACTGAGGATATGACGTCGGTCATGCGCATTTGTACCCTGACGTCCTGATGTCAGTCTAATGCGCCTTGACCGACGTCAGCCTTATACTTTGATATTCGGGCCGACCGAGGACAGCGGACTACCCCAAGTGTAAGGACTGCAGCAATGTGGATCTTCGAACATCTACATTTATGGTAGGTACAAAACTGTACTTTCTTTGACAGTAATAGCCTCTTCATTAGTAACAAATATCTTTAATGTAGAATTATTTAGATGAATTTTACTTCTGCAGAGACTGTGCTTACTGACTGATACTGTTTAAGGAAGTTTGAGGGGCCATTTATGGTTAAAATGTTCTGAAATGGGCAGGTTTGTCATTATTGGGTCATACATTTTGTTTCATTACTTACTGGAAAAATGTTCAAAACTACAAATTTAACACACTGTAACAAGTGTAAATGTTTTCAGTGTGCAACTAGCTGTTTTTTGTTTATCAAATGGTACACTGTGTTGTAAAATATGAAAGCAGTGTTAGTAGCATAATTGCCTTTGGCGTAGAAGGCTGTGGATTCCACTCCCACACCATGTAGATGGAGTGCTGATATGCAGTGCCTGTACGATTTTTGATTATTTGGTGCATTATAAGGGGGGATAGGGTTCTACACTCCTGAGTATGTCCTTTTGTATGAGACGCCTAGTGACTGTGAACTTTGTTAGTCAATTCCTACTGCAATATTACCAACTTACCAATTTGTAATGTAATATAGGCAATTAATTTTTCAAGGGCAGCAGGTAGATAATATTGATATATAACGTTGTTTGCCAGTAGCAACCTCTTCATTAGTTACAGATTTCTTTAATGTGGAATTCAGATGATTTTACTTCTGCAGAGATTGTGCGTGTGGAATAATATCGGTGGATTATAATGATATAAGTTTTGAGTGGCCTTTTATTGTTGACATTTTCTGGAATGGATAGTTATTGGTTCATACATTTTGTTTCATTGCTTATTAAAAGAATGTTTAAAACTACAATTTTAAAACATATTCTAACAAGTGGTGCTATATTATACAAGGAATATAATTCAATAAAATCAGGAAGGTGAATTAAAGAATAAATACAAGAATGCATGGCCCTAAAAATGTGTGCAAGGAGTCTGTTTTGAAAACAGCTCAAAGGTAAACTTAGTTCTCCACCAACCAGATGCATTTCTATGAATGTGGGTTTTCATGCCGTTTCAATGAATGTGAGTTTTGCCATTTCAATGAATATAAGTTTCAAGGACAGAGAAGTTTAATGCTCATGCTAAGTCTGTTTTCATTGTGAGACTGTAATGTCTGTTTAGCAAACGGCTATCTGTGTTTGTGCTACTTTATTTCAATATCTGTAATCATTGTAGAGGCAAATAGAACAGTATGCATGGTAACTGGTGAAATAACCAAATAATGGAACACTGGAATGGCTGAGGAAGGGGCTGCTGCTGGGAGTTGCTCTGGGGTGGCGGTCTATTACCCTTCCTAGGACTCTACTTTACCATGATCTGGCTCTGGTATTTCAAGTAGAAAATACATATGCAAAGGTAGCTGCAGTTTACCTACATTACAAGGTATCTTTTTCTTCCTAAGCATTTAAATAATTTAAGGAAATGACTGGAGTGGCTTTCTTGGGGAATGACCCAGTGGGTGTGGCTCAAATAGGGGTGTTTCATGTGTGGTGTGGGTGGGGCTTAAGGGGCACCGGAGCATTACTTCGCCTAGGGCACCATTTCGGCTAAGGCCGGCCCTGCTAGTTGTGCACAAAACATGGCACAACTATACAATGAATGCATCATTCATACTTACTTCTTCCTACAACATATACTCCAAATTCAATATTTGACCTAAACAATGAAAGAGAATTTAAATAATGTCATGCATAAAAACATGCACTAACCTGTAGCATCATTCAGTAGGCTTGTAAGCATGTACCAGAATGTCTCACTGTCGTGTGCAGCGGACTGTTTCAATTGAGCCAGCAGGGGAAACCTGCCCAGTATCTGAGCAATAAAGCATGGCCATAATCAGTCACATACATCACAGGAGGTGAAGTGACAACTCTGGTTTCACAACCCCTCAATAAAACTAATTCTGTATATACTGTCACTATCCATAAAAGGAAAACACTATAAATATTGTATAAAAAATAGGTAACTAGTAAGCCACACAAAAAGTAAAATTCTTAAAAAGGAGTAATTTAATAAAAACAAAGGCTGCACAAACCTCTTCTCCAACCTTCTTTTATGACTGAGTTCCACAACTGAGCAGAATTCTATAGACAGCGACACACATTTTATAAAACAGCATAGCCGCCCCAAACAATTAAGCCAAGCCTTGTCTCGCCACATGATGCACCTAGACAAAAACTGACTTTACTTATTTGTACTTAATTCAGGAATAGATTACACTGTTTAACACATTCAGATAAATGCATACACTGAAATGCATAAGACGTCTTAGCTCAGCATTTAAAATTCTCATTCAATGAAATGAAAGTCAATACCAAGCCAGAAGCCAATGCACTTAGCACCTCATCAAGTTGGATATGACAATTTTCACCTCTGCTGGCATCCATTGTTTAATCCTGTATGTCCAAGATCACAAACACTTAACAGAAATACAAGGATGACTGTAGCAATTTTAGAACAATTAACATGTAAACCAATTGTCTGAGGCTTCTCTTACTACAAACAGAGAATTGTGTGGCTATTTTTATATATTTAATCAATGTTTTAATGAATGTAACACAATTTAAGAAACTTAATTTTCAGTGGAGATTGATATCTTCAGCAAATGATAATAAAGCTATGTATAGAGTTGTAAGAGCCCTATTCATAGGCTTGTAACACTTACAACAGATGTAAAAAAATAATTTCAGTGAAAGTCAGGGGAACCACAAATAGTTGCCCAAGAGGACAGTTGAGAAACAGAGGTTGGCATGAGATGAAACACATTCATTTTAATGAAGTGCTCCCCCTGCAAGAACCAAAACCTATAAATGTATGAGTTGGGTTAAGCTTACAGATACTGGCATCTCAAGATGGCCTGAAACACAAAAGCAAAAAGTACATTACAG